>NC_087580.1:3070473-3370473 GCF_036250125.1 Pseudopipra pipra
TCGGTGGTGGGGCCGTGTGCGTGAGTCCTGCACGGACCCCTCTGTCCTGGCTCCCACGCCAAAGGGCTGCTTCCCCAGAGGAAGGGGACCTTCCATGAATGCCTGCACCTCCGGCACTGACTCAGGCCTGGAGTGCCCTTTGGGTGCCCTTGGAGCCCTTTCAGCCTTGGCGGATCTGCTTGGGACCATTTCCCGCTGCCGCCCTGCACTCCCTCCCCATTCCATGCAGACACAGACAGCTTATGCAATAAAATCTTTTAATTGATAACCACAAGAAAACGGTCATCAATATCTACATCAACACCCTCCCTCCCTCAGACTGGGATAGATCCCCAAACCATCTATCCCTCCCCCTGGGACAGATCCCCAAACGATCTGTCCCTCCCCCTGGGACAGATCCCCAAACGATCTGTCCCTCCCCCTGGGACAGATCCCCAAACGATCTGTCCCTCAACAACTTTCTGCCCCAGCCCGGGCTGCGGGAGCCTTGCACTTGCTCCCAGTGCTTGGCTCAGAGCCCCTCTTCCTCTTCGTGCCCCGCCTTTTCAGAGCGATGTTGCTTGGTGACATGCTGCTCTGAGGCGGTGGCAGGTTCGTGCCCGCACCCTGCTGAGGGTCCTGAGGCTTGGTGCCGCCCGCCTTGCAGTGTCCCGTGCTCAGGACGGCTCTGGAAGGCTTGGGGACACTGCGGTGAGTGGGCGGCATCTTCTTGGGCGGGCAGAGCGAGGCGTTCTTGGGCTGGGGGCTGGTGCCACTGGTGCCAGCATGGTCCGTGGGCATGGGGACACTGCTGCGACCATCCTGGCTGGTGCCCACGGCTCCCTGGGAGCAATCCAAGTGGCTCCGAGTCCCTTCCAGCAGGACCTTGCCACGCAGCACAGGCTCACTGGCTGGAGTCACCCCAGGGGCCCCGATGGCTTGGCCGTGGAGTGGGCCTGGGTGGCTGGCAGTGCTGTGACTGGGCAGGGAGATGTCACCCCTCGGGAAGGTGTCCTCATCCATGGGGACATCGCTGCTCAGCGAGATGTCACAGCTCGCAACGTGATCACTGCCTGGGCGGGAGCCACCATCCATGGGGTCGTCAGTGGTCAGCGAGAGGTCACGGCCTGACGGGCTGTCCTCGTCCATGGTGACATCGCTGGCCAAGGAGAGGTCACGGCCTGATGGGCTGTCCTCATCCATGGTGACGTCGCTGGCCAAGGAGAGGTCACGGCCTGACGGGCTGTCCTCATCCATGCTGACGTCGCTGGCCAAGGAGAGGTCACGGCCTGACGGGCTGTCCTCGTCCATGCTGACGTCGCTGGCCAGACTGATGTCAAGACCTGGGGTGGTGTCCACATCCATGGGGACGCTGGTGTCTGGAGGGCTGCCACTGCCCAGGAGCGTCCCTGAGGGGTTGGCTGAGCCGTGCTGCGTGTCCCGCACTGGTGGGACTGGGGCCAGGGGCTTCCTGCGGCCCCGGGCCCCCCCCAGGGCATTGCCTGATGGAGGAGCAATGCCATGGCTGCTTGCCAAGGGGGCTGGTGGAGGCAGCTGAGTCCGTGTCCCTGCCGAGCAGAAGATACGGGTGGGGGTTGGAGCAGTCACTGCCCGGAGCCATTGGCACACGTGCACAGGGGAGAAGGCAGACTGGGGGGGAGGCTCGGGGCTGGGAGAGTCTCCTGGGGCACCCGCTGAACCGGCCCGGAACACAGACTGAGTGGGAGCTTGCGTGAGGGACCATCCCTGCGGGGTGAGCTGCTGTGCCACAGCCATGGGGTTGCACAGGGGACGGCAAAATGGCAGCGACGGCCCCAAGATCCTCTAAACCATCTTGCCTGAACAGAGGTGGCCCAGGCAATGCCAGGGCTGCTTGCCGTGCCGTGCTGAGCCAAGGTGCCCCAGCTGGCAGGGGGACAGGGGTGCTGTGGCTGCTGGAGGTGCCGGCAGGGCTGGAGGAGCCAGGGCAGGCCTGGAGGCTGGAGGGGCTGGGGGGCAGGGAATGCCGAGGGGCCAAGGCAGATGGGACTGCCATACCTGCTGCTGGGGCAGAGGGAGCTGGCAAGGGCTGCTGCTTCTGCCCAGGCTGTTGGCCGAGGTTGGCTGATCCTGCGAGAAAGAGCAAACGCTGGAGGTCACATGCCAGTCGGGGGGTGTCGGGCGCTCAGAGGACTGAGGAGGAGGAGAGGAAGGGGCAGGGGAGCAAGGGCTGTAACTGTCCCCGCCGTGCGTCCTGGGGCTTTCGGGCTCAGGGTCTGTCCTCACCTGTGGGGCAGGAGGTTCCGCGAGAGACCAATGGCTGCAGGAGCTGGGCTATGGCTGAGCTCCAGCTCACACAACGCTGCCACAGAGCTGACAGGGCCATGCTCAGTCAGCTTCGGCGGCCGCTCCGGTCTGTTGACGGGACCCAGGTCTGGATGCTCCTCTTGGAGCGTCTCCAGGGACGGAATGTTGGGGCTCCCATTGTCATGTCAGAGAGGCAGCAACAATGTCATAGAGGTAGCAACAATGTCATAGAGGCAGCAACAATGTCATAGAGGCAGCTTCCCTTGTTCTGCCCCACCCCCAACAGCTTTGCCAGCTCTTCATGGGGAGACAAAGGGTTAACCAAAGAGTTAGAATCACAGAATATCCTGAGCTGGAAGGGACCCACAAGGATCATCCAGTCCAACTCCCGGCCTTGCACAGGACAGCCCAGCAACCCCACCACGTGCCTGAGAGCGTTGTCCAAACGCTCCTCGAGCTCTGGCAGCCTTGGGGCCAAGACCACTGCCCTGGGGAGCCTGTTCCAGTGGCCGACCACCCTCCGGGGGAAGAAGCTTTTCCTAATATCCAACCTAACCCTCCCCCGACACAGCTCCAGCCGTTCCCTGGGGTCCTGTCCCTGGTCACACGCAGCAGAAATCGCTGCTGCCCCTTGGCAGGAAGCTGCAGCCCCCCAGGAGATCTCAGCTCAGCCTCCTCCAGGCTGAACAAAGCCAGCGACAACAGACCTCAAGCGCAAGGTCCTGCACCTGGGTCAGCCCTTGGCTGCTGGCACAGCCCTGGCACAGCATCAACTTGCAAATTTTGCAACACAACAGGGAGGACCAAGAAGGCTTGGATAGGAGAGACTGTTTACGAGGGACTGCAGTGACAGAACAAGGTGGAACGGCTTCACACTGGCAGAGGGCACGATTAGATGGGATTCTGGAAAAACATTCTTCTCTGTGAGCGTGGTGAGGACCTGGCACAGGTCGTCCAGAGAAGCCGTGGCTGCCCCGTCCCTGGAAGTGTTCGAGGCCGGCTCGGGCGGGGCTTGGAGCAACCTTGTCTAGATGAGCTTTAAGGCCCCTTCCGACACAAACTCTTCTAGGAGTCTAGGAGTCTCGAAAAACAGGGGGCACCTGCAGAAAGCAGGAGGGGAATAAAAACCTTGGCCATTCAAAGTCAAACTCTTGTTGCAGAAGGTCATAATCTCATGACTTCTCACCACTGGAAGTTAACATCGCTGGAAGCCATCTACATTGATACAAAACCACACAATGCACCCCAAACTGCCCGATGGAAGGATCCTGGAGCAGGCTCACCATCCTGGAGGCAGGGATAGGGCAGTTTCTCTGCCTCTGCCGTAAACCTGGCTGTTCTGGCCTTACACTGGAGAGTCCTTTTCTGCTCTCCATTCCATGGGAAGACAAGAGCGTGGACAACAAGAAGGGGGTTCTGTCAGGTCCCGGTCAAAGGCGCTTTAGGTGTGTGCTGCCATCTGCTGCGGTTGGAGATTTGGTCTAGGAAAGGGGGTTCTTGGGGAGTGCTCAGCATCTGGCTCCTCACGTGGAATCTTGAGGTTCAAAGCGGGCAAGGCCACATCCAAGACAGCTTCTGCCCACTTGAGCCGCTGAAGTGGTGGAGTTCTCCTGGCAGTTCTGGGCATAGTGATTGCATGTGTGTCAGTTGGCTGTTTTGGAGAAAACCTGGGCATTGAAAGAAACAGGGACAGGACCAGATTGAAAACTGTGAAACTGTTGCAGAAAGTGAGGCTGGGCAGCAAGAGCCCAACCATAAAAATGAGGGTGCTTCCCATTCCCTGGCATTCGGAGAAGGGCAAAGGGAAACAAGGAGCTCGGCCCATCAAGAAAGACTAGCTGGGCGGTGCTTTAGGAGACAGGGTGTGCAGCAAATCAGGTTGTGGGGTTAGAGCAGCGAGTGAGGGGAAAAAAGGACGTCAGACACGAAGGAAGAAGATCCCTGAAGAGGCTCAAGTCAGCTCTCCTGAGGTGCGTGTTCTGATCTTCCATGCTGCCCTGCTTCCTCCTCCCCCAGTCCTCAGCTCCACTCTTAGGAAGAAGAAAGGGTGCTTGCAAAGTTTGTAGGGTAGTCGCAGTTCGCAGTAAGAAGCAGTAAGTTACTGGTGGTTCAATTGTTGGCTACCAAGTGGTGCCCTTTGCCCAGAGACAGGGGGACCGATCAGCAGCAGAGAAGGTCTCGGGTGGCCACGTCCTCTGTTTTGAAGTGTGCTGTGGCCTCCATTTTGAAAAGCACCAGTGACCTTCCCAGCCCCCTCCGAGGGACATAATGGGGGACACAGAGCAGGCGTGTCGGGAAGCCTGTAACCCCGGCGTATGTCAGCCAGGGGAGAAACGCTGGGGAGGGAGCAGCGCTCCGGGCAAAGGGGATAAAAGGGGGCTGCGACCTCCACTGACTTGAGAGGCCTCACTGAGGTTTGTTCAGTGAACTCTCCCTTTCATTGGAATAAAAGTTTATCCTTCTTAGTTAGCTCCTCTGTCTCCTGGTATTTATGTGTTTCCCAATACCTGGAATTTCAGAAGACCACAGTCCCATGGTCTCGACAGCCAAGGCTGTCCCTTACCCTCCCATCTCCAACAAGGCCTTTCCTGTGTGTTAGTATGAGGTGGAGCAGCACGGCATTGCTTGTGAGAGGCATCACCCCCTTGGGTCGGGAAGCTGTCGCCACTGCTTTCTGGGAACCTCCGGGACTCTTTGTGCGTGGCTGTGTTGCTTTTCCAGCTGCTCTCAGGGTAGTTGAATGCCCCACGAGAGACAGGCACTGTGACTGGGAGGCAGCTTCAAGCTGCCCGTGGAGCTCTCATCCCCATCCTGCTGCTGTTCAGGAGGCCTGCGGTGTCCCCGCAGTGCCCTCCGCAGTGCCCCCATCCCCGGCCTGCCTTTTGATCCTGACCCACCAACCGCCGAGTGGCTCGCCATCCACCCCTCGACAGAGCTCCATCCATTCCAAGTGCTGCCTCCCAGAGATCTACGGATGTCGTCTCCCTGCACTTCTGTGAGGCCCTGCATTAGGGTTCCCAGCACATTCTTCCCTCTCCCTTACCGCCCCTGCCCAATGCAGCCCCGGGGCAGCCTGGGGGAGCTCTGTCTGGGGCTGCAGTGGGATGACTGGGGACATGCTGAGGTCACTGGGAGCAGCGGGAGCAGCCTTCTAAAGCCCCAGAGTGGGAGGACGGTGCCCAGGCTGTGCTTGGGGCTGTTTTCGGTGGTGGGGCCGTGTGCGTGAGTCCTGCACGGACCCCTCTGTCCTGGCTCCCACGCCAAAGGGCTGCTTCCCCAGAGGAAGGGGACCTTCCATGAATGCCTGCACCTCCGGCACTGACTCAGGCCTGGAGTGCCCTTTGGGTGCCCTTGGAGCCCTTTCAGCCTTGGCGGATCTGCTTGGGACCATTTCCCGCTGCCGCCCTGCACTCCCTCCCCATTCCATGCAGACACAGACAGCTTATGCAATAAAATCTTTTAATTGATAACCACAAGAAAACGGTCATCAATATCTACATCAACACCCTCCCTCCCTCAGACTGGGATAGATCCCCAAACCATCTATCCCTCCCCCTGGGACAGATCCCCAAACGATCTGTCCCTCCCCCTGGGACAGATCCCCAAACGATCTGTCCCTCCCCCTGGGACAGATCCCCAAACGATCTGTCCCTCAACAACTTTCTGCCCCAGCCCGGGCTGCGGGAGCCTTGCACTTGCTCCCAGTGCTTGGCTCAGAGCCCCTCTTCCTCTTCGTGCCCCGCCTTTTCAGAGCGATGTTGCTTGGTGACATGCTGCTCTGAGGCGGTGGCAGGTTCGTGCCCGCACCCTGCTGAGGGTCCTGAGGCTTGGTGCCGCCCGCCTTGCAGTGTCCCGTGCTCAGGACGGCTCTGGAAGGCTTGGGGACACTGCGGTGAGTGGGCGGCATCTTCTTGGGTGGGCAGAGCGAGGCGTTCTTGGGCTGGGGGCTGGTGCCACTGGTGCCAGCATGGTCCGTGGGCATGGGGACGCTGCTGCGACCATCCTGGCTGGTGCCCACGGCTCCCTGGGAGCAATCCAAGTGGCTCCGAGTCCCTTCCAGCAGGACCTTGCCACGCAGCACAGGCTCACTGGCTGGAGTCACCCCAGGGGCCCCGATGGCTTGGCCGTGGAGTGGGCCTGGGTGGCTGGCAGTGCTGTGACTGGGCAGGGAGATGTCACCCCTCGGGAAGGTGTCCTCATCCATGGGGACATCGCTGCTCAGTGAGATGTCACAGCTCGAAAAGTGATCACTGCCTGAGGTCACATGCCAGCCAGGCGTTGTGGGGCGCTCAGAGGACTGAGGAGGAGGAGAGGAAGGGGCAGGGGAGCAAGGGCTGTAACTGTCCCCGCCGTGCGTCCTGGGGCTTTCGGGCTCAGGGTCTGTCCTCACCTGTGGGGCAGGAGGTTCCGCGAGAGACCAATGGCTGCAGGAGCTGGGCTATGGCTGAGCTCCAGCTCACACAACGCTGCCACAGAGCTGACAGGTCAGTCAGCTTCGGCGGCTGCTCAGCTCTGTTGAATGGACGCAGTTCTCCATTCAGGATAAATTTCAAACTCAAACTATTACACAACTCAATAAACAATCATATTATAATTCCTAAGTGATTCTTCTGTTGCTAAATTTCCAATGAAACCACTGTCATCAAAAAATAAACGAAAACTTTTTTCTTTCCAAATAAACTCTTTTTATTACAAGTATGCTTTTATTCTACACTCATTTAGTATTTTTCATAACTGATTTGGTTTGGCCCGAGATGCAAAGGATTATTGCTATTGGTTAATAAAACAAAGTGAATCATTTACTAAGATTTTAATTAATTGCAGTTAATATATTCAAAATTATTACTTCTACATTTACCATTAGAACAATAATTATTGGCTCCAAACAGTATAATCAAGGATATAATATATTCCCACTGAAAAAAACTAAAAAAAAGGAAAGAAAAGAAAAAAAAGGAAAGAAAAGAAAAAAAAGGGAAGGGAAGGGAAGGGAAGGGAAGGGAAGGGAAGGGAAGGGAAGGGAAGGGAAGGGAAGGGAAGGGAAGGGAAGGGAAGGGAAGGGAAGGGAAGGGAAGGGAAGGGAAGGGAAGGGAAGGGAAGGGAAGGGAAGGGAAGGGAAGGGAAGGGAAGGGAAGGGAAGGGAAGGGAAGGGAAGGGAAGGGAAGGGAAGGGAAGGGAAGGGAAGGGAAGGGAAGGGAAGGGAAGGGAAGGGAAGGGAAGGGAAGGGAAGGGAAGGGAAGGGAAGGGAAGGGAAGGGAAGGGAAGGGAAGGGAAGGGAAGGGAAGGGAAGGGAAGGGAAAAAGAAAGAGAAAGAGAAAGAGAAAGAAAGAGAAAGAGAAAGAGAAAGAGAAAGAGAAAAAGAAAAAGAAAAAGAAAAAGAAAAAGAAAAAGAAAAAGAAAAAGAAAAAGAAAAAGAAAAAGAAAAAGAAAAAGAAAAAGAAAAAGAAAAAGAAAAAGAAAAAGAAAAAGAAAAAGAAAAAGAAAAAGAAAAAGAAAAAGAAAAAGAAAAAGAAAAAGAAAAAGAAAAAGAAAAAGAAAAAGAAAAAGAAAAAGAAAAAAGAAAGTGAGGAGAGAAACAAACCAGACAAGATTATTTTATCTAACAAGTTTGGAAGTAGAGTTGCTTTTATTTCTAAAGCTTTCCCTGCTCAGCCTTAACCTTGTTCAGATGAATGACAGAAACTGCTTTGTTCTTATTTCAATAGTCTTGATCCCTCCTCAGATCTCTCTTATCTCCACTTAATGCAGGGAATAATTCCTTCTTGAGAAAATGCATGAAGATGGTTTTATTGACTGCCCCATTGCCATAGCTTGGCTTGTAAACTCATCAGGTGCAAGATGCAGTAGCTGCAACGAAGCTCTGAACTGTCTAAAAATAAAGGCATTTGTACTGTTTTGATGCTTTTAACTGTCAGAGCCTTTTGCAAATACCAACAATTTAATTCTTGGAACATACCTGATTTCCATATTCTCAATGCACCGATACCAGAAAAAGAAAAAAAAAAAACTGATGTGCCTAAATTCACGGAGAACTTCAAAATTCCAGATGGCCCAATTCCTCAACATAAACTGTCAAATACTGCTGCTTGCAGTATAGTCATAGGCAACATCTACCACGCAATTAAGCCATTAGGACAGTTTGGAATGGTAACAGAGTTCCAGAAGCTTTAATACAGTAATTAGTACCACAATGTACTCCTGAAACTTTCCTATCTAGTGTGAGAAAAGCACAAGTACATTATACATGTCTAACATCCAGCATCTGTATAACATATTGCCAATCTCAGCAAGTGTTCTACAGTTCAATATACAGGTGGCATTACAAACAAAGTAATATATTTTAATTTTACATCAAAGAAATACATTTTTTAAATTACAAATTTTCATCACAATGCAGGCAACCAGCAGTGCATTAAACAGACTAAAGAGGCAGGTACACCACCCCTTTATATAGAATACACTTTTTGATTCATTTGAATAAATGTTTCTGGTAAAAACACAACAGTACAAAACCTGGAATAGCAAACCAATCGCCCCGCTGTACTTTAAATACCCACTGATGTGACACAAATGTAGTTAGGAACCAAACATATGTCAGCTCTTGTAAAAGAAATCTGCCATAAAATCTACAGAGGTACTGGAGAGAGCCAAATGAAAGGCCAGTAGTCTAATAAAGGGACTGGAGCATCTCTCCCATAAGGCAAGCCTGAGAGAGCTGGGACCGTTCAACCTGGAGAAGAGAAAACTCAGGGGGAATCTTATTCACCTATGTGAACACCTGAAGGGAGGGTGCAAAGAGGACAAGAGCCATGCTCTTTTCAGTGGTACCCAGTGACAGGACCAGAGGCAATGGGCACAAACTGAAACACAGCAAATTCTGCCTGAAGATCAGAAAACATTTTTTTACTGTGAGGATGACTGAGCACTAGCACAGGTTGTCCAGAGCAATTGTGTTTCCCCCTTGTGGAGGAGCAAGAACCAGAATGGGAACGGTTTCAGGAATGGAAAAAGATATACAGCGAATGAAAGAACTGTATTATATGGACTTTACAGTTATTGTGAGAAATAGAAACCCAGTCGGGTGATTTCCAATTAGAATTTATTATATGATAAAAGCAAATTCAGCGCTGGGTGATCAGGGAGGGGGTTCAACAACTCCCAACACCTATTACACTCAAAGAAGACAGTTGTTCTACATGGATTTCCAACTAATCATGAATATTCATTATACATACGCATAAACATTACACATTGTTAAGTCAGACATTCAACAGATGTTTTTCTTAAACAAGAATGTTATCTGTAAGCATCCATAATATATTGTCAAGTCAAGCAAACAGATGTTTGCTTGCTATCTATACAAAGTTAAAAATTTTTAAGAAAGGTGCTATTATCTAGCTAACTAAACAAAATTCCTTCACTATAAATCTTACACAAGGTAAAAGGGAGGTAACTTGTTTTATCTCTTTATAGGGGCCCAATTAAGTTTTACGATTTGTTTTCCTTTTCTCTCTCCAGGTCATATTGACCTTACACTGTTTTCTCTTAATTAGCCCAAATCATTTTCTCAGTTTATCACAGTTATTATGTGTTTACAAATACATACGTTGTATGATTTCCCCTACAGTTGTAACTGCCCAGGCATGTCCAGACCCGCCTCGTGGTGCCTGCTCCCTGCTTCCCCCTCTGACTGGCTGAAGAAGCTGCAGAGAGGAGAGAGCTACCATTCGCCCTTTCCTTCCCTGGTTCCTCCCCCGTTCTTCCCTCTTCACCTGAGTCCCTATCCCTATTCGTTTCCCTGGTTGTCTGTCTCATGCTCCACCCCATTTTCTGGTGCATTCCACACGAGAACTCATAAAACTCCCGCACACTTTCAATAAAGTAGCATTGCAACCTCAGACCTCGTCGGAGCTCTTCGTGCAGTGCCGCGATCCTTCTCCACTCCCCCTCGGACCGTGGCACCCCCTCTCTGGAGAAATTCAAAAGCTACTTAGACAAAACCCTAAGCAGCCAACTCTAGGAGAGGCTGTTTGAGCAGAGGTTCAGACCAGATAACATCCAGAGGTCCCTGCCAGCCTCAACAATCCTGTGATACCACAACACTCCTAGTTACAAGAAGTAGACCTAGAAAGCGTTTTCCCTAAAATTTAACTATTTCAGCAAATAAAATATACATTAATATATTGAGGAGATTCTGATCCACCCCAGCTTTCACACATGGTCCTTCCCATTCCCTTTTTTGCCAGGTTTTCTTCTTCTTCTCAAACATAAGGACTCATTCAACACAGATTGTCCTATTCCTGAAGTGATATTCTGAGATCTCTGGCTGTACAAGACTTCATTCAGCAAATACACGGGTTCATCCAGCGAATATAACTAGCTCCTGTACTATTATTATTACTTTTTTAATTTTCAAAAGGATTTTAGGCTGAAATCTGCCTAAAAGCAAAGCTCAACTCAGTATTACATTTCTTATTTAGTATGTAGGGATCAAGCATATTTTTTCATATGCTGACATAACACAGTTTGATACTAATGCCAATTGATCAAATTTTTGTAATTCAAAGATCACAAACAGCATGTCTCTTCATAAGGATTTAATTTCCATTATGCTCTGTCATACCTCCTGGTGTTGTGAAATTTCTTCTGTTATGCATAGATCATGCATTTCTTAATTGGCTTCTCACTTTATCCAAGGAACAAACATACTGAACTTCAAATATAACTAACCTGACATATCTTGCTTTGAGAGAATAAAGAACAGCTTTATTTGCCTTCGTGAAGTAAGGATTACTGTGCTGAATTTGCAGACTAAAATGCAAAAAGGAAAACATACGTCAAGTGTTTGATGATTGCAAAAGTTGCTTATTTGCTGGCTTACTTTTTTCCAGAATGATAAAATATCTTCTAAATGCTTAAAATGAAAATTCAACATGTAACTCTTCTATGATGTACATTTTTGAGCTTTACTATTCCACAATGCAGTGCCAAGAAGAAATGCAAAACATCTTATTTTATGGGTGACATGAAGTAAACATTTTTCTTGGATAGCACAAAGACATTTGATCTTTGGTTGCAATTATTACTATTTTGTCTCATTCACACATTTTATGCAAAACATTAACAGTACTGATTTATGCAAGTTATAAAATCGTAGAATAATAGGATGGCTTGGGTTGGAAGTGACTTTTAAAGGTCATCTAGTCCAACCCCCTGCAATCTTCAAGTAGATCAGGTTGCTCAGAGCCCCATCCACAACATGGCCTTGACTGTTTCCAGGGATGGGGCATCTCCACCTCTCTAGGCAACTCACCCAGAGAGGCGTCTCGCCCCCTTCATTGTAAAAAATTTCTTCCTTATGACTAGTCTAAATCTACCCTGGTTCAGTTTAAAACCATTATCCGTTGTCCTACCACAACAAGCCCTACTAAAAAGCTTTTCCCCATCTTTCTTATAAGCCCCCTTTAAATATTGAAAGTTAACACAAAGGAACCGAGTTTTTAAAATCATGGCTCAAAGAAGGAAGTTGAATTGAGCACATCTCCCTTCATAAAGCACTTCTAGACATTCTTTGCATAGACTCTCATCACAATCTTGTACAGTGTTTATGAGCTGAATCATCAGTTGACACACTTTCCAGGTATATATTGATCAGATTAGAAAAGAAAGATAAGATGAACTCCCTACAGTGATCTTCCCAAGCTAAGCCACTATTATTTTGCTGAAATCACAGTTCACACAGAGCAAGCAGGGTAGATAGGGACTAATTCAGCTTAAATAGAGGAAAGCATAATGTGATGTATAATATAGGAAGGTGAGTTACAAACCAAAAGGATTCCAGGTTACATTTTTCTCAAAAACTTACAATTTATACTCGAGTTATACAAGTTCATGGAGGAGAGGCTTTGAGAGAGGAGCTATATATATTGGCTTTCATTCTTGTGGCAGTTTAACAGAGAAACTGAAAACTAAATTATTTGCAAGCAACTCATGTAAAAACAGTGTTACACTGCCTTCTGTTAAATCACATTAAGTTCTTTTCATGAGTGGCTCATAGAGTTTCCTAACTCTTCTTTTTTTGTGTGCAGATTTTCTTGTTCTAATATAACACCTTTGAAAGAAAATCATGTTTTTACATCAGCAAACATCTGTTGTTTTTCTTGCCAAAGTAGGATATCTCATACCCTCTGACAGCAAAACCTAAAATAACTACTTCAGTTCTCACAGTGATTGCAGTGCAAAAATAGCTCCATTAAAAAGCTAAAGGGCAGTATCCTTTTCAAATAATAGCTCTAACCAAAAAATACTTTAACCGTGCCCTTTTTCCCCACTCTTTCTTCTGCCAGCTTTTCTAGTGTTCGTTCAGTAGTTTGTTTTAGATATTTCTTTAAAAGATTGAATATGCAAGCAAATACTAAGAAATTTCTACTTTTATGTGCAGACTTCACAGGCAAACTGAGATTGGTAACATGTGTTTGCTTTTTAGTTTTAAAAGCCCAGATTTTAATTTAATTTTTCTATATTAATATACAGAAACATATAATACATTATTACTTACATTGGATGTATTAATTTTATTATAAGAACAAAAGTTATAGAGGAGTACCATCATTGGAAAAGCCGCATATTAGCTGATTAAAAGATGCCAGAAGCTCCGGTGAGTGGTACATCTTGCAATCACAGACATATCAAGAACTATGTCTTTTTATTTCATCTGTTTAATAGACCTTTAATTTAACACAACTGATAAGCAATTTTCGCATATGAAACCACCTCTGCAGCACTGGTTTTTCAAGCCTTGTATGTGTTCTAAAAGCCTTCAGATATTTGTATACACCTACAATGCCTGTGCAATGTAAACATGATGGCTAAAAAATAAAATCACAGAATCACAGAATATGCTTATTTTAAATACTTTTAAAATTATGAGGGATTCCAAAGGATTCTGATGAAGCTCTAATATCTTCACCTTATTCAGAAGGTTATTTTAGCATTAATGTCCAATATAAATTTGTATAACATTTGTTTTTAAATATTCTCCAAAATCCATGTATTTATCATGCTCAATATCAGAAAGACATATAGAGAATACCTTCTGTAATCCTGAATTTTTCTGGACCCTAAAATTTATAATGCTGAATGATTAATAGCTGCACAATTGAAGTATGTGAATGGTATTTCTTGAGCAATCCATTCAGCACCAATAGCAAAGCCAAACAGTTCTATACATCCAGTTCTGTAATACACCAGGGTTGATTTTTTTTTTGAAATTCCTTTCTACAGAAGGACTTATTATCCATTTCAGCTATGAAGATGAACAAGAAACAGTTCATTTTCCCCCCTGTTTTAAGGCATATGTCAGGGAACAGCAAAGGCAAGCTGCTTGGAAAGGACAGTGGAGCTGGAAACCAAGAGCCACAGCAGGGTAGGTAGGGCAAGGCTCTCTCTGACAGGGACACAGTCCCATGGCACCTGAACAAAAAAGCAGAGCAAGTCCATGACAGCAACCAAGGCCAACTAACATAACAGTGACTGTTGCTTCACTAACAGTATTTGGCATAACTAGGATCACCAGTGTAGGGAACTACCCTTTTCCCCACTACCCTCATAGAAAATCACAATCTGAAAAAACGTGTATGGTTCACTCACTGAGGATTACCATCGAGTTTGACATCTCCACTGTGTCTGCAACAATGATGGTACAACAAATCCACTGTTTGAAAAGTGGGATTTGAAGTGCCTGTGGCTTGTAAATTCTCAGTGTGAATGACTTGCACAAGGATGAAGTATGTGCATCTCCTTCAGAGAGGAAGGTCTTAGTGAAAGACACAAGCCCACAGCAACTTACAATGAGCATCTGAAGGATCTCCTGGAAGGTGGAGCATGGTGCTTCAAGGTCCAGTAAAGAACATTTCAACCCTTGTATCTTTATTAATTTATTGCCATGTCTAAGTTAAAAGTATTTCCTAAAAAAGATTTCCACATATTTCATATGTTTTACTGTGAGCTATTTAAAATAAATTAAAAAAATAATAATTCCAAGATGGAAAGACCTCTACAACTAGAATTTTTTTGACAGAATCAATGTTCCACCTAAGTTTTATAACTGGTTTGACTGTAGAAATGAATGCTGAGGTCTCCCTGTATTGATTTGAGATAAAACTGAAAACAGCTTCTCGATTGCAGCATTTATGAATGACAGATGCACCAGGAATACTGGTTTTTATTGCTTCCTCTTCTGCAGTAGCCATTATCGGGAATGACTAGTGGACCACTAAGATACACAACCTACTGAACTCAGCAGCAAAAGTACACTGGCTTTTTAATGATTAAATAACTCTACTTGATGTGTGAAGCCAAGTGTCCAATAAATAGAGCTTCTAACATTTCTCTTTTAAGATATATTCCTACATGAAAATTTTTCTATTTAGCTGAGACAACAAAAAAGGCTGCAGCACATAAGTAAAAAAGTAGAAAGAAAAAAAAAACAGAACCCCATCTACTAATAACCTTGATGAAGATTGACTCAAATCTGGTATAGTGGCACACAAAAAAAAATATCCAGTCATTCTTATGGAACTATTTTCTTCCTATCCATTACATATTTATAAGTCATGAAAAAGAGAGTAAGGAATTCTGGCAGCTGCCAAATGCTTGTTTTCCTATGTAACACAATGACATTGTTTTCCAAGTAGTGAAACACGTGTGACATTTTTCCAGTGTCACCTTCCTTATTTAGACAGCAAGCAAGCTAAAAACTATCAGCTAGGAAATAAGTCTTGGAACATCATCTTGAGAAATTTCAACTAATATGAATGAGCAACTGGGCTTAAGTTTCCATAGATACACACACCCAAAATAAAAAAAAAAAAAACTCCTGATACAAGAATATTTACTACCAAAAATTAACAACATTCAAATCAATTAATCTTTATTCAAGGTAGAATTAAGCACACAGGAGGACTGTTTATGCACATTTAGGAGACAGGAACACTAAATATTTGTCATGATTTGTCAAAGACATCAAACATAATATCACTCTAAGATTTAGCATTTATAAGCCTATTGTAGAGTTTTATTGAGAACAATTTTGTAAAACTATCATAATGGAGTCTGTGCCTTAGAAATAATACTTTTAGAAGTGTTCAATTGTATATCTAACTACAGATTGATCTTTACATTTAAAAACAGAAAAGAACTCTTGGAAACTTTTTTTTTCTTTAACGTTACTTGACATCACACAGAAGTGCTACTCCACGCAGTACCCAGTGCTCTGGAGGCTGACGAGTTTTAAGATCTATAGCAGCAATGTAATTCACATCTGTTCGACTGGTCTTTTTGTAGACTGGACATGAATACAAATGTGGATCTTTTGCAGCTGAAAAGACAGAAGAGACATAAAAAGCAATTTAAACTAAGTTGACAAAACAGGACCCTAAGGGACTGGTCATAAGGCATATGGAAAACTGAGTCAAAGTTCAATAGACACTCCTCTCTATCAGCACCAAGAAACACTTTTACTGGATTCTCACACTTTTCATTACTGTGCTAATGCCAGCTGAAGGCCATATGTGGTTTGAAATTTCTGTAGGTTTGAGATTTAAAATCAGCACATAGGAATTCTATGTGGTAAGAAATGTAAACGGACTCACTAGAGTAATTAGTGTTCTTATTAGTTCAATCTTCCCACTGAACATTACTCCTTACCAATATATTATGTCAAAATAAAAAATGCCCTATTTTGAAATGCATGTAGTATTTGAGAATACAAGTCGTCAACTACTTCACTTCAGAATTAGAACAGTGGTCTAGTCAACAGTTCAGTACTTCAGTGTTCATTATTTAGTATCTTGGCTGCTGATCATGCCTTTTATAAAAGATCAACTATTCAAAATAGCATGTAACCAAGCATTGCTTTTAGAGGTGGAATGCTTTTCAACAGACTTTTCCAATTTTACCTTCTGTGGTGGATAGTTCTATCCTATTTTACATCCCTATTCAACAGCATTTCCTATTCTATATGGAAAAAACCACCACATTAACACAAATTACACATTTTCACATAACAGTACTGTCCTTCAGCCGCACAAGTTTCTTTCCCATTCTTACATTCATTTTTTGCCTCAAGGACAAAACATTTTCCACCACTTCACTCTACCTCTTGCTTGCCTCTGTTAGCTCAAAAGCAGTCTTATCCAGGAAAAAATGCATTTTTATTATATAACATGTTCTCTATAAACACCTTATATAGACATGTACAACCCCATGTATATCTTTTATGTTGTGTATACGTGGTTATATGTTTTGTATATATATATATATGTAACATTCATTTAGCATGTGAGAAAGAGATTATTTGGGTTTAGGTTACAGAGGCTACAGAGGTTACAGAGTTTATTTATATGAATGCTGATGTTCTAAATCTGGGTCACATATTGTCAACATGTACAGTTCACCTGTAAATGGGTTAAAAAGTTATTAACGCCATTAAGACCAGAAGGTATCTATCTAATTAGGGGGGAAAGTGCCCATAATCAATTACCAAGGAAGTCTGAAAGCACACTTTAAGTGGAAGATTGGGAAGACTTCCCATTGAAAAAGATTTTATATGTATACAATGAATAGCAACAGCATCATGAAATCCCTATAGCCCAAAAGATTTCCATGTAGTTAAATAATGAATTCTATCAAAATAACATCCTTTACAATACAATTACTTACTGTTATTCTCTGCATATATCCTTATAACCGGCATCATCTCAAAAAGCACCTTCGGCTTAGATTCAGTCAGTCTCATGTTTCTTCTGTCCCAGCCAGCTCCCTCCAAATACAGCCCATACACATAGACACCTTCCAAAGGAGGGCTTGTGATATCATCCTTCATCCATTTAGTGACTTCATTGCACAGCACTACAGTGTCAAGAGCCCATCCTTTGTTAGCCCTTGTTATTTCCTGCCCAATCCAGACAAAAGTTAGAAGGTTACATTTTCGCATATGCACAGAGCCATTTTCCCCACCAATTATATTGTATGGTCATAACCTATCCTCTTCTGTACAAAAACTCCAACTTTTTATAATATTCATGTTTACAGCGATTTGACTTGTCTCTGAGGTACTGATGGTATGGCACTACAAAAAAAGCTTTCAGTACTTTATCTACTATATTTCATTTTCAATCTTTCTATTATATACAATACTTTAAGATTGTACTAAGTAATAACACAACCACTGAATGCCAAAGGTAACCACATCTTGTGAATATTAAAATTTCACAGATTTGATGAGATGAGAAAACATTAACTGCATGTGCAAAGTAAAATATATTTTCTGGGGTTACCTTTCCTTTCCTGCACCTGCACTAAGTGAATTCTTATTAATGAGCTTACTCAGCTCTAAAGCTATGCAAAAAAAAAAAAAAAAACCACAAAAAAAACAGAGAACACTTGAAGATAGAAATGCTTAAGATTTAACATATACCTCAAATTTAGTCTATTAGTTAATGCACTGGAAAAGACTCAGTTCCCAGTTGCCCAAGTCCTTACTATCCCATGTCACTAAGTTATGGCAAACCAAAGTTTCATCCCAGTCTTGTAAATGTTTTCCAAGATCTTTGTTGGAAGTAATGGGAATTAATGTTTCCCCCTTATTGCAGTTAATTAGATGCTTTAAAAGAACAGAAGATTTATAGTTAATGAGCATTCTAGCTCTTCATCTTTCTCATTTCTATTTGTTTCACCACATAGCAATGCCCAGAAGGTCACTTTGGTATTTACTTGGGATATTAGGTTGTTATGTATCCACAGTCTCTTTTTATGGAACCAGAAAGTTCTGTAGATTCCAGCTCTTTCAAATCCTTCTACTAAACCTTTTCCACAAGCTTGGGTGCAAAAAAAATTTGTGGTTTAGGACTGCTTACTCAAAAGAAATATCTTGTTACATAATTCCAAGGCTATTCCTGCAATTTTAACACAAGTCACCAATCAGAACTTCAGATTACACTACTCAGATCTCAGCCTAAGAGGGGAGATTTTTCCTTCTCCACAAATCTTCATTCTCTCCTCCAAAAGTTTGGGGGTTTTCCCTGAGATCCCATTATATTCCTGCCTGAGTATTCTTTTCCGTTCACATACTCCAGACGCTTATTGTCTCCAATATGTCCCTTTATGCTGACCAACACAGGTATTTATTGCTTCCTTTTAATGTAAAAAGTAGTCCATTTGTCAAATGCAACTAGCGTGCTGAACAACCAACACAATCACCAAGCTGACAGCCATATGTACATTATCAAATACATCAAATCTCATATCCACTAATAAAGTCTTTCCCAGTTTGTGAAAAGATTTCCCTTCTATAGTTCAGCTACTGAACTATAGAAGGGAAATGTAAGATGAATTGGGATGAGTTTTTCTGCCCAATCTCCAGCCAGGTAAGTATTGAACACAGAGCAAAAAAGAAGGGGAAAAAAAAGGGGGAGGGAAATAAATGGCTTAACACTCATTTTCAAGGATACTTCAATGGAAACATGAGACAATCATTCTCCATAATGATGTAAGGTAGCCCCTACTTATTTGGGTCTTGGTCAATGCAGAAGTATATTTTAACATGTTAGTGGTTGAAATACTGAAAAAGTACGTGCAAAGGAAGAACAGTTCACTCAGGAAATGTTAAGATAGTCACGTATCTTCCCTGTTGACATGATGGAGTCACGTGTTTTAATTCATCTTTTATCACACAATATATTTTATTTTTAAAAGTATGTAAAAAAATATATAAGCAGAATGAGACTTCAAACCCACTTTACCTGCCTCATTGCAGTTAAAAATCCCTGAGGATTAAAAAACCCTGCCATCCAGAAACAGTTTGGTCGACTTTCAAAAATCCACTTGTAAAACTGGTGATTTCTTTCTAGAAGCTCAGTAAACCAGAAACCAAGAGTACTGGAAGCCCAAGATGCCTAAAAACAGTAAACATCTTTTAAAATAGCATATTCATGTCAAGAAAAGATAACTCCTCACATGGTAGTAAACAACATAATATTAGCAAGGGATATTTGAAGATCATCTTTCATATCTTGACTTTTAACCTGATGCTTAAATATTGCATCCTACTGAAACCCGAAGCAAAGTCTTTCTTTCTTCAAATTCATGCCTACTATTCCATTTACACATGCATAATGCTCTCCATAGTAATTGTTCATTTTATTACATTTTTGGAAAATTAGATAGCTGTTTAAACTAGGAAGAAAAATAGTATACATGCCTTTTTAATCCCAAGATCAATAAATCAAGATAACATGATTTCTGCCAAAACTGTTCTGGTTTTTTATTCCTCTGAAAAAAAAGCTAGGGAAAATTGATCTCAGACAATGTGGAGATATCAGGTTTGTCTCTTTGAATAGTTGTGCTGTGAAGCATCTGCTTTAGTCCAGGTTTTGTACCACGAGAACACTTTGTGAGTAAAAACAAACAATGAAAAAACCTCCCCGTTTTTCTTTCCATCAGTTGCCATCAACAGCTCTAGCTGTCCCTGAAAATAGTTTCTGAGAGTTGGAATTGTCTAGCCTGGAGAAGAAAAGGTTCAAAGGAGATATTATAAATATTTATACCTCGTGTGCAGAGAATGGAAGAACATGAAGCCAGATCCTTGTCAGTTATAGAAGAAAAGGTAGTAGGCACAAGATGATATGTCAGAAATTCCATTTAAACCTAAGGGTTTTTTTAATTTGGTTGGCTGGTGGCTGGTTGGTTGGTTGGTTTTTACTGTGAATGTGATCAAACATTGGAATAGGTTGCCCAGAGAGATTGTGGACTCTTGATTCTGGAGACCCCTGAGAAACCTGCTTTAATTGACCCCACTTTCACAAGTGTGGTCCTTTCCAGTGTCTACTATTCTGTGATGATATGACTACAAGTCTTAAACTCAAAGAATAGCACCAGTGTAGTCCACTAATGTGGGTGCTATGTTTTAAAATCCATCATCACATTTTAAATTACTCTCTTCTCTCTAGCTTTTTATCCTGTCAACATGCAACAGGCTGTTAAAATGGGAAATACCTGCAAACCCCACATTCATTTCTACTTTTATAAATGAAAGACGGCTTGCTTTGACTGTGTTTATTTTAGCACAAAATCTATTCCAGCAGTTTCACAGTTCTGGTTAACACTGTTTTAAAATACAGATTGAAAAAAAGTATTTACTATAAGTCTAACAGTTTAACCTAGCTCTTCAGAAATAGGGTTTTTTTTCTTTTCATAACAAGTGATGTACACGTACTTTTTTCCAGCTAGCAGGAATCCTTCCATCATACATGCAGTCTAAAGCATCCCTCAAATTTTCACTCATAACGATTGTCCCATCAATGGCAAGTTTTAGATCAGTCAGAGTGCTTCTCACTAAAGAAATAACTCTCTGCATTTGTTCAATCTCCTGTCGCAAAAATATGTTCATAGGCTGAAAAGGTCCCATGTTCTTTAGTTTTTCTTTTACCTGTAGGTAGAAAATCAAAGATCCTTCAATAAAAGTGAAAAAAACAAAGTTGGCCTTATGTCAAGATTAGGCACTAGTATGATTTTTAGGATGTAACACTTTTATTTATGGACTTAAATGGTCAGTTTGGCACCTCCCTTGAATTCTCTGCAAGACAGAAATACAGGATTTGTTCAAGAGAAATCTAGGATGATGAGATTGGCTGTGGTTTTAGTCTAACTCATGATTTAGTCTGTATATCATTCTATGAGCTAATCTCATTTAAAAAGCATGTGGGCTGTTAACCCTATTTCAAGGCATTCAGATGTAATTCCAAAAGACAGTTCCAAGGTTCACTTCACACAAGCCAATCAGGAGTAATTGTCCCAGCTACTTTGCCTCAACATAGTAGCACTATTAATCAGCAATGCCTGGGAATTATCACATTACCAGGCAGTTTTGTATTCTAACCAAACTCACTGATAAATTTTTAATTAAAAGTTAGTAATGTTAACAAATTAACAACTGCATGAACATAACTAGAAATTTTATAGTGTCAATAACCTCAGTCAAAAGCTGATGATTCTACCTCCTCTATAGTACAAATGACAACATAGGCATTAAATGGTTTAATATTTCTTAAAAAGTTCTTACAAAGGCACTTCAGTCCACATTTAGTGATCTCATTATAAACATTAAGAGTCTGGTCAGACTTCTCTACAGCATATTTTGGAAGTATTGCCTGTATGAATGAATTCAAACATGTTTTAAAAAAAGTTGTTTGGTTTTTCTTTTTTTATCCATAAAAAGCAAGATGAAGCAAATGTTTTTGACAGGATTTCATTAACTCACTTCATATGGCACATAATCAGCAGGAAGCTTTTCCAGCATATCATCAGCCAGTCTGGCTACAACTGCCTCTCGAGTTTCACCTCCTCCACCAGAGCTATCTTTAGGCTGGATACTGAGGATGGTGTCCAATACATCTTTGGAAACTTTACTTTGGTAAGTGATATCTGCATTGGGGTGCAAACCAAACACCTCGGGTGTGTCATAAGCAGGAAGGCTCTATATAGTAAAATATAAGAAGAGCACAACTGGATATGGATTTATAAGTTAATCAAAAAAAATTCCCCCCCCAAAAAAAATCCCAAACAAACAAAAAAACAACATAGAGCAAAACCAAATAACAAACAGAAAAAAACCCCCTTACATTGTAAAGTAAGCTAGATTTCTTCAGTCTTAGGGAAATAACTTGCCGTGGTCTATTTGTTGTGTCACAGCCCAAATCACACCAAACAAATTCAGTTTTAACATCCATGTGCTATTTTAATAGTAAGTTTTTTCTTTCATATATCTACATCTTTTATTTCTGTGAGGTTATACGCAATGTCTGGACTCCATTTTTACCCTCTTCAATAACTGTGTGCCTCTAGATAAGTCACTCAATCAAACCACAGGAAAAAGAAAATATTCCTGTCATGACGACGATAACATTGATCAAAACAATTAGTTGTCACTAATAGATATGCAGAATGCTAGAAATCAATGCAGAATCCATGAATAAAAGACAAAATACAGGCACTCAG
Organism: Pseudopipra pipra; assembly: GCF_036250125.1. Taxonomy (NCBI): domain Eukaryota; kingdom Metazoa; phylum Chordata; class Aves; order Passeriformes; family Pipridae; genus Pseudopipra; species Pseudopipra pipra. The sequence goes on from NC_087580.1 coordinate 3,092,794, forward strand.
AAGAAAAGAAAAAATACAGGGAATCAGAAACTCATGAGAAACAAGTGATTAGCTTTGATTTACCAACCTGTATGTACTGAAGGTATTGATCCACCATAGTACATTTAGGTATGCTGTATCCTTTGTAGAAGCTGAATTCCTGATTAAATGTATTTTCATTGAACCAAACCTTTACAAAGGTGTTCATGAGTCTTTTGTCATAGTCATCTGTCACACGACCACCATACTGGATCTCACCTATCATGTAACAAACAGTATTCCAGGAGATCCCCTGAAAAGAGTATTTTAAATACAGTCACCCATTTTTAACTAATTGATGCAATTAGCATTGAAAAGGTCTGTACTTCTAAGATTTATATTTCTGAGATGGTTGGGGGGGTGGGTTTAACATACAGGTTAATATAGAAATTTAAGGTGCACTGGATTAAAAATCTAATTTAAGTCTGCTGCCCTAATACACGTACACTTGGAATACTAAATGTTTATGGGGAAAGAAAACAAGTTAAAATCATGCTTGTATTTCAGTTATTAGGAAGCATTTATATCCATTCCACTACTATAAAGATCTATCATTTTAATATACCTTCCCCACAAAAGCATTCATACCTTCTTGGTATCCATGCGATTCAAGTGGTTCTGAATGAAGCGCACAGTAGCATTGAAATCAGCTTGATTAAACTCATAGGGTATATTCCAACCTAGAGATCCAAACTTGCGCCTTTCTTGAACAGTGGAGTGTAGAAAGGCTACAGCATACAACATTGGTTTCCATTGTACCATTTTACTGGAATCTAGTAAATCCTGGCTGACACCTATTGATTGTAAATGGACTTAATAAGAATCACAGTGATAGTCCTTTTTGAAACTACTTCAAATCAGTGCTAAAATCTCACTCTAGAGATCTTAAGTTGGCTCCCTGCCTCTCCCAAGAGTCTAATTATTGTCCCACAAAGTGTTCTATGCTGGGGACAGTTTATAGCATGTTATTAAGTTGCTCAAATTAAAAGAGTAAACTTCAGGGTAAAAAACCCACAATTTACTAATAGCTGAATTCACATAAAGTTGCTTTCCACACAGACTCTTTGTCCTTTGCTTTATGTAATGTAAAGAGCACTTGATTGCCAGCAAATATTAACACATCATTTTTCTGCCAAAAGACAGAAGAAGACCAAAGATTCGAACACTTTGAACTAAGATTCTAGAAGCCAAAATTTGAGAAAAGAAAAAGCATTTCCTGTTTTGCTGTCCAATTAGCTCTGGCAACAGAACTTCAGCAGACCTTCTCTTCTTAATTTTCAGAACTTCCAGCTCAAAACAGGGACCAAGATATGTGCTGGCATAATTGTGATCAGTCCCTCATATTAGCTTATATTGGCTGTAACATGACCACACAAAAATACCAAAGTCCAAAATTTGGTTTTAAATCGCTGCCATTCTAGCACTCACCACCATATGTTCTCTTTAGCCCAGCTCTGAGCCCTTGCGGTGGTTCATTGGTAAACTTAATAGACATTTGAAGTAGGGTGATGGGGAACCGTTTGTGAATGTCAGTTGTCAGCCATAGTCGAAAGCTTTCATGGACATTCTCTGTCTCTATTAGAGTGTCCATCAGCTCATCCAAAAAGTCAAGTCCAAGGTGGCAGTTTTGCAGAAGTGCCCAACCTCCCTAGTTTAAAACAACAAAATATGAAGTTATCAACATTGTTCACAAACTGAAATCACCCTTTGTGAGCTAAGATGCAGGCTTTTCCTTCTGGAGGTGGTGTTAGCTTATTTGTTTTTTTCATGTAAAGAAGTGGTCCTTAGTTGTCCCATCTGCTCTTCTCAAGAAATCTCTACCTTTTCCATGTCAGTACATTTAAAACATACCTTCCCATGACTATACTGCTGATAAACACTGATAAATTTTGGCTTACATATGGGAGCTCAGGAGTAGCTCCATAGAGGAAGCTGCTAAACCTTGTTCTTCACAAGGGTACCAGGCTTGGAAAATAGCCACATATACATACTTAATTAATCTATTGTTATCAATCAATAGGTATCAAACTTTCTCATATGAATTCCCATACTACATATAGACATCTCATATACCTCTTCATTAAGAGGATATGTGAGACAATGAGGGAAAATAACTGCATTTCTCTTAACTAAACAAAAGGTGCTCCTCCTCCCTATTTTTGAATGAGTTTCTTTTCATCTGATCTGCTAATTAGCTCTTTATGAGGAGTCGTCAAACAAGAACCAAGTTGTCAAGAGGCAAAAGTCAAAGAAAAATAGGTTATACAGACGGGGAAGAAGCTCATAACACAAGAGTGTAAGAAACTTAATTTTTTCACATCAGCAGGCCCAGCAGTACTATCACCTGAGGGGCAAAGCATGCTAAATTGGAACATCTCACCTTTTCTTTCTCATACAGATAATTTTGTTCTTTAATTGCTCCACGTTTCACTTGTAAAATGCCTGTGCTACCAGATGGGCCCTCCCAAGTACAAATCCAGACTACAGCAATACAAAATATTTTGCTACACAACCTTGTTTTTCTCAAGTTTATGTAGCTATCAATAGTATATTTGAAATTAATTTTCTCGATTTAACAAAATGCATTTGTATTAGTAAAAATACAAAACAAAAAATGTTCTGAAGTGCTTGCTCAAGAATACTTACTAGTCATGTAACCAAAAAAAAAAATCAATTCAACTACGTTTATCAGTCAGCAATCTACAACAAAAACTCTATTTTATATGCAAAACACTCCATTTTCAATGAAAAACATCTGTATAGTATCAAAAAACTTGTTATGGCCAACTAAATGACTGAAAAGACAGTTTTATCACTTAAGACACTTATTTATATAAATAAATATAGGTTCTTGCATTAGCATTAACTACCCACCAAACAACCTTATTTCATGACAGGATTTTTATTTCTAAGTGTTTAATACAGCTACAAAAAGCATTCAGATTTTTGTCACTTACATGAGCCATTGTCTGCTGTAGAAGTTTACGAGCATGGATTTCTTGTCCCTGGCCCATGGAAACACAGCACGTTTCTGTCTTTAGTCTTTTTCCCAGAGCAGTAATTGAGTCCGTAGGATCAGAGCCCATGGAAAGAAAGCAAATGAGGGGAGTACGTGGATCTGACTCTTCCCATGTTTTCTCCAAATCCAAGATGACTCCCTCTGCGTATTTCTCACCCATAGTTTCAGTGATGTATTTTCTTGCCTATATTAAAAAGGGCAAATTTAAACTGTGACCTAACCATTTAATAGTTTTCTTCCCAGTGTAAACCAATAAGTCAGTTGAAGAGCAAAGACTGATAAAAATTTATACCAGAAATAAAAATATGCAACAAGTTTATTTTTACATGTCAATACATCATACTGTCTTTGATGGTGTTATTTCTTACAGCATTATAAGACCAGTTAAAATTTTAAAAATAATTATTATATTACAAATATCTGCATGTATTGTTATAGGTAATACCTATAATTACACTATAAAAAAAATAACCTCTCTAAAACTTCAGAAAAAATTAATTTTTTTACATATCATATCTCCATTAGACAGTGTGACTCCTAGCCTTCAAATCTAGGAAAAAAGGAGGAAAGCATTAAAGATGGGTTTCAAAGCTGTTAAGCCTTTTCCACCTTCATGGTTAAACAAACAACGAATTAACAGTAGTAATGATGAAAATAACTATCAGTAAGTAAAAGATCCAGAGGAACAGGTGAAGACCATCTCTTTTATTTCTTTTTGATTTATCTTTAGAAGTTTTAGATTATTGTTCTTTCTTTTCTGAGAAATAAGAAAGGCTCATTCAAACAGTTTTGAGATGATCTTTCTTGTACTCTTTCCCACTACAATGCTTTCATCTTGGATAAATCTTCCCCTTAATACCTCTGGGTTATTTCTCAGAGACAAAAGATATTCAGCATTAAGCATTTGATGAACTATCAGCTTTCATAAAATTGTAAGATGAAAGTGTATCTTGTTCCCATTAACAGTAGTGAGGAACTAATTTTGCATGATCTGTTTCAGTCATATAGCACACATCATAGAGATATTCTTTAGACAGTACTGTTTAACCTACTGACTTCTCTTCCTATGGGATTTTTGTGAATCCAATCACAATGTCTAAAGATGTGCATCCATAAAATTAATACCACGCTTTTACTGATGCATTCCAATTTCAATAATTTGTCATTAATTGCTCTGAATTGCCAGGAATTCAATTGTTTTTTTCTTTTGCACTGGAGATAAAGATTAAAAATAGGCTCCTAGAAGTTGATTTTTCTTTAAAATAGTCTGTTTAATAACCTTCAGTTTTATACTTATCTTCTTTTTAAATAGATGGCTTTAAATTAAAAATTTCAAACAGACTTTAATACAGATTTTTCCAAAATGGGTCTAATTCTTCCATGCAGGAAATGGTTCCTCAATTAAATTGTTTTCATGTTTCCTTTTCCCTCAGACAACTGAGTTCACTAAAATATTTTACTTCAGCCTAACAAGGGGACACTTCTAAAATTCCAGGGAGTAAGCAAGGACACTGAAAAGTACCTTCTGAACTGATAAAGAGATCTGGATAAACACATGTGACTCCAGCAGAAATCCTATTCCACAGTGAAATCATTGGATAATATTTGTTCAATTCATTAGAATAACTTTGCTAATGCTGCCCTTGTAATAAATGCATAAATTTTCTAAAATGAATTTCAGAAAACGCAACGTAATGGTCCATTACAGGAAGGTGCTTAGCATTACATAAAACAGCACTGAACTGCAATCTGGTAACTATTTATTCTAGTGATACCTAAATAGACCATGTTGGCTATATAAAAGTACCTGAGCTATGGTCCTGTCAGGACACCACGATCTGATAAGAAGAAGATGTCTGAAGCAGTCCAGAGATTGACCATAGCCACTGGGAACCAATTCTTCTTCGGGATTCTTACTATCAAACCAGATTTTCCACTGTTTCTCTTCACTGGAAATCTGCAGTTATGTCATCAAAGGAATAAGTCTCACTAAACAGACAAGTCATATTTGCACTGCCACTAGGTCACAAATTTTTAATGATAGTCAGAGACACATTATCCACACACAGACATTTGTTTAGCAATATTAGTACACAGGTTTAATAAGGCTATTAAAAATTATAGGATAAACTTCCAGGTTTTAAGTATGGAATTACAGAATGCAACAACACCTTTATGCATTCATGTTCTGAAAAAAAGAGCTACTACTCAGTATTTTTCATTACTTTTAACATATACCAAATGCTACTTACTTAGTTAGCTGCAATACACTCAGTGTCTGCTAAAACTGTTCATACAAGTGTTGAATTTACTGAACACCCTTTCCACCACATGGTTTGATCACTACCAGACAATCACTGTCAAACGAGAGATTAATTTTAAAAGCTCTTACATACTTGATCAAGAATATCTGAAAATTGTTCAAGTTTACTGAGCTCCACCAAGTTCAGCCAAGTCATATCCAGAATCCATTTAGCTGGCTTAGGAGGACAAGCTTTAAGGTCTAGAGAAGCACCACCTGCAAGAAATTGAACTTAGTTACAATTAGAACTGTTGGAGACACAAATACAAACAAACAAAGAAATAATAAATAAAATAAGACCTTTGGAAAATGTAAACTAGATACTACAAGACTATTTCACATGATTAAGCTTTCCCAAACTGGAGAAATATGACTTAATAACTAAGGAAGGTCATAAAGAAATTTCTGAGTTAGGTAATATGCAAAATTTACTTTCAAATCCTATGTTTCATCTAAATTTACATAATTTTTTAAAATCCAGAACAGCTTCTCATTACAAAATAAATCTATGTTTTACTGCAAAAGAATTAACTTGGCTTTGGGTTCATTTCAATGTTTTTTTCTTTGATTTTTTGTTGATGTAGATAATGCAACAACTTTGCCAATGTATACATTTGCCTTCCTTGAAATTCAACTGAAACTAAAAGAAAGCAAAAACAAAATAAAAGGAAAACACCAAACACAAGAATCCAGATTTTTAATCATGAGGTTACAAGGGTTTTCTACTTTATAAAATCACACCATATTTTATGAAGCAGAGTTTATAGTTTGGTTAATTTATAATATTTTCTTATATTATATACCTTAAATGTAGTCTTTCTTAACCAATTTACCTTTTGAGGCTTTACTGGTTTTTTTGTGCAATGTGCCTGGAAATAAATGCTTTTTGGGAAAAGATATTCCAAAGATATATTTATCAATATTCAGTGTGCTGCTATAAATTAGAACTACCATACAATGTTATCTGTCACCAGATCAGAAAGATAACCATGTATTCTTACAATTGACTGGCTTCTAATGTACAAAAGAAAGAAGCAGGTTGGCTTGGAGAAATAACCAAAGTTTTCTATAATAATATGTATGCTCTACTTAAAATTGTTCCATAGTTTCAACCTTTAATAAGTGTCAGAAATTCTTCGTGCTTCACTCTGTTTCTTTGTATATCAATCTTCAAAGTAAGCAATAATGTGAAGAGAAATTTATGCTCCTCATAGAGTCCTCGAGCAGTATATTTGAACACTTCATATGTCATATATTCAATAATATTAGTAATCCTCTTGCTGGTTATAGGGCTCTTGGTAGACCTGTCAGAAGAAAGGTCTGCAGTTGAATGTTTGCAGTTGCAAATGACAAAAAGCCATAGTTCTGTATTTTCAAAACATGAAAGATAACAGATCACAAGCATAAAATATCAGCAGCAAGCTAGCAACAACTTTCAGATTGAAGGAACAACAAAAAAAAAAAATAATTTCTGATCAAGCCTTTTTGCATACCTGAAAATCAATGTAGTATAATAGTTTTTAACTGTCTAATGCCGAATTTTGAAGGACTGTAAGTACATTAGAAGATTCGTTGCCTTGGTAACTAACAGACGAAGTCTTATGGGTATTTAAACTGACAATTCATGGTCAAGACTGTAAGAAGCAAGTCTTCTTTCTGATATTAGCTTACAACAAATCTTTATTGTACTACAAGCACCTCCAGGACTGGGTAAATACAACTTATTGTTAGCTAAATTACCTGGCCAGGGAGCGGTCAAAAAGCCACAAAAACTGCCGAAGCGAAGTCTGATACATGACATTGACCATGCTCATCTCAGTAATAAGGAAGTACAAGATGCTTCCTCGAGTTGCAACTGAAAAAGAAAAAAGAATGTGTTCGAAGTAGAAATGCAGAGCAGAAAACTTTAGACCTCTACAACATGTACAGTGGGTTTAATACTAATGATAACGATAACTGAAGTTCCTTGAGTTATTGTATTCTTTACTGCATAGAAAAGCAATAAAATTATTCATTTAATCCTCATTTATACATCAGCAAAAAAAAATCTTTTCTGCAATTAATGCATACTATGTAAAGCCTAGTTTCAAATATGAGCATATCTGGAGAGCAGCTGGATGGTACACTGCAATGTTCAGATTGTCAGTAGAACATATAAAAATTATGGTTGTTTGAAGTACTGTTTGAATGTCCAAACAAATTTCTCTTTACAGACTTTTATAGGAGTCATGTAAAAGCCAAATGAACTATATTGATTTAACTTACCCAGCACTGATTTAACTTACTTTCAGTAGTCATTAGTTTTAAATACAAAGGTTTTACAAATTCTGCAAAGCTTTCTTATACACTAACTGTACCATTTCATACTTTCCCTAAAATGCAGGTAATTCCAGAGAGCTTTCCTTTTTTTCCTCCACTTTTTTCACATTTTCACCTGTCAGTTAAAATCCAAAAGACAGATGAAATGTGCTGACTGTAATAACTTATGGAGAAATGATGAAGCATTCATCAGAACAGATATAAAGAGGATTTACCAATATACTGGGCCTGTAAAAGAGTGTCAACATGTTGAACTCAAACATACAGTTACCTAAACACCCTAAAGACCAGCACACTTGTATATAGAGCAATGGGAAGTCTACAATGAGAATAGATCACTCCATTTTATAAATTCCACATGAACCTTAACATTGAATATTTTCTCCATGATCACGCAATATGACATTTCCTAGATACATTTTACTTATGGGAAAACAAAGATCCTTCCCACAAATTATGGTCTTCCTGATCTTATCCTACTGTTTCTCCTACTCTGAGTATTGATGTTTTAAATACGTGGTCAAGCCATTTGTCTTTCATCACTACCTTCACTCACCAGGTCTATACTCTTCACGGGCTGAGTTGATCTGTATTTCAGTTTCAGCAGAAGTTTGCAGTTTCTCTGTTACTTCTTCAGCAGTCTTCTTAGTGTCAGTCAATACAATTAGTAGACTCTCATCATCTGCCAGAGAACTTTTAGTGCTTGTAAGTCGGAACAAAAGGTTATCTTCTAGGTCCTTAATCCTCCTTTTGTTCATAGTCACATCTTCAATAAGATCAGTTCTTTCTTTCTCTAATTCCTATTGAAATACGTGGTAATATTTGGAAAACAGAAAATCAATCAAAAATAAAAGCAAAATAAAACAGTTTAAAAAATACTGATCCTACTAAAACAGTGTAAGTCAAGAGTAACTGCAGTAATTTGGGGGTAAGAATTCCAGTGGTATTTCTGACACAAGGTCTATTACCAGGTTTCTGAACCGGCTACATAAGTAGGCATTAACAACTCTTTTCAATAAATACTATGGAACATCCTCATATCATGCCCTAAAAGAATAAGATGCTCAGAATAGTAATTGTTTTTCTTTCCTTTCTGTTTCAGAAAAGACAAGTGCAAAGACCTTTCCAGGTATAGGACTTTTTTTTTCCACTCCATCTGATCTCATCCTCATTTATGCCTTGTTTTTTAATCAGCATATTGAAAATTTAGTCTCAGTTACAATGGCCATCCTAAGTCATCAAATTAAGCAGCAAATATTTCAAAAAGTGCCTCTGAAAATATTCTTCCATCAAACAGGGATGATGGAAGCCTTTCACTAAAATGCTTCATTGATTAAGAAAATATGTAGAACGTAAGTGTTTATTTGATTATTTTTTATAATATAGTCTGTGTGGTTTATGTACCTAGTTTGTTTTCCAGTGCTCTTATATAAAAGATGGACACCTGTTAATCAACAGTTTCACATTAAAAAAAACACCAAACCTGTTTGAAATATCTAAAACAAAATATTCTTCACAGATAATAGTCCTTTCAGTTCATTCTTATAATACTTTTTAAATTAACCTTTAAAAACTTATTACAAATTAATTGCTCAGAGATAAAAATCCTCTATTGAAATATTACAAAATGTTTCAATACATTACAGTGAAATAAAAAGAAAGAATAGAGACCGGATGGGTTAAGAGTCTTTATAAGATATGAATCAGCAGTAAGTGAGCCGGTTGGTAGAAATATTGGCTATGTCTACAGAAGTACTCCTTCTTTGTTTACAAAGGTCTGGTGAACAATTTGAACTAACTTGGAAGTTGTGTGTTCACCTTTGCCAAGTCCACTTCTGCACTGCTCACTGGCTGCTAATATTCCAAATAAACAGGGACAACACTAAGAAATACATAACCTCTCAAATAGCACTAGAGGCTTAATGGATCTGAGACCTCAGCAAGGCTTAAGGAAAGGGTTTATTCCCACATTTGAGTAGCCTTCATTTATACAGATTTGAAACACTGTTACAAGTTGGATATTGCTATTTTGTTTTCTCGCATTCCAAACTTGCGGTCTTCTCACCCTACATTCTCCTTACATTCCTAAGTAATTCAAGTATTCATTTCTTTCAAAGAATGTCCTTTTACCTTAAAAAGGAAATTAAGAAAAATCATTGTATTAGTATCAGATTTAGGGTTTTTTCTTGTCACTTGTACAAAAGGTACATTGAAACATCATCATCAGGTAGAAAATATTATTTTACAGTCATTATAGAATAATGTAAATGCCACATAACTTAAGAGATGTGCTTACAGATTCAAAAGATTCTGACAAAAACTGATGAAAACAGACAAGAAAACTACAGTTAACTGCATTTTAATCAACTGATGCCTTGTGAAACTAAAGAAAAACAGGTAACAATTTTAGGAAGCAAGACAAGCATCATGTAAGTTTGATGAATCAGAAACCTTTTTTTAAAAGTATAGTATTAAAAGAAAGTTAGCATCCAATTAAATATAATAATTAACATGCTGAGCCAAATTAAGTTTCACGTTTTGCTGAGTTCAGTTTAAAAGGTTAAACATACTTTGGAGTGCAATGCATTTTAAAAACTGAAAGCTGTTTTCCGCACAAGAAGAGCCTGAGAAACAAGTTGGAAACAGAATTAACAAACTAAAGTGAAGGATTCTTAGATGAGAACCTTAGTGAAAAAAATCCATCTATTAAGCTCTTAAAATACTTTTTGCAGATCAGAAAGTGGACACAGTTAAAAGTTTTCTTCGTAACTTCAAAAATTTCCAGTCAGAACAGCAAGGATGAAGAAAAACTAAGCCAAGTTGCCATGTACATAAATTTAAGGAACTTGCATCAAAGAGGCTGTTTTGAATCCGGCTTTATGGAATTCCTTTCACAAGCAGATGACATTTTACAGTCTGTAACAAAGTACGCTAGTTCTTGTTAATATCCATAAAATATAAAAGCTGCTAAATAGCTTATATCATTCTATCAAAAATGATTCACAAGTACAAGAATTTGTTCCTTACGAATCCTGAGCCTTTTTCCAGCACAGATCTTGAAATATGAATGTGAAAATTCAAAAACCCATAAACAGTTCTTGCATGTTATAACTCCACTACTAATCTGACATATCCATGACACTAAATAAAAAATTTTTTGTCAAATTTCTTAACAGCTAATGTATCAAAATAAGGATATCAATAAAATAACATGTTATACTACATTCAGACATATATCAAGTCTCTCAAATCCAATTATTCCATGAAATAGAGTATAATTAAATTTATACAGATGTGCCAGCTGCCCTTTGACCTTCTCATGCTTCACTCACATCTTGGAATTGGTTTAACATTCTGATAGAAGAGAAGAAATCAGTACCAGCATTCTTATCAGTAATCAATCAATTCTGTGAAATGTATTTGACACAGATTTTACTAATGAGCATACCAAACAACACAGTAGCAGATAGTTAGACTCTGCAGAAACTTCAAATGATGAGGTGTAAACACTCCTTTTCCTTCTTGCATGTCTAAATCTCATTCTTTCTAAGATCAGAACTGTATCAGAGACAGTGGAATGGCAAGAAGGATAGAAATGTGCATGCAAATCCTGAAGAACACTAATTTCAGAGAAATAATCTCTTTTTGGGATAGAATTTCCTCACATACATTCTAACACTGGATATCACAAAGCAGTGATACTGCTCAAATCATTTGGCAAACTGCCTCACAGCTAAACAATTCCATCACTTCCCTTCCAAAGGCTACAAAAGGTAGCAAGAATCCAGACACTTAAGAGAGGAATGCCCAAATTCCCAAAGATGCATAATTAGATACCACAGAAAAAAAGGTATTGGATCACAGGATATTTCAAATTGACTCTTCAGGAAACCTTGAACCACAGGATGTATGAACAGAGGCAAAGTAAACTGTAAAGTGGTACGTATATTCTATAGAACTCTCCCTTTCTGTCAGGCAGCCCACTTGTCATTTATCTAGCAAAAATATCCCCCAGGTGGTCTCAAACAAAACAGTAGTGAGTATACTACTCTGAGAATCTGGTTCAGAAAGCGTAGTATGTCCACTCATTAGACATTCCCTGTTAGTGGCAAAGAGACAGCCAGATAGTAGAATAATTTTAATTTGGAAGGCACCTACAGAAATTAGCTAGTTCAACCCCCTGCTCAAAGCATGTCGAATAATTCAGTTGCTCAGGGCAATGTCCAGTTGAGTCTTGAACCCTTCCAAGAATGGAAATTCCACAAAATCACACAGTAATCTGTTCTTGGATTCCTGGGTAATCTGTTCCTGGTTTTGACCGTTCTCAATGTAATTATTTTTTCCTAATATCTAATCAGAATTTCCCATGTACCAACTTGAGTCTGTTACTTCTCAGTCTATTGCTTTGCACCTCTGATAAAAGTCAAGCTCCTCTCTTTCTGTGTCTTCCAAGCAAGCATACAGAAACTGCAATGACTGGAGGAATTTGTTGATAAACTGACTTTCATCTGAAGGAATGTGCTGTATTGCAAGGCCCAAGAAGTGAAGTTTGGCATAAGGCTTTGTGAATATACACATCACAGCATGTTTCAGATAAACAGTGATAATTTCATTACATAGTGGGTTGTCAAGCTGTCAGTGGTTGAAGCAAAGCTGATGGTGCAATGAACCTGTCTGACAAAATATAGACCGTCACAGAATGAGTGTGATTTCTCTCATGAGATCCATGGACTGTTTGGGAATGAAATGCAACTACTTGACATGAACAAGATGACTGAGACCGTTAACGAGAAACATCTTACATTTGGCGAGGGGGGGAGGTGGTGCTGGAAGAACAAGAGAACCTCAACAAATGCCACACTAAGGGAACAAAGACATTCACCTCATTCCTCTCTAGTGAAGGTAGCCTGGAACTATTGCCAAAATCTTAGTAAATACACAGTCATAGTGTCTCCAACATTGCATGATTTTATAGCTACAGGGATTAGGTGTTCAGTAGTTTAAAAAATACCAATCAGCCTCTCTCCAGAACTGCTGGTGGCATGTTGATTGGGATTGTCATCCTGAAATTGGACTTCCTCAACTAATATATCTGCATAGTCAAAATCAGTAGGTTTCCCCTTGGAGCAAGAAAGTAGCTAAGTCTAAATCCTTTTCACCAAAAGGTTGGTGACACCAACTATCCATGGTTATGTTGCCCTGAGCTCCACAGTGTGTAGACAGAAGAACATCAGTTTTTATTCTAAGCCCTTTTCCTTTTCATAGGCCATTCTCATGAAGTTGTAAATCATTGAGGCAGAAAAAAATAAGGTGAACATGGTAAGGTTGCAACAATAAAGAGAAATAGAAACTTCCGCATAAATAAGTCAATTGCTTCTGTGCCAGTTTTTAAATCATCACAAATAGGTTATATTAAGAATAATCACAATAGAGAGAGTCAGAAAGTTACCCTGTAATATGGTAATAGAAAGTAACAAATTAAAATTAAAGTAAAGCATTCTACAGGTAAATGTAAAAAGTACAACCAGGAAAACAGATACAATCAATTCTTTTACCTGTTTCTCTGTGAGAATGACTCTGCCTAAGAGTTGATTTTCAAGACCTTTCATCGTCACAGTAAAGTCAATTATGGAGGTTCGAGCACTGATTTCAGGAGAGTAACACGGATTTGACAGTTTTGTAGTAATGTAAAGTCTGAAGCCATCCATAACTTCTACTTCCTTATCACCAACTTTCACCTTAAGAAAAGTATTAAAAAGAAGTCTTGAGATAAGAACCAGTACACACTCTTTCAGATACTTCATATAGGAAAAAGGGCTACATTTTTTTGTTTAAAGGCATAAAAATACAGTTTTAAATTATACAACTGATGCAAACAATTTGCTGAGAATACCTATGGACCACTTAAAGTAGCCCATTCACAGATTATTTCATTTTTTTTGAATTGTCATAAGGAAAAGGATAAGGAACTCTATACACTAAATATATTGAGCATTTGTAATCTTAAACTCTACTTTTTTATTTTTTTTTGTATTAGCATTAATCAAATTTAAATTACTTTACTTTTTCATAGTCCTATATTTAGTAGGCGTTATTTTGTTAAGGGCAAAGGTGGGGGGAGGGAAGGAAAGGGGCATTTCCACTTGTTTGCTCATTTGTTTTATTTTTACCTTGTTAGCTGAACCTGTTTTAATGATGTTTCTTTCCAAAACATTATCCAGTGCTGGGTCAAGCTCTTCTCCAACATCTTCTACTAAGAGAGGCCTTCCCAAAGAAAGGCTGTCTTCTAAATGATTTCTAAAATACTTGTGATTCAAAGAAGTGATCTAAAAATATAAAAAGAGATCTATATATTATGATATGACTAGTTAACGAGCTTTATGGTTTTTTAATATTTATAAATTATTTCATTTTGTTTAAATTACTGCAAAAAACAATGGTCTGATGAGTAGACTAGTATTAAGGTGAGAATTGTGACCACAAGAAAAGGTAGCATCAAATTACCATATTCTCTCTCAGATCTCATAGAACTAAACTTCTATTTTGCAACTGCAAAAGTAGAAGCAAAGCAGCACTGAACATTTGCAGTTTTTACATCCTGTGAGTGCAACTACTCAAGAATTTCACAGTAGAAATTCACAGGGACCTTTTAGCACCTTCCATTTTATCCTGGATAACATCCCCAAGTCAAACTGCAGCAGGGTCAATTCCAAGACCAGGGCTCTTCTGGTTTGTTTTTTTTTCTCCTTGAAAATTAGGTGGTTACATCGGACAAGACCTTAAACATTCTTTGCTTTAAAATGTAGTCCTCAGTATAACCATGATTAATTTTTAACACATGCACAAAGCACAAAGCACATTCAGCTTAGATTTTAAAAACGCTGTAAAACAAACTAATAATAATTTTTAACATAACTAGCTAGGCATCCATTAAAGGGTTCCACACCAAGATAAAAATCAACATTAAACTGGTAGAAATACTTTCAGAGCCACTCTATTATCACCCCTCAAGTTCCTCTTTATGGTTTTCAGGCATCTTTTTTTCAAGGTGATTTATTGGTGTAATGATAATTGTAGAAAGTAAGGACTTTCTTTCTCATACTTTCATGTTTGCATTGAATTGGTGTTTCTTGCCTTAGACTGTACATTGTGGTACTACTGTCTTCCCTGTATACTTGCAGAATACTTAGCACCTGACCTCCATACTAAGACAACAGAAATTAAAAATAATTTCTGATTAAAAGGTGATAAAAATATCATGCTATGAACCTTGATTTTAAACATTTAGATGAAATTGTAATAATGAACTAGTTGATGTTTTTTTCCTAACATTTACAGTATTCTGCAAACATATTTATTTACCAGACATTGCCCATCCAGCCAATTACCCACAGTTTATGTTTCATTAAAATAAATTCATTAAACAAATGGAGTCACTGGTGCTAACAGGCTTCAAATGTACACTTTCATATCTAGTCAAATTTCAAATGTAACAAAATATATCTGAGATGTCCTTTATATCCAGACTAGACATTTTATGTAAACGGCATTTGCTAAGCATTATGTGAATCACTGAATTGTAATATTTTGTAAGCTAAGAGTTTCTAGGGATTATGAAAGTGTGGGAGCCCAAACCCAGCTTTCAGCAAAGGAAAACAAGGGCTGACAAAAACCTCGTGATCTGAAAGAGCTGGACCCTTCTCACAAGACCTGTTAAAGTTCTACCTCATGGATCAAGCTTGGCTCCAGCAGAAATCAGAAAGGACTTTTGAGATGATTGTATCAAACCATGTCTAAACCCCTGTAATCCCTCTGTCCCCCATGTAATCCTACTAGAAGAAAAATTAACTATTTGGAAATTGCAGTAAAAATTTGTGTAACTCCCCAATTAACATAGGTTATCCCCTTCATTAACATACAGCCCCAGATGCCTTTAAAATAGTGTTCTCGTGTTCAATAAACTATTCCAGTTTCCCCATACTGGGATCGTGTCTAGTTTTTATTTTTCAGACCGCCACTTGAAAGCACCAGCATTTCTATTACCTGAAGTTCATTTCTGCCTTCCTTATTTTTAATCCAAATTTTACCCTGTGCCTGTGGATCAATTAATAAAGGATAACGAGGTGCTTTAGTGACAATGATTCCATTCTGTATGGATAAGTCATCATTTGGCAATCCTTGCAGGTTCCATTCACTTATAGTTGGAACATCAGTCAACATTTCTATGAGGTTCAAGTTGTAACAAAAGGGTATTTTTCGGCTTCTCATTTCCTTTTCCCAGTCATGTAATAGCAGACTGCGGAACTCTTGGTTAAAAGGACCAGAATAGGACAGAAAAGCTGTAGCCAAGAGTACATCACCTTAAAGAGAAAAAGGAAAAAAAAAAGGAAAGAAAAAAAAGCATTACAACTTTTCCAATTCAATTAATGAGTGAGTTGTTCCCTTCCCTAATTGTTACATGTTTTAGCTGGTAACTGAAGAACATACTTTGACCCCTAAAGAAGGCAAATCAGCCTTTTTCCCAACGTTCATTACATAACAAGAAAACACTACATTTTAGTAGATGTCATGTTTGCTTTATCCTTAGAATGCAACTTTAGGAATTAAGAGATGGGCATCTGGCAGCTTGCCAAGGTCAACCGAACACACCCACCCCCCCCCCCACACTATTCCAAACACTACATCCTGCACAAGCGGGACATGGAAGAACAAACTTACTAATAAAATCCCATTGTTTCCTTGCACAATCATGAGAACAGGCTTCAATAATATTTTTGGGGGGAGAAACAACCCCTTTATTTATAAGTACTAATTCAACTAAATTAATTGTAAATCAATTACAAGTACTAATAATAAAAATTGCAACAGCGACATTATGAAGGTATTAAGTGTGACAGGTTTTAATCTTCTGTTCAGCTTCAAAATTTTCCCCCTAAAATTCATGACACACTAGGTTGGGGGGTTTTTGTACCTCTGAAGTAAGAATGCAAGATTCAAACTGGAGAAGATATGATACTTTTATACTGAGCCTTAATACTTTTTAGACATTTTCAAGTTATCTATAAAAAAACCTTGATGAGTTTGTGGGGAAGGTAACCCACATTTTTAATAAGTTAATACACATATACATATTATACCAGCAAATAAAATACAATCTAGCTACTGTAATACAACTTATATAAAAATATCTGATTTTTACAGCCTTTCAAGGCAAAAGTCAGAGAAGAAATTTCAACCCACAGTAAAGGACAAGATAAATTTCATTTATTGACCTAACTAATAAACTAATTATTTATTACAAAGTACTTTAGTTTACAAGTGCAAATTTATAAAATAAAAATTAACTTCTAAGAAACAGAAGTTTTATGAACATTAGTAGCTGCCATTAAATATATTGATTTCTACATATAAATGTCAGTGCCTGAATATCAGTCTTCCTCTCTTCCATGTGTATTCTCAGTTATACACATTTTATTGGCACTTGTTAATATATCACTCCCTTTGGACCCACAAACATCAGTCAGGTTAAAACACTGGTGTCCCAAATATGTTTCACTGCATTCACAAAGTCCATTATCTTTTTTTTTTAAAATATGAACTTTAGCCTCATATTGTATTTTTCACCTAACAGTGCTTTAGCAAGGGAATTAAAACAATTACCCTCATTTTAGCAACGAGGATCTAAACTACAAAGGAAATCTTTAAACTTCAAATGTTTTCAGTTTCACTAACCATTTAAACTCAAGGAACTCACAAGTTCAAAGGCGTGGACGCAAACTTACCAACTAGCCTCTTGGTTTGCGCAGCAAACTCTTTACTCTGTTCTGTCCACCTCTCTTTTTCACCTGCTAAGCCACTTATAAGACTTGAGGCAGTTTGCATTTTATGTCGGCAACGCTCAGCATCTTCCAGCAAAGTCTAGAGAAAACCATACACCAAGAAAAATGGTTTACAGTCATGTATCTGATAGGCCAGAAGGATCTCTATATCTAATAAAAACAGTCAATAAACGACAGCTTAAAAATATATTCTCAAACATTTATATCACCATGCAGAGAAGGAGGGAAAGTCAGATAGAAAAAATATATCAGGACAAATTATCAACATCTGTCAGAAACAAGATTCAACTTCTGAATATTTCTGTTCTTAACTTTCATTTTGGCCTAGCTGTTAAATAATATGTAAAATTCCTGATACCTATTAATTCTGGGGTATTATACCCAGAATTTCAAATTATACACAAATATACCTTTTCAGGAGGTAGGAGGGAAGAGGGGAGATGATTAGTGGCAAAAGAGAGAGGTAGGAATCAAAGAGACAGTATCCAAAAAATACCTCTCTCTTATCTGCTGTCCATCAACATCCTATTCAAGGAATAACAGTGAAATTGAAAGAATGTATTAAGTATTCCTTAAAATAAGGGTAGAAACTACTTTTCTGTGAAGAGCAATTCACCTGTTTTTCTCTCATTGCAGTCTCATACTCTGCCTGCACAATATCTAATTCTTCTTGCTTGGCTCCCAGTTCTTCTTGAGCTTTCTGCAGATCCAGCATAGCAGTGTTTAGGCGATTCTCCTGAATTGCTAAATTAGCCTATGGAGCATACAAGCATAAAAGTGTATTCACACATAGAGAATGCCAAAGCTCTTGTTATAATGTATTTCAAAAAGTTTTCCTGTACTGCATTTCCAAATAAAATTCTTCTTTAGAGATTTTATCATTCAGCAAAACTTATTATTTGAATTTTACAACATGCTAACTTCCTATTGCAGATAGCTGCAGTTAAGCAACTGGTTTAACAACAATTATAAAAAAATAATTAAAAAAATTTCTGGGAATACCAGTCATTCTTCATCTGACACAAAAGTTAGTCTGACCTAGCTTGCAGAAGAGACTGACGCCACTAGAAGCCTATTCGATATCTTCAACCAATATGCTTTGTCTAACTACAAATCTTACTTCCCTCTTGGTCTTTGCTATTGTAAATACAAGCTATTCTGTGTTAGAATCATGCTTGACCATGTTCTTCCTGACTTTCATTCTAAATATTTGGGCCTGTTTTTCTCTAAATAACACTGATGAACAGTCTCTGTACAGTCTGCTTATGAACTGAGATCTGGAACATTAAAAGAACCAGATCGAGGGGTTTTTTTCCTACTTAATCCCTAATTAAAGTAAAGCAACTGCAGTATTGAATTTAACAAGATGACAAATGTTTCAACCCCATTCAGAAGGTGTCCAGAAGCATAAAACTGCACAATCTCTTTCATAGTTTTGACGACTTAAAAGTGCAAGTACATTTAAAATAGATTTTATTGCAGAATTCCAATGTTCAAGAGAATCATTTCCTAGAGAGACAAGCACCAGCTCAAATAAAGCAGATGGCATTTCCAGCAGATTAAATTCTCAAGTGCAAACAGGTGGGAGGAGAAGGAGAAAAGAGTGTTTGTGAGTGACTAACAGACATACCTTTAAGGGTAATACTTCTCTGTTGATGGAAAAAAATACAGCCATAGCTTTGGTCCATGAGCAAAGGCCAGCAACATTCCCACATACTCTCTTAGCTGTCTCAATGTTGTAGTCCGCCATTTCAAAATAAGGGCTCAAAAGTTCTACCACTTCTTCATTAATTGTGTCCTTTGGAAATTGCTAAAGAAAAATTTAAAGAGTGTAATGCATATAATGTATGTGTGGAACACACAGAACACTATGAAGATCATAAGTGTTACTGACACAACTAATACGAAGGTCTTTGTCTCATGCATCTTTGAGAACTTTACAAAGTCATTCAACTCTGTTCTATATTCTTACAAAATGGAAAAGTTTGCCTTCATTTATGATCTTTGCTATCTTACACTCACTATTACCATTACACAGCTAATTGTTGATATAAAATATCACTAATATCCTGCTGGAAGTTTCCTTTTGCTTAAGACAGAATAAGTGCCTTAGCAATCTTCAAAAAGAAAAGGAAATGCTTAGCTCTGGTTCATAAACATACATTCCACAAAACAGCCAGCTATCTTATCCTTAAATTACTTTATCTCATTAGTGGAATGTACTTCAATTTAAAGAATTTATTTTGACTCGCTCTTTTCTCCAAAAAACATATTTTCCATTTTTCCTTCTCAAAAGCTCTCAGTTTTCTCCCTCAAATTTATTTGCAAGGTATAATGAAAGTCTATTATTGACGAACTTGAAAAATAGCTATTCCCTGAAGCACAAACAGGTTTAGTTATGCACAAGCAAAATGAAAGGTTGAAGCCCTTCAGTAAATCAAAAATCCTTACAAGTAAATGCAATGTGAATATTACATAAATAACATCTATGGCACTACCAACCATACAAAGCTGGTCAAGCCTGATTTCCCACTAGATCAATGACAGATTAAGGAAACTCAAAAAGCAGAAATCAGTGATGATAACATCCAGTGGGGTAGGACAAGGTACCATTTATTCCAACTAGATGAACTGTAATATTATTAGTTTAAGTTATGAAAATGGATTTGTTTAGTAGTTTCTCTTTCCATTTTCCTAGACCCATGCTATGGACATGAAACCCCCAAAATTTAAAAAATTCTGGTTGCGTTCACCCTAATAATCAACTATTCTTTTGCAAGCCAGTGCAGAAGTTGTAATGTTGAAAATTAATGAAAAGTTAGATAAGAGAAAAAAAGATATTTTCTATCAGCTTTACTGAAACAGATAAGTAATGGCTATTCAAACTAAATGCTTAAAGCTTTGAATCATTTGTCATTGAAAGTAATTTCATTGCCTTATTTAGGAAAAACTACAATTGACTTATGACACGACTTTGCCAGAAGGATTCAAATTTATTTCATTATGACATACTTATTTTTAAGCCCTTAACATTTCAGATCTATTGTGTGTGTGATTTCCCTTGCACATTTGTTCTCCTATGAACACCAGAGAAAACACTGTCCCTTATTTTCCTATATTAGAAAAAAGTATATGAAAAAGAAGGTTGCACAAGCACCTGTAGGTTCTGCAAGAAGTTCCCTGCTGTCATAAGTTTCAGAGATTCTTGCCACGATGGGACAGTACAGCGTTTTTCCTGATCAATTTTCACACTGTTCACTTTACGCTGGAAGAGCAGTAACACACAGTCCATGATACGCATGATGAGGTGGGGAGGTCGTCCCAGTGTGCGCACAGTGGCAATATCTGTAGGTTTTATTGTCTGTGAATTTAAAACAAAAGGTAAAGCAATTACTGTTATTGTTTATTCAGTAAGACAGAGCACAAGCTCACCAACAGTATTAATCCATGGGAGAAAAATAATTACTTATATTTACTTTTACCTCTAAAAAGCATGAAGCTAGGACTCTCCAACCAGATTTTCCCTACTAACTCCTATCAACTACTAGGAAACCTCAGCACAGCAGCACCTAATAACCTAAAACTACCATGTATGGTTTGGACAAAGTGAAGAGCAAAACAGAAACATCTTGACATTTTACCAATTTTTTTTCAAATGTATACATATTGACCAGGAACTGAGTCTAGAAAGGAAAATACATTCTGTTGACATCTAGCAAATGAAGGTGAATTAAGGAAACCAGTGAGAAGGCCTGATATATGTATAGATTTTCACCTTCTGATCCATCTTACTGGGAACATTCCTGGTGTAGAAGCAGGCCTGTGAGAAAAATACATTATAATAATGTATGAAAACCTAGGCCCTACTAATTAAGGACAAGTAAGCCTAGGGTGCAAGTCTAATACTGTAACTCACAACCCTACTGTAGTCACGATTCAGAAAGGATTATGAGACAAGTCTACTGAAGGTGTCTTCTTAGAGAAGAATCAATTAGAGCAGTAGAGCTTAACTGCACCACATACAGAGCAAAAAACACTGAACAGTAGTAACTGCTGATGGGCAGACACACTCTAGAACAGGTACAACTCTGATTAGAAGCACTGCTTATCCACAGGCAGTTTAATCGGTTCAAGAACATTACAGTGGCAAACAGTAAGCAACAGGTTCTGACACCTTGCTTCTAGCCTAGCACACGCCTTACTGGGAATTCATGAAAGAAGATTTTAATTACTTGTGTCTATACTTCAGTAAAGGGATTGTAAATTATTGCAGATTATCCTCCTGATGGCCTTATGTTTCCCCTTATGTTTTGCTGCTCATTGGGTTCAGTGTGCACCAAATAATTCAGCAGAGTTTTTCCAGATATCTGCGTGGGAACTTTAACCAGTGTTTCTTAGTGACTGTTAGGAAATTCAGCCCAACCTTTTTTGCTAGCATCCAAATTGTGGCATTTAATTTCTATTTATTTATTTACTTACTTATAATTGTGCATTTATTTTTATTGCAGGGAAAAGTGCATCTAACTTTTATTGAACTTTGACAATTCTTACTCAAACTTTAAAAAAACTAATCTCATTATATGTTTAGAAATGCTTATAAGCTGTTCTGTACCTACCTGTCTCTTAGCATAGCATTTACCAATCCTAAAATATGTAAAAAATTGAGTGAAATAGCTAACCGCAATTTTTTTTTTTCCATCTGGGTAGTGACCTTTATATTTATCAAATATTTTAATAGGCTTTTGTCCAAACTACAAGCAGAATTCTACTATTGGAATCCCTAGATGGAAATTTGCAAACCTGTAATGATTATGAGATTCGTTTTTTGAAAGATGCAGACTCATACAGAGAATTTTCTTGCTTAAGGGAGTTTCTGAATGAATGAAAGAATGCATGCTGAGAACACATATATACATGCTGATAGGCTTGCTTTCACGATAGTTTGCCGTTCCCCTTTAGACACAAGTAAAGCAACTTATAGAAAATGCAAGAATTTCAAAATTAAGCCCAAATACCTTTGCCCATTGTGAAGTCTCACAATAATGCTAGTGTAGCTTTTTTTATAATTGGATTTTCATTTATTAGCACCCTACATTTCAAGAAGAGCAGTATTGTTTTGGTTCAGTAATTTTACTCAAAGTCAGAAAGTAAACTATAATAAGATGCAGGACCAAATACAGAACACTGGTGCTCTCTTTATACCTCAGACACTGACCAGTTAACATTGTTTGGGGCTTTTTCACTTGTCAGGATTCTTGGCCACCACTGGGTTAATTGTTTTGTTGTTGCTTTTTTAACCTTTTTCCTGTAGCTAAGTATCAGGATCTTAGGATCTGCTCTTATTCCACTCTTACCAGCTGTCATGTCATCAGCCAGCATTTTGACTTTTCCACTCTGCCCTTTAAGAATCAGTCAGAGATTGTTAAACATCTCTCCCTCAAACTGGTCATACATTTAGAAGATCCATGAAAACTTTTCTATATTAGATTCTCATGGCATTCCTTCAAATCAGTCTTTAACCGTCACAACTGCTGGCAGCCTCTAAAGTGGAAAGGGAAACCTTCCAGTAAATCTACATAACAACTTTTATTTATTGTTTTGAGGTTTTTTTCTTCTGAGGTTTTTTCTTCATTCTTCTGTTTCTTGAGATACCAGGTCCCTGCTAGCCTCTGATAGGTATACTTCAAATTCCACTACTGCTGCTCACAGAAAAATGCCTTGAGGAACATTCTCATACAGTCAGCTGAACAGGCATTAAAAGAAAATATTACAAAAGATCAGCTAACATTAATCTTTGTTCATCTTAAAGATATGGACAAAGTGTTATCATTCTATTAGAAAAGTTTTACAAAAAGAGTATTTTGAAAGAAATGAAGTCCCATGGTGAATGCTAGAAATATTGGTAATGCCACAATTCGTAGGAAAAAATAATTATTTTTTTAAGACAAAAAATAGTGGACCAGCAAACCTATTCAAAATGCAATTTATTTGTGAAAACTTAAAATAGGAGGTTTAGATTTGGATGGAATTATAACTGGTTTTACATGGAAAGCACTTCTTCACTCTTTGCACACAAGCTGTTTAATAACAATATCGACATTCAGATACTGGTCTAATATCAACCTAAAACACATCATATATCAATTACAGTTTCAAATAAAAGTTAAAACTTGCCCTTGTCTGAAAATTGCTTATTTGCAGTTTGGTACTTGCGAAAAAAAGGAAAACAAAACTGAACCTAAACAGCCTCAAAATATGTATGTTTATTTGCATACATTTTCTGTCAAATGAAGAGCTATGCAATGCATCTGCAATCTTATATTTCAAAGACACCCGTCTTCTTAGTAGTAAAATAGTGTTATACATGGTCTAAATACTAACCTGTAAGGCTGCTTCTGCCTCTTCCAAAGCAGGCTTAGCAGCTTCTAACTTCTCTTCAGCAATGGCTTTGTCAACTGAGATACTGTCTACAATAGCTTGAGCTTTGTCTTTCACTTTCTGAACTTCACCCTTCACGTTCTCAGCAGCCTGTGCTTTTACTGTAACTTCTTTCAATACCTAGAATGTGAGTAAACCCATATGCCAAATATTAAAAAAAAACCTAGTTAAAAGAATGTATTAATTTTTCTTGTAAAATTGTATCAGGTCAATTCCAAAACCAGAAAAATCAAACAAGATAACTTTCTCAAAGATCCCTTTTTTCCAACACTTCACTTTACTTGACGGATCTTTTCAAAATAGAAGAAATAAAAGGAGAAAAAAAAAATCAAACAGCAGTACATTTTGAAGGCTGTACATACCATGTCAGCTTTTTCATTGGCAATTTGAAGTTCCTTTTCTTTTATCTCCAGCTCTCTGCTTAGAGCAGCCACTGACTCAGAGGCCTCTTTCAGTTTTTCCAGTCCAGTATTTATTCTGGAGTTAAAAAACAAAATGAGAAGCACCTAAATCCCTATATAATTGACACTCCATTTTCCAAATTATTCCATCTATAGAATGAATCGCATCAATCTGAATGAACAGTAGCAAAAGATGTTTTACACCAAAAATAAAAGTTGGACAGGAACTTTCACAAAAGTACCTAGTGTCTTCAGAATCAATAAAGTGAACAATAAAGTACATGAATAGTCTGTAGCTTGAAATTTTACTGTATGTCTTTATCATTGCATAAAAATCCTATATGTTGGTTCCATATATGTCCCTGTCCCTGTTGAGCTCCAAGCTGACACTCAAAGGACTGAGTTCTATACAACAGAAAGCATTTTCACTAAAATTCTGAGAACTATATCAAATTGCTATTTCTTCTTTGAAGAGGATACTGAAAAGAAACCAAAACAACCAAACAAGAGTAACAGAAAAACAGTATTGCAATAAGACTTCTCTAATTGAGCACTAAAATGCCTCTTCAACAGTGCTTTTTTTCTATCAAAAAGTAAGTCTTCACTTGGGACTTTTCAGGCAAGTTTAAGTGGCCTCTACAGAGACTGCTATTGCAAAGGCTAAGCAGTACTTGGACAGCTGAACAAATACAGGTGAACAGACAAAGTTTAGCACCTGCCATACCATGCAACTAAGGTACAAAGGTTAAGTGACTCAAATTGGCATACACGAACTAACCTGGTACACGCAAAGGTAGAAAACAGGACCAGACCCCACTGTTTTACAAGTCTTCACTCATAAGGTAACTACAGATTTCTAACTCAAATTGATTTTGGAACCAAAGAATGTTTCAAAATGAAATAAATAGTCTTTCTTAAAGGTTTCCAGCTCTTTTTACAATCTTTCAAAATTGAGAAGACCATTTTTCTTAAGGGTGATACCAATTGATACAGTAAATGTTAATTTTACATTATAATTGAGTGTTTTTAACATGACGATATATCTGCAAATAGATCTCATTATTTTAATAAAGCACCTGAAAAGAGGAATGAGTGTATCAAAATCACTTTAATAATCTACAATTATTAAAAAAAACCCAAAAAACTCAGCAGTCTGAGTGAGGCCCTATGATCACAAAACCAAAACCACCAAAGGTATTTCTTATATGTTCATATCAGGAGGACACAACTGTTCAGTAAGAAAATAAAAGTTGCTCTCTGGTAAATTAAATGCTATTGTGAATATATTATAAAATTACATGTAGATCTTTGTTGACGGCTGGAGTTCAGGAACACACGCAGACGATCAATATGATCAGTGATGTCCAACTTATTATTTAACTGACTTAACTTTTATACAGTTTAGTTTCTCCCGGGTACATGCTTACAACAAGGTGATTGGATAGCTCAGTCTGCGCACGCATCTCACACCTTCAGTTCATTGGATCTGAAGCTCTGTCCATGCGGTCTGAGATCATTTTTGCCACCCAAAGTCCCTCCTATGGATCAGCCTTTAGGGTCTTTCTGAGATCCTACAGGTGTTTCTTTATATCTAGTTTTCCCACAACTTTCTACTATAAACATACTATTTTCTCATACCTTATAACTATGTGAGTTTATACTTGTTATCTGTGTGTTTATAGTTTCACACAGTCTGTAAGAATAAACATCACAAAGCTTGCAACTTCCATAGTAATGTCAAGCAAGGCCTACAGAAATGCAGGAGAAATTGCTCACACAGTCTTGCTCTCCCAACAGATGTTTTCTTTTACTCACTAAAAATACATGGGAATAATTTATATTCACCTCTTTTCCCACCACCCTAATTTTCTATACACTGCTACTCTTTTTCCCTCTCCAAATACATATAGTCTTTAACTTATATGGCAAGAGTAACTATAATACTTGATCAAGTTATACTTTTACACAATATTAGGAATTAAAAAAAACACCTTTCTGCTGTGCAAGGAGACGAGCCATGCATTGAAAAGAGACATCAGAATACACCTACCTGGGGAAGGAAACTACAGAAAGGCAGTAGTAAACTGATTAGTTTACCTGTTTGCTAATGTTTGTACTTCAGCATGTTTTTCTTTGTATGTGGTTTTATATCCCTGAATAAAGGACAGGTAGGATTTGGGAGTCACATGTGTAGAACGTCTGTATCTTTGAAAGTAATCAGAACATTTTTCTGCCACTCCATCCTGGAATGAGCCCATACACTGCACAATTTCCCTCTTTATATCAGCAGTGCAGTCCATATCAAATGAGGACAGGAAATGTTCAGATACTTGAGAGAGAAAGAAAACCTAAATGTAAGTAAGTATTCAGGAAAACAGCTTACAAAAAAGGCCTCTGGCCTTTTGGTCTTAGTAGCCCTCCAAAAGAGTCTTTTGGAGGCCCCAAACTGTCCTGTCCCAGAACTTGTAGGGGTTCCCCACTGCTCTGATCCTTTCAGGAGAAAAGGGCAGGAACTCTCCACAGCTCTCTTTGCAGGGCATGAAGGACACTGGCAGGGAGCGGTCCCGGAGCAGATTCCCTCTGTGGGGCAGGGATCTCCGCAGCTGGTCTGGGGACACCACAGACTATGATGACGCTTCAGAGAGAAGAACTGGTCCTCCAAGTCATGACCGTGGTCCTAGGGATAGCACAGCTGCAAGGCCTTCCAAGAGGATCTGCCGGTGGGCTCCCGCTCCCAGGGCTGCTCAGGAGCAAACCTTGCTGAGGCAGAGGGAGCCAAGCAGATCCGTGCGGGGAACTTACAACCTTGGCAGCCGGTTTGTGCAGTACACAGACTATGACCGCTCACTGCGGAAGAGAAAGAGGGAGAGAACAAGTCCTCCACGTTGTGACCAAGTCTTAGTGAATACTGCAGTTCCAGGGCCCTCCAAAGCCAGCTCCAAGCAGGCTCTCATGCTCCGGGCTGCTCGGGAGCAAACCCGACAGAGGCAGAGAGAGCAGAGAAGATCAACATGGCGGGGCTGTGATTGCCACAGCCAGTTTGGGCAGCACACAGACTACCGCCCTTCAGAGAAGAAGAGGAGGGTTTCCACGCCCCAGAGATTCACGTCAGACAAGCATTCAGGGCACTCTGGCAATGATGGCGTTGGATTATGGCCCTGGCTCAAGCAGAACGGAAGACTAGCACTGCGTTTATTAGCCAAGGCATCCTTGTTTTCGACACGCCTTCTCAGACCTGAGTGAATGATTTATCTAAGTAGATGATAGTTACAATAATATAGAAATATCATTAGAAATATAGAAATATATATAGAAATATAGAATAAATATATAGAAATATATATAGAAATATAGAATATATATAGAAATATATATAGAAATATAGAACTATATACAGAAATATAATATAGAAATATAGAAATATATATAGAAATATAGAATATATATATAGAAATATATATAGAAATATAGAAATATATATAGAAATATAATATAGAAGTAATATTTTATAATACATTATTACATGTTATATATCTTCAGTAATAGATAGTAATAGTATAATAAACATTATTAAAATAATAAAATAGTAAATACTAAAATACTTTAAGCAGAGTTATTTATTCCACGTTGTAGATAATTTTAGCTACAAACATAGTGCAGTATTTGGAAGCAGTGTTGAAGCAATTATATTAAAGCTAAGAAAACAAATATTAAGTAGAGATTGTGCAGCACACAGACTACCGCCCTTCAGAGAAGAAGAGGAGGGTTTCCACGCCCCAGAGATTCACGTCAGACAAGCATTCAGGGCACTCTGGCAATGATGGCGTTGGATTATGGCCCTGGCTCAAGCAGAACGGAAGACTAGCACTGCGTTTATTAGCCAAGGCATCCTTGTTTTCGACACGCCTTCTCAGACATGAGTGAATGATTTAGCTAAGAAGATGAGAGTTATAATAATATAGAAATATTATTAGAAATATAGACATATATATGGAAATATAGAATATATATAGAGAGAAGTATATATAGAAATATAGAAATATATATAGAAATATAATATAGAAATATAGAGAGAAGTAATACTTTATAATACATTATTACCTGTTATATATATTCAGCAATAGATAGTAATGTTATAAGAAATATTATTAAAATAATAAAATAAGAAATACTAAAATACTGTAATCAGAATTATTTATTCCACGTTGTAGACAATTATAGCTACAAACATCTCAGCCTCGGCCATATCAATCAACAGAACTGGTCTACTCTGGCCTCAAATCGGGAGGCCTGGAGACACACCATCTCTAACGCTGCTGTTTCCTTTGAGAACGCACGCAGAATCACTCTCGAGGAGAAAAGACAAGGCAGAAAGAATCATGTCTTGCAGAATATACCACCTAGGGAGTCTTTCTGCTGTGCCTTTTGCAATCGGATATGTCTCTCTCGCATTGGCCTCCTAAGCCACCAGCGTGCTTGTAACAAATGTGGATAGAGCCTTCTGAAATCTTCATTCGAGAAGCCCAGCCACGATGATGTGTTTAAGACGGGTGTTCCATAATTTAGTGTTCTCACTGAAACCATGCAAATCGTGCGCCACTCGCTCACTTCCCACTCCTCCTTTCCTTCCCACTCCCCCTCCATCCTGAGGCAGGCTGGACGGGACAATTGGAGGCACAAAAGGTAAAGATCGCAGGCTGAGATAAGAACAACTTACTGGAAACGGCAATGAAATAAGAAAACAGTACAGCAACAGAACAGTAACAGAAACAATCCTAATAACAGAGTGTACAAGGGAGGCAAATGACTCACACGTGATTGCTCACCAGTTGGTGCCCAACTTTGCCACCACGCACACAACCTGGAAGAGACCCCTTCCCCCATCCTTGACAGAATGAGGAATAACCTCTATGTCCTGGCTGTGCCCCCTCCTGGATACTGCCCAAATTAACACTGTCCTGACCAGAAGCAGGACAATCACCTTCCGGATGTGCAGCACAGCTTTCGGGTCTGCACCGGAGGCACTGGATCCCTCCATGCCAGGGAGGGGAGACATCAGAGATGAGCAGACTTTGGAAATCCCTCACCTCTCACTCCGGCCCATTTTTTCTCATTTTATGGGATGGAAGAATACATACCCAACTCCTCCCAGTGTCCTTCTCACTGGAAATCCCCTGAGCTTTGATTCCTTTGCTGACATGCTGCTTCCTCTGGGAAAAGCAGCCAGAAAACCCAAGGCCATTGCTTTGAGGGAAGGTCTTTCTTAGAACACTTTTCCTGAAGTGCACCCAGGAAGGCTGGGCTGCAGCAGCACATGGCCCCCATGGCTTTGCTACATCTCCTCCAGAACACCTGGAAGCCCTTCTCTCACCATCCAGCCGCTCCCCTGCCCTGTCTTCCCCACCCCACAGGCATGCTGCCGAGGAGTTAACAAACTTCACAGTTCAATCCTGATAGCCCACTGCTGACTGGGATGGGGTGAGACCAGGGGCACTTTTGGCCCCCATCAGCACCAGCTCTTGGGACAGCCAGGCTCTCTCCTGACATGTGGGCTCATCTCTGCAGCTTTGCTGTCCTCCACAGGGCGTTGGCTGAAAAAAATCATCTTCTAGAAAAGATATATGACACCAGCCCAGGGGTCAGCAGCACCACATGAGAGCTTGGCAAGAT
Source organism: Pseudopipra pipra (assembly GCF_036250125.1). Classification (NCBI taxonomy): domain Eukaryota; kingdom Metazoa; phylum Chordata; class Aves; order Passeriformes; family Pipridae; genus Pseudopipra; species Pseudopipra pipra. The sequence goes on from NC_087580.1 coordinate 3,122,800, forward strand.
GCCCTGAGGACAGCCAGGCCAGGCAGAGAGAGGTGGAAGGACCACAGGGGCTCTCTGAAGCAGCCACATTGTACAACAGAGACAATGGGGCTAAATAAACACTGGGCTGAAAGATGACAGTGCTCTTACAAGGGAAATTCACAGCTGCTGTACAGGCCTGGGACTCTTGCTGGAAAGCTTCAGTCTCTGGGCTCCCGGTGCCCAAAGGCATTGCAGATAACTCCTTCTCAAGCAATGGCAGGGAGCAGGGTGGAGAAGTCAAGGATGAGGCAGATCAGAAAGACTGGGGCAGCACAAAGCAAGGGAGAGAGACAGCATCTGAAAGGCACTCCTTGCTGACCTAGGAGCTGGTGCCGTGGGCTCTACAACTGCTGCCTGCAGTCAGCTTGGAAGCTCTGGCAGATTTAACAGGAGGTTTGTCTGCAAACAAGATGGAGAGACGTTACGATGATGGATGCGGGTATATTCCTGACCTAGGCTCTCCAGAGGGAGATTCGCTGTCTCCTCATGGGCCATAGAGGCTTTTAATATGGGATGAACTTCACTTGGTCTCCCCAAGCTCATGTCCAACCTGTTCCATGGCCTCTGACTGCGATCTGCTGTCCACCTAGCTTCATCCCCCCTCACAACCCTGGGGACTCCTTGGAGATGAAGGGCTGCTGTGCCAGCACCTACTGCTCCAGGAAGGGAGTGCAAGGGGAAGATGCTACACTCGCAGGGGCAAAGAAGGTTCATTTTGCCATGGGATCCCAGGAGGTCACCATGCACATCGTCAATGGGGTCTGAAAAAAGAAAACTTACAGATGTTGAGGCAGCTGAGCTCATCAAGCACATGTAGAAAAGCTCCTGATTTCAGTATGGCTGGCTCTTTTGAAATGCCCCAGGAAGGAAGATTTGGTCTCAGGCATCATCAGCCCCATTGGCCAGTCTAGACAGAACTGCCTGGACTTGAATCAGAAGTTGGTGGATAAGAGATTTAGCTTCATTTAGCTAGAAATGGGATATCTCTCTCCAGTGAGCCAGCTGCTTGCCATTCCGTTAGTCCCTGACCACAAGCAGCACTGAATCTGTGATCTCTCCCCCTCCAGTTTCTCAGAGTCCCTGGGTAACCCTGAAAGCACTGCTTCAGTATCAGCTTCTGCAAGAGGCCTTCCAAAAAGCAGCTAGGGGATTAGGTGAGGGGAAGAACCAGAAAATCGCACACATTCTTCCCTGGATTCGTGAAAGACAATAAGAAAGAAATACAAGACCCCCAAAAGCAAGTCCACTTGATGGGAGCGGCAGGGGAGCATCTCTGGTTCAGTAGTGATACGACGCACTCAACTGCAGCTTGCAGACAAGAATCCTGAAACATTCCAGTAGCCAAGATTGCCACCTGATCCCAAGGTCCCCTGTCCTCTGCCCCATGCATTTCCACGGGACCAAAGCCCCTCTGCACAGCAAAAGGAAAGTATGGGAATGTACACACATGGTAACTTGCTCCTGGCCTTTTCAGCCTATGGAGGAAGACAACTTCCCTCATTAGAAAATGAAGCAGGTCTGAGCTGGACTTTCTCAAAACACTCTAAAGCCAGAGGCAGGTTTCTCCCACAAGTGACAGCAAAGCCCTCCTCCTGCCCATGTTGTTTGGGAAATGGCACAAGGACCAGGAGAATCACAGAGAGATTCACACCTTCAGAGACACCAGTGAGTGCAGCCCCTCCTGACATCATCTGGGCAGAAGCCTCCAGCCCTTGGGATGACTTTGCCTCCTAACAGAGGTGCCAGAGCATCTGATCTGGATTTACCAGGCCTGCCTTAGTACCATGCCACAATAATTGTCGCAGCATCCCAGCCTTTCCTTGCTCGAGCCAGTCTGTTTATAGGTTGTTTGGATCTCCACCTCCCCATTGCAGGGGGATTGAACACCACTGATCACATCCACTTCTACCTCTGACCTGAAGGGAGAGGAAGATTTCCCCGTTTGCTGTTGTGGCAAGTGGCGCCTCTCTGCAAGAGATTTCATCTCCTGCTCGGGGCCCCTCTGCACTGGCCAGGCTCACTCCATGCTGCTGGACCTCTCCCAGCCCCTCTAAGCAGGGCTCCGGTCAAGCCTTCGTAACAACTCCCCATTCCTCAGAATAGCTTGGCACTCCTGTAGCACTTTGGGTGGGGAATGCCAAACTCACACCAACGAATGGCTCTGTCCAATCACCTGAGGAGTAGCAGGTACCACCCAGTGCGGAGGTCAGCGCTTGAATAAAGACCTCCCCAACTTTTCTGGGTGCAGCTGGTAAGGCGATTTTGTTATAAAAGTAGCGGGGCAACTGAACGGCTTAAAGGGAGGAACAAAAGGGCACAAAAAGCACTGCGCAAAATGGCTCCAGCCTTAAATAACGTGGGTAAGGAAGGCACTGGAACAGAAGATGGGGTTTAGGCGGAGCATGCAAATTACAACCAATCATAGGAGATAGGGGCTGAACATAACCCTATACGGTACTGCGTCAAGTATCAACCAATGAAAGGACAGAACATACGCACAGTACAATACAATACAACAACTTATATGCAAAATCTACAATTTCCTTATTAATTACACATTTTTAGACTGCCACAACCCAGCCTGCCCCATGCAGAGCCCTGGGGGTGGCTCCTGCTACACCCAATGCCAGAAGAACACCACAGGAGACCCTGGGGAGGGAAGAAGGGAAGGAAAGAAGGAAATCTCAGTGCTATGGATCTGGAGCAGCTGGGGGAACTGCAGTGCCTCCCAAGACGCCCTGTCAGACACGTGAGGAACTGCAGAGTCGAGAGCTCTCCCCACGCACCCCTACGGCCCGCTCCGAAATAAATACCGTTGACTGCCCATGGAAGGTCCCCTTCAGAGTAGCGACACGATCCCCGTAGCCCCTTGCTCTGGATTCCCCCGCCCATTCCTGGCCTCACCCCTTTGTGCCCAGAGCCCACTAGCTTTGAGCTACAGGGAGCAGAGGGGCTCTGTTGCCACCCTGTCAGGCGGCGTCAGCTGTAGAACAGCTCCAGTGGCCAAGTGCAGGGCTGAGCTCTCCATGGGACTGTGTCTGGCTTCAGGCAGTTTTCTGACAGGGAATGGGACTATTCTAACCCAAAGGGAGCAATCAGGATCCAACATCTGCTTTGTTTAAGGCTATCAGGAGCCTTCTTGGTCGCTTATCCTTTGATTTTTGTCCAAATCTTGAAGTGGTTTTGATGAGGTACAAAAAGGAGGTGCAGAAAGCATGCCTTCCTCCCCCATAGACACGGTTTCCCCTCCGATCAGGGGGATCAGACCAAACCTCTGGTGGGAGCTGTTTTATTAAGCTTGTCAGACCTTGAACATCAGGGGAGCTGTGTACAGCTCGTGGCAGCAGGTGCTGGGGCCTTGGCCAGTGTCACCTGGAAGGGGAAAGGAGGAAAGGGGACCAGCACGCAACCCTGCTGCCCTGCATATCCCCTGAGCCAAGGGACACTTATGGACAGTTGTTCTGCACCTCCCCCTGTCCCCTTTTGGTCAGGGCTATCACCTGACACTGCGGTGACAGACGGGTTCATCAGGATATCCTTGGCAGAATGATGACGGCACTGAGTCATAGTTACAATTAAAGCTTCATTTTTTTTAACATCATGGTATGATCACTATAGCCCAGAATACCATGATTTGAGTAGCACAAGATTTCTATAAGCAGCACCAGCATAGCAAGATTTTGTAAGCCCTTTAGCACCGAACTGTACAGCACAGCTCAGCTTAGGATGCCTGATCACCTGGACCTGATCACTCTGCAGGCCAGGGCACATCCTAATCCTTGGTTTGTCATGTCAATATAACAATCTTAATCTAGACTTGAAACCCGTTAACAGAACAGGAGTGGCCCTTTCAGGGGAGAAGAGTCTGTTTGGTATTAAGATGGGGCTCTGTGTGCTGCTGTGCTGCCCTGTGCTGCTGTGAGGCCATCCCAGCCTGGCAGGCAGGTGCCTGTGACCTGCAAGGCCTGTGAGGAGCAAAGGAGTCGGCCTGGGGCCTGGAAATGAGAAGGCTGATAGGGAGGGGGAGAAGGGGTCTTCCTGGTGCACTGGACCTTCAGGGACTGACGATGAGGGCAAAGGGGACTCATGTAGGACCAGCTTGGTCACAGAGCACAGCTGTTTATGTCCTAAAATGCCCCCATATGAGCAGGAGGCAGGAGCAGAGGCACTGTTCACGAGTGCCATTGTTGATTGTCTTCATCAGAGAGCTCCTGAAGTGCTGCTGGGGGGACGGTAATACAGGACCTGGACATCAGGTTAGGGCAGGGGCATAAAAAGGTCACCTGAGAGGTGTAATGCAGGAGTAAATGCAGATCCTTTGTCTGGGTAAGGGATACAAGGAGCCTCCCCAAGGATGACAGGGATAAAACCAGCTGCTGCAAGACGTGATGAAAAAAGCCATCCAAGCAAAGTCATGCCCGAGCTGGATGCCCCAAGTCTAAAAGAAGAAACACCTCGGAGTGGAGCAGGAGCCATATGAACTGTGCTGAGCTGGGCAGGAGTGAAACCACCTGTCCTGAGAAGAACTGAGTAAAACTTGATGCCCCATTCCAGGCAGGGGCCAAAGCAGCCAGGTCAAGTGTTGTTAAATAACAACCAGCTGCATCCTTGGCGCATGAGAAACACTATCTGCCTGCTGAGCAGAGGTTCCACCAGGTGTCCAGAGGACTGCCTGTTGCTAAACACCTCTGAAACTGTCGGGATAAATAGGACCCTCTAACAAATTGGCTTTTTACTGTTAGAAAGCAAGGGATTACTTTTATTTGCAGCCCTGCGTGTGCATGTGGCTGACAAAAATCCTGCCTCCGTACTGACAGCAAGACATCGCTTTTCACCTATTTATACAGATTTGGCAAACAAAGAAATTAATGTTCATTGCTTCCAAATTACATCACTCACTCCCTTTCATTAATTAGTATTCTATGTGGGATTGGTTATTAATTTCTCACTTTCTACTGTAATAACTTCATATCTTTAATCTTTTTTGTATATTTTCCCTCCCCGAGGGATTTTCTGACACAAATGCTGAGCCTTTGTTAGTCTTCTTCTTTAGCTGCTGGTTTCTGCAGAAGGTCCTTGTAGTCCATAAATCTTGTGTTCCAGATCTCCTCCTTCAACAGGACATCTTTCTCTGACAGGCTTTCTCCACTGAAGCATAACAGGGTTAACTTCAACAAAACTTACAGTTTTAGTACTTTTCCCAGGCTGTGTTCTCCCAAAGGAGCTTATGACAGTTTTTACTCCATGCTGGCTAAAGTTGATTTAAGGCTGAACACACCGCCTATGATGTGTGTTAAAAACAACTAATCAAAAAGTTAATTAGGAACACTAAAAAAATTAGAAAAGTTTTATGATTTCCAACAAACCCAAAACAACATAGGCCAAGTGCAGCAGGGACAAAACTGTCTCTATCCATTGATGCCAGGAAAAGGCAACAGTAGTAAAACTCAACAGCCACAGGTGCTATTAAGCCGGTATTTGTTTATTTCGGCGCCGGACGTGCAGGGGATAGCTCCGCCTAACACGCGCGTGCCCTCACCATCCAGAGTGGGAGTCTGGCTAAAGCTGCGGCTGATCAAAACCTAACCAACCCTAGCGGCAGGAGTAAATGGGAAGCTGCTAAAAAGCCATCCAGGAACGTTTTCAGAGCTTGAGGACAAGACAGCAGCTGGGCGGGGGCCAGCAGCCAGCCAAGGTCCTCCCAGCGCAGCCTCTGAAGGGTTCCTTTGGCAGTCCCAGTTCAGGGTCAGCCCATGGTTGTACCCTGGGGGCAGATGAAATTAATTGGAAATGAACCCATAAGAGTCCAGGTGCTTTGCTAAGAGTCTCCCTGATAGGAGTGGCAGTGAAACCCTCAGCGTCTTGGGGGCCAGAAAAGCTGTGACCTGGCTCAGTTACAGCCCTGAGCAGGCTTTTACTCCTCAGGCCGTGTGGCTCAGGGAAGGTGTGGGAGCTCTGTCAGAGGATGACGAGCCCTTTGCCACCAGCACGGGGGGAGGTCCAGTGGCTTCCACCTGGTGGACGTGCCATGTGGGTTCCTGTGCCCAAGAACCATGTGGTTCCATGTGGTTCCGTGGGGTTCCATGTGACCCCATGTCACAAAGGGGTAGAGATGTGGCACCCATCCGGTATCCTGAGGAGCGCGCCAACGAAAATCAGTTGGACAGAGTTGGCCTTCGGGATAACTCAGCTCCTTCCTTTGCTACTTGTGTGCCTGCCTTTTTTGGATGGTTTATTGTTGACTGACCATTTCTCCTCAACTTTCCTCCTCTTTCAAAGGTAATGCTTTGACTTTTGGCCCAGATCATAGAGCAGGGTATATGGGATAAAAGTATAGGCTGATTTATACCTTCCTAGCTGTAGGCTGAGCTGTTACAACTTTTAGAGGCTGGCCAGGTATGACCTAGGCTAGAATTCCAGTTTGCTGATTCTTGGTTTTTTTTCCATAGCCTAGGATAGGTAAGCAGGGAGGTGACTGTAGTCTGAGGGGATGGGCTCAGCCCACCTTGATTGCTGTGGGAGGGAGGGAGGCAGAAAAAGGAGAGCAGCAAAGGCAGCAGTTAAAGTAGTGGCTGAAAGACGGTCACTCCTAGGAGGTGGGAAAGCCAGAGGGCTCTGTTGCTGAAGCAGTGTCAGGAGAGCAGCAGGGCCTCTTCAGAGAAGGTAACGTCCATGGGAGCATTTCAAAAGGGCCTTTGAACCCGCTGTGAGTTGGTGCCCCGCGCCTGATCATAAGGGCGTGAGCTGCAGCTCAGCAGCAGTTACGAGCACCACTGAAAGACTTGGTGGGGGATGCTGTTCTGCGTTTATTTAGAGTTTTGATACTTTCGGTGAGCTACAGTAATTTCTTTGCAACTAGGTGACGGGATTGGTGCTCTTCTCTTTCTGGAGACAAAGACATCCTTGGTCATCTAAAGCATTGCACTCTCTTCCTGAGAGAGGCAATGGCCACAGCAGGGAACGACTCCTGTGAGTAATAGCTTCACCAGCAGGTTTGGACTTTGTGAACTGCCACAGACAACTGACATGGCTGGGGGTCAAATCCCAGAATGATGTGCTCCCAACCTAGAGTGATCTCTGGGATGTTTCCTGAGAGCAGTCAAACTGACCCCCGTGTTTACAATTAGACCCAGGAAAACACCTTTTGTCGCTCCTCTGACACTAGGTACAAGACTTTGAAAGCTGCCATTGCTCGTAGAGAGGTCTGCCATCCTTTGGGTTACCTTCTGTGCTCAGTATTTCCTTGTTTTCAACAAGTTACAATCAGGAAAAGGGATGGCTTCACTGATAACCCAGTCTAGAACTCTACTGAGAAAGGAAGGTAGCCTGCGGCCCAGAAACCAGATTGTGGGTTTGTTGGACTCTCAGCAACGTAAACAGGGGAATGGATTTTTCCAAAACAGTAAATTTAAATGGCACTGTTTAAGCTTCCCCTGATGTTGTTGGGTTGGCAGTTGAAGCAGATGGTCCTGAGTGCTCCTGTAGAGACCTCACTGTTTAAATATGCCTTTGTGCCTCATTTCATCTCTTTTCAAATGGAATTTCCCTGCAGTCATTGCCGAGGGAATGACTCCGCCACAAAGGATCCTCTTTCCCCCAGAGAAGATTTGCATGGTCTGGCAGCAAAGACAGAGTGCTGGAGCAGGACTCCTCAATGTGGGCAACACATGCTTCCTTAATGCTGTCCTGCAATGCCTGACATACACCCCGCCACTGGCCAACTATCTGCTCTCCCGGGAGCACAGCCAGGCCTGTGAGTACTCTTAGGGACATCTCCCTGTGAATCTGTTCATCAAATCCCAAGGATTCCCAGAACCTGAAATTTGATTTAGGAGAAAAGCAGCCCTTTGTCAGCCCCAGAACTTGTGTTCTTTGTACACTCAGGAGCCACCTGTCCTATCCAACTGTCTTATTCTTCATGAAGGCACATCTTTCTAGCTCTGGGTCTCTATTCCTGCAAGTTAAAACCTCAGTTTAGCATTCCTCTGAAGAACATTTTCTATGCACTAAAACGTCCCGTGCTTGTTGAAACACTGGGAGGAGTGGCATATTGCACTGGAGTGGGAGTGGAAGAAGAGGAGTATTCCACCACTAGGGATATTTTGCTAACCAGAGGACCTTCTCTCCCTCCCTCCTCAGGTCGCCAACAAGGCTTCTGCATGATGTGCATCATGGAAGCGCATGTTAACAAGGTCCTGCGTTCAGTCAGTGCCATCCTGCCTTTGGCTGTTCTCAGGGCTTTCAGATGTATGTGATTTCAGGTTCTTTGACAGGTTTTCTTCCCTTCCTGTAGGAGACAACTACTAACTTCCTGTTTCTTAGTCATAGGAGAACATTTTCAGCTTGGCAGGGAGGAAGATGCCCATGACTTCTTATGCTGTACTGTCAATGCCATGCAGAGAGCTTGTCTGAGTGCAAGCAACGAGTAAGCACAAGCAAGTTACCTTTACAAAGTTCTGAGCCCTTTGGACTCCTTGATGTGGCCTCATCAAGGAAAACCTACAGCCGGGGCTTGGAGGAAGTAATGCTCTGTCTTACGACTTGTTTCCAGCTTGGACATATCATCTCAATCTACTACCATTGTCCATCAAATATTTGGAGGCTTTCTGAGATCCAGAGGTATGTTTCTACAACAGCTGCTCTCCTTGGCACTGCCTGTGCCCTTCTGTCTGCCTGTGCCCAACAGCTGGCCCTGGGACTAGCAGGACAGGTACAATGAGCACAAAGCAGTACCATCGTTCAGCTCACCATTGCTCGGCATTTTGATTTTTCCTTCCAGTCATCTGCTTCAGCTGCAAAGCCATTTCTGATTCCTATGAGGCCTTCCTGGATGTCCCCTTGGATATCAAAGTAAGAGGTTTTGCAGTTGTGCTTCAAGACATGGCAAGGCTTTTCAGAGTCCACACATTTGTCCTGAAAGCATATACTGTGAACACAAGAGGTCTTGGTCGTGGATGGGAAGGGGAACGGATGTTGTCCTCCTGCAGAGGCCATGGCACTGGTCTCTCTGTAGGTGCTGGCTTGAAGCTGGACAAGCACCCATTCTGCGCTCTGCACCCTTGACATAGCCTCATCCTTCTTTCCTTTGCCCTCCTTCAACACCTGTCTGGCTTCCAGGCTGATGGGTTGGATTGTTTTCACTACTGATGACCCTACATAACATCAGTAGCTCAATGGCAGGTGATAGAGAGAGGGAGCTCTTGATTGCCCCTGAGAACCTCTGGGACAGGGGAAATGTTCAGCACCACACTCTCTTTCTGGCTCCTTCTGGATACAGCTTGCAGATTCATGGCGGGTCTCCTCAGCATCAGCTACAGGGGTTTTCTTGTCAGCTCCTGGAAAATGTTTGGGCCAGGGCATTTGCTGTAGCTCAGTGCACCGATTTCTCAATTCTCCAGGCAGCCTCATCCCTCACTGCAGCTCTGGAGGACTTTGTAACACCGGAGCACCTGGATGGGGAAAACTGCTTTAAATGTAGCAAGTAAGATGATTACTAACAACATATTAACACGAGACTCTGTGTGAGGGGGCTACAAGTCACTGAGCAGAAGTCATCTTCTCGTGGAAGTTTACTGCACACTGATGAGACACAGTTTTGTTTGTCTGGTGTTTTTGGGGAGGGGGGTTGGGGTTTTTTCTTTGTTTGTTTGTTTGTTTGTTTGTTTGAAATATGGCACCGAATTGCCTTAAAATAGCATAAGGATGCACGAGACAAGAAAGGTTGTCTGACTGCCTTGGTGGAAGATAGGGTGCATTTCAGCGCTGTGCTCTGTGCTTGGTTTCAAGGTGTGAGAAGAATGTTGCCGCCACTAAGAGGTTCACTGTCCACTGTGCACCCAAGGTTCTCACTGTGTGTCTGAAGAGGTTTGACTGCTTCACTGGTGGCAAGATCAGCAAGGTGTGTACACTATTGGTGTGCAGCTTTCTCTTCAAGAAGCAGATTTCCTAAAGCAGTATGCTTGTCACAAGCTGCTTGTGTTGGGTTTTTTGGGGTCCCTTCTGGGGAGTGGAAAGTTCCTGTGGGAAGACAGGCAAGCACTGTGCTCTGATAGGGCTGCTTTGACTGAGAAGGGTTTCCTGCCACCCAAACGATGTTATGTTGCTTTATGGAAAACCAAGTGCTCATGAGCCCCAGAGATGTATTGATACCCCTGGACTGGCCCCTGCACTTGGTAGGCTATTTCATGTCACAGACCAGGGTCATGTCTGAGCCCTCTTGGTCTCTCCATAGGTTGTAGGGTATCCGGAGTACTTGGATCTTCGCCCATACATGTCTCAGGCAGATGGAGAAGCACTCCTCTACTCCTTATATGCTGTCCTGGTGCACAGTGGTGTCAGCTGTCATGGAGGACACTATTTCTGCTACACAAAGGTAACAGAGCAACTTCCTTCCCAATGGGGAAAAATGTGTGCTGGGGAAGATAAACTTTCCTGTCAGTGTTACTGACAGCCAAAGTTTTGGGGCAGAAGGCCTCCTTAGTGGCTGGACTGCATTTGTTTTGACATGCTCTCGGTTTGGCAGTTTCCTACCTGTGTTTTTGGAGAGAAACCATGGAGAGATCCTTGCCTTTTTTTTACAGGCCAGCAATGGATTGTGGTACCGGATGGACGATGAATCTGTGCAGCTGTGTTCCATTGACACAGTTCTCAGGCAGCAAGCCTACCTGCTGTTCTATGCCAGGTAATAACCAGGATTCAAATATGTTCAGAATACATTTCCTTTGCCTCATTTGCAGTTGTACTTCTCACCTTCCGGAGTGTTTTTCTCATCAAATGAAATTACTACCTGCATCATTCAGTGCTGTCAAATCTGAACTACTCCGTGTCTGTCCTTTACTGGGCTTCAGGCTGCGGCCCGGATGGAATCTGCTACTTGCCTGGTCTCTGATGTTGACTCTTGTAGATAAGAGGACTTAAAGAGGACCTCCAGGAAAGATGGGGAGGCACCATTTGTCAGGGAATGTAGTGACAGGATGAAGGCTATCAGTTTTCAGCTAACAGAGGGCAGGTTTACCTTAGATATTGGGAAGGAATTCTTTGCTGTAAGGGTGCTGAGACACTGGCACAGGTTGCCACAGCATCTGTGGGGGCCCCATCCCTGGAAGTGTTCAAGGCCAGGTTGGACAGGGCTTGGAGAAACCTTGGAATAGTGGAGGGTGTTCCTGCCCACCACAGCGGGGTGGAACAAGATAAAGTTAAAGGTCCCTTGCAACCCAAACAAGTCTGTGAATTTAGGAAATGGAGGCTGTGGGAGGTATAGAGATGAGGTTTTTGTTGGGACAGAGGCAAACTTGGTGGGAAGACCCTAGCTGAGTTTCCCATTAGTGTCCTTGGTTAAGTCTTCTCTCTGTCATAGAAGCCTCTCTGAGAAAATGACTGAACCCCAGAGGAGGTTGCAACAACAGCTCTAAACTGAGATCACTCTTTTGTTTTTCTCCAGATGCTCCGATCTGAGAATTGGAGAAAGGCCTTCTTCCTCACTGGCACCATCACATGCCCCTTCCTTCCTCAGTCAGTGTGTGGCCAGCAGCAAGCAGGCGGGCTCTGTTGGACCACAGGCTCTGACTGGTAGGACTAAGGTAACGTTGGGGTCATGGGTCAGGGCATCAGAGGAAGAGTGGATTTCTTTCTGGGATCTCAGCATTTCTCTTTTGCCCCTCACACACCGCACCTTTCTTCACAGCCACAACGCTGTTCCCTCTCAAAGCATCCCACCTGGATCCATCCCTTTTGTGCGCCTCTGGCCTTTTGGTCTTAGTAGCCCTCCAAAAGAGCCTTTTGGAGGCCCCAAACTGTCCTGTCCCAGAACTTGTAGGGGTTCCCCACTGCTCTGATCCTTTCAGGAGAAAAGGGCAGGAACTCTCCACAGCTCTCTTTGCAGGGCATGAAGGACACTGGCAGGGAGCGGTCCCGGAGCAGATTCCCTCTGTGGGGCAGGGATCTCCGCAGCTGGTCTGGGGACACCACAGACTATGAGGACGCTTCAGAGAGAAGAACTGGTCCTCCAAGTCGTGACCGTGGTCCTAGGGATAGCACAGCTGCAAGGCCTTCCAAGAGGATCTGCCGGTGGGCTCCCGCTCCCAGGGCTGCTCAGGAGCAAACCTTGCTGAGGCAGAGGGAGCCAAGCAGATCTGTGCGGGGAACTTACAACCTTGGCAGCCGGTTTGTGCAGTACACAGACTGTGACCGCTCACTGCGGAAGAGAAAGAGGGAGAGAACAAGTCCTCCACGTTGTGACCAAGTCTTAGTGAATACTGCAGTTCCAGGGCCCTCCAAAGCCAGCTCCAAGCAGGCTCTCATGCTCCGGGCTGCTCGGGAGCAAACCCGACAGAGGCAGAGAGAGCAGAGAAGATCAACATGGCGGGGCTGTGATTGCCACAGCCAGTTTGGGCAGCACACAGACTACCGCCCTTCAGAGAAGAAGAGGAGGGTTTCCACGCCCCAGAGATTCACGTCAGACAAGCATTCAGGGCACTCTGGCAATGATGGCGTTGGATTATGGCCCTGGCTCAAGCAGAACGGAAGACTAGCACTGCGTTTATTAGCCAAGGCATCCTTGTTTTCGATACGCCTTCTCAGACCTGAGTGAATGATTTAGCTAAGTAGATGATAGTTACAATAATATAGAAATATTATTAGAAATATAGAAATATATATAGAAATATAGAATATATATATAGAGAAATATATATAGAAATATAGAATATATATAGAAATATATATAGAAATATAGAAATATATACAGAAATATAATATAGAAATATAGAAATATATATAGAAATATAATATGGAAATATATAGAGAAGTAATACTTTATTATACATTGTTACATGTTATATATATTCAGCAATAGATAGTAATGTTATAATAAATGTTATTAAAATAATAAAATAATAAATACTAAAATACTGTAATCAGAATTATTTATTCCATGTTGTAGATAATTATAGCTGGAAACATAGTGCAGTATTTGGAAGCAGTGTTGAAGCAATTATATTAAAGCTAAGAAAACAAATATTAAGTAGAGATTGATGGTACCCCTGCCAAGGGCCATGGGCAAATCGCTTTCTCTCAGGCTCAAGGAGTAACCTTGATGGCTGTCCCCACTCAAGGGAGGAATCCCCACACACACTCCAAGAGGGAGCTGTTAGAAGTCCCTCCCATTAAAATCTGGGAACAGGGCTTTTCTAGGGTAAAGTGACAGAGTGCCAGTCAAGTGTTGCTCAGGGAAGCTGTGCCAGCTGGAGCTGGATGCTCTGCCTAAGCAGGGATATAGCAGCTCCAGCTGTGTCTTGTTTATGACTTGTCAGTGATGGCTTGAGCAAGGATGGTCTGCTGATCACTGATAGGAGTGAGCAAGGAGGGTCTGCTGTTTTTAGTGTTGAAGAATGCTGAGACCAGCTTGGCCAAACTACCAGACCCACTACTGGAGCCCAAAATGTCAGGCAGGATAAATCAAACTCTCAAATACTATTTTTAGTACTAGGAAGCAGGTAATACTTTATTTCGTGGGGGATCACTCCTCTAAAGATGCGCGTGCAAGTTCAAAACTTTTCACAATTTACACATTTTATCAAACAAAGAAATTAATGTTCATGGGCTATAAATGGCATCATTCAGTTCATTAATTAGTATTCTATCTTAGTTATTGATTTCTTGCTTCTCATGCTATTAGTCCATGTTTTAGGTGCTTTCATTATTTCTCCCAGATAGACAGGGTTTCAGTACAATTGCCAAATTGTCTTTGTTAGTTCCTTCTTTGTCTCAGGGTTCTGCAAAATTTATGTCCTTTTGGTACATAAATTCTGTATTTCTTGTGTCCCATTTCAGCACTATCTCTCTTCCCCAGGTCTGAGATCATTGAAGCATATCAAGGTTGATTATAGTTTTTTTAACAAAACTCAAAGTTTCAGTAATTTTCCCGAGCTGCATTCCCACTATAGAAGCTTATGATAAAACCTTACTAAATGCTGGCTATAGTGGGGTATCACAGGGTGGAAAATAAGAGTACTTAAAAAAATTAATTAGGAAAGTTAAGTAAAATTACTGAGTAAGCCTGAAAACACATAATCTAAAGATGTATATGACTGATAGTCAATCACTTTATACAATAAAAGTCCAGTCCCACTTTTGCATACCAAGGACTTCTAGCATACCTCCCTAAGGTGTTTGAAGATCCTTCCTTTGAGTGGGGAAGCCCCTCAAGGTCACTCCTCAAGGCTGAGCAAAATAGATTTGCCCACGGTTGTTGGTAGGAGTGAGTAACATCGATCTCTAATAAGATCTAATCTCTTAATAACTGTTTTGCTAGCTTTAATAGAATTGCTTCAATATAATTGTTCGCTGACAAAGCTCCCCAGGAATGGGCTATGCCTTCTACTGGCAACATTCCATCCTGGGGCTCCAGGACTCCCTGGGCAGGTTGAAGGTCCGGATGCAGCCCAGTGCTGCGCTCAGCTCGGGCACCACTATGGTGCGTGCTGCCCTCATGGAAGGCCCCATTCACTGGAGAAACAGGATCCCCATAGTCCCTCATCCTGGGCCTCCCCATCCCTGGCCTTACACCTTTGTGTCCAGGGCAGGCCCTGCTATGGAGAGCAGAGAGGCTCTGCTGCCACTCTGGGGGTGCCCACGAGCTGTGGAACAGCTCTAGTGGCCAAGTGCAGGGCTGAGCTCTCCATGGGACTGTGGCCTCAGGCAGATCCATTTTCCTTTCCTTGTCTCTTTTCCACTCATGTCCCAAGAGTGCAATTCAGGTATTAGTCAAGATATGATTTTCAAAGATCTTTAAAATCTGCTGCCTGTCCTTACTTTATCGTTAGTAAGTTTATTATAAGGTGTAGTGGTTTGGACTTTGATTTTCCCCAGAGGCTGAAAAGTGGTAGACCCCAAGGGGTGGAAACCTCTGGAAGTTTTGAAATTCTACCCAATGGGCGCTCCTGCAGAAATGTCAACATCTCACAAACTGACCGGAAGAGATGAGTTGTAGTTTTGGTTGTTGAAGAGGTGGCCATGTTGTAGAGCCACGAGGAAGGGGCTCTAAGCCCCTTGGGGCCTCTGGCCCCCTCCCAGCCCCTGGCTGGGGGGCTGCAGGGACCTGGAACAGCATAAAGCTGGGCTAGGTGCCTGTAGTTATGCCGGGAGAATGTTTTCTCCATGGGTGCAGAACAGCAGCAGGCACTGACCAGAGAAACGGTGACAGAGAGCCAGAGATAACGACCTGAACTGAACGAGCAGCAGAAGAAACATGCAGCACTGCAGAGAAGACTCCTGGAAGACAGAGCCGGGAGAGAGCCAGGAGCTGAGAGACAGAGTTTGGGGTAAGACTGTACCAGCCCCTCAAACTCCTTTGAGACCTCCGAGAAAGGAGGAGTAGATGGACTCCTATTTAGGAGAAGAGTTTTAGACATGCGGCACCGGAGAGAGAGAGGAGCTGAGAAGCTCAAAGCGTCCCGGAGCTGGACCGGGACGGCCAGATGGAATGCGGGGGGAGTTGACCTTGGCTCCCCCCCCTTGCACTGCTGCCACGGTGGCAGCCTGAGAGACAGAGCACGGAGCTCTGCAAACGGGAATTTGAATCCCCTGAGGAAGGGACTTTCACAAAGATGCCCCGGCATTTCGTGATATGCCTGTGGTGATGCGAGTCTTGTCCCTGCTGGCAGTCCACAGGTGAGGCCTTCGCTTGGACCGAAGGAGAGCCGAGGGGCTTGGAGACCCCCTTGTGTATGTTGAACAGAGATCCCAGCCACAACAACCCAGTTACTGCTGCATGGAGGACAGAAGAGGAGCTACTGCTTAAGGACTGGAAGGGATCTGTCCTTCTTTCCCTCCTGGACTTTTATTTGGAGGGGAGAAGAGATCTGGTCCATTGTAAATACTATATGTCATGGTAGAGATAGTTTGTGATCATGTGTATAATGTGATATGGTATTTATTTGTACAGTCATTGTAATATATTCCCTTCCCCCCACTTTGTGTCTGGTGTGTTTTGTCTGGAAAAACCCATCTCACATTAGGTTGAGATGTGGGAGGGGGGATGGAACTAGGGAATTGGATTTTGGGGCTATCTCAAACCATGACATAAGGAAATTTCTACTGAAGAATCAAACCTAACTTTCTCACTACATGGGACAAGAATTAGATTTCCCATTTTATACTAATGCCCAGGACTTGGAAGAAAAAGGTTTCCTGGTTCTTATTTGCTCTGATGTTGATTTGGTTATCCACTAGTAGAAAGGAACAAACAGGCTGCCTACCTACTGTACTGCAGTAACTTATTTTACACCCCAGATATTTATGTCTATTTATTTATAAAAATCTGATGATACTCACTGCACTGGAAATATTTAGACCTGACAAAGCAAGGCAATGACATTCAATATTTATCTATAAGAAATATCTCTAATATTCTGGGCCATTGATAAGACCTATGAATCTCTCCTGTAAACTGTTCCAAAACAAAAGAATACTGTAATTCTGTGCTTTATGAATGCATTTCCTTTCTGTTTCCTTCTCTCCAGAAAGTAGTGCACCAACAAACATTTCATGGCACTGAACATCTCCCTGTTCCTCAGGGTGTAGATCATGGGGGTGATAAGGGGAAAAACCATGGTGTGGAACACAGCCACTACTTTGCCCAGAGGCAACGTGTAGAAAGGCCAGCAGTAAATATATATGTAGCTAGTACAAGCATAACAAAGACAATAATGATGTGGGTAGCGCAGGTAGTTGCTGCTTTGCTCTCCCCTCTGGAGATCGAGTGTTTTCAGGCAGATTAGTAGGACATTGTAGCAAATCAGCAGAAAAATGAAACATATAAAGATGACTAGGTCATTGTTGACAAACATAATAAACTCCAATATGTAAGTGTTGGTACATTCTAACTTAATCACTTGTGTAACATCACAAAAGAAATTGTTGAGTTCATTTGGGCCACAGAAGGGAAGATGAACAACAAATACAACCTGGATGAATTTGTGAATCCAACAGCCCATGCTGTCCCCACCAAGACCCAAAAGAGTGTTTTCCTCATTAAGGTTGCGTAATGAAGATAGCCACAAATAGAATAGCAATGGAACAGGCTAAGGTCTCACTGGTTAGGAGAGAATTTTGCAGAAAAACATCTGGGGGCATCCAAGTGGACAAAGTGAATATGAATGAGCAAAATGCCTTTGCAGAAAAGGGCAGCTGTATCCTGGGCCATGCTAGCAGCAGTGATGCCACCATGACAAGTGAAGGGATTCTTTCCTTTTATTCAATACTTCTGAGATCTCATCTGAAGCATGGGGTCCTGTTTTTCTGCTCCCTAGAACAAAGAAGATACTCCTATACTTGAGTGAGTGCAGAGGAAGGCCATAAAGATGGTGAGGAGCTGGTGCACAAAATGCACAAGGGAAGACTGAGAAAGGTGTGTTTTGCGGGTTTGAAAGGAAAAGGGTCAGGGAGATTTTATCACAGAATCACAGAATATGCTGAGTTGGAAGGGACCCACAAGAACTATTGATTGAGTCCAGCTCCTGGCCATGCACAGGACCATCCTGAAGAGTTGGACCATGTGTCTGAGAGTATCATCTAAATGCTTCTTGAGCTCTCTCAGGCTTTGGGCTGTGACCACTGCCCTGAGGAGCCTATTCCAGCATCCAACCACCCTCTGGGTGAAGAACCTCTTTCTGGTATCCAATCTAAACTTTCCCTGACAAACTTCAGGCCATTCCCTAGGCTCCCGTTACTAGTCCTCACAGAGAAGAGATCAGTGTCTAGCCCTCCTCTTCCCCTCCCGAGGAAGTTGTGACTGCAATGACATCTCCCCTCAGTCTCCTCTTCTCCAGCTGAACAGACCAAGTGCCCTCAGCTGCTCCTCACATGGCTTCCCCTCAAGGCCCTTCCCCATCCTCGATGCCCTCCTTTGGATGCTGTCAAATGGCTTGATGTCTTTTTTTTATTGTGGTGCCCAAAACTGCCCCAATATTGCAGGTGAGGCCATCCCAGGTCAGAGCAGAGTGGGACAATCCCCTCCCTGGACCAGCCAGTGATACCTGGCCTGATGCCCCCCAGGACACACGGTTGGCCCTCCTGGCTGCCACAGCACTGTTGGCTCGTATTGAACTTGCCATCAACCAGGACCCTCAGGTCCCTTTCTGCAGCACTGCTTTCTCATTCCCCAGTCTCTCTGTGCATCCTGGGTTGCCCCATCCCTGCTGCAGAATCGATCACTTGCTGTTAAACATCATAGGGTTTGTGAAGTCCTCAAGTGAAGTCCCAGCCCTCTCATTTGCCAAGATCTCTCTGCAGGGCCTTTCTGCCTTAGAGGGAGTCAACAGCTCCTTCCAATTTTGTATCATCTGCAAACTTACTTAGTATCCCTTCCAGTCCTGCATCCAAGTTTATGAATGTGTTTGTGCTGGTTTAAAGGTAAACTGGCAAGGGAAATGAACTCAACTCAAAAGAGATTATGTCAGAATAACAATTTAATAAAAATAATACAATAAATACAATTATACAGATGAACAATTGGTTTTAACCTACAAACCCCCCAGCACCCTGGGGCACGAACGGAGCGGTGTTCGTTGGGCCCCCCTGAGTCCAAAGTAAAAGGAGAGGGAAAAACCTGTTGGTGAGAGTGCTGGTCACAGTCCGGTCAAGGGTGGTGACCGCAGTCTGGTCGATAGTGGTGATCACAGTCCGGTCGAGAGTGGTGGTTGCAGTCTGGTCGAGGTTCTGGTCCTCCTTTGGATCCAACGAATGGTACCAGAAGTCCCAAGACCCCAATATTATATGCACTCAAGTTCAGGCAGGAATGCCCAGTACTTCCCCCAGGGTGGGGAGTTCCACAGTGGGTGAGATATTTTTGGACTCCTTGGTGGCCCGTTAGCAGACATGACCCCTCCGGCTGGGTGTGGAGGTGCTAATGACTCCCTGGAGGGGAGTTAACATCACCCATAACTATAGCCTGAGGAGTCAGGTGTGCTCTGGGCAGCTGCTGCAAATGGTCTATTGTTAACAGTTTCTGGGAAATTACATGGAGGGTGTAGAATACACAGTGGATGTTACACCCACACAGTGATGAACTGGTCCTAGCTGTTCTAACGAGGACAGTGTTGAACAGCACTGGGCCTAAGATGGAGCCCTGTGGAACTCCACTATGGGTAGGTCACCAGTCTGATGTCACCCCGTTCACTATTACCCTCTGTGCTTCACCCATGAGCCAATTGCTTACTTATCATATGATGTGTTTATCCAGCTGTCGGCTGGACATTTTGCCCGGAAAGATCCTGTGAGAAACCGTATCAAAAGCTTTAGTGAAATCCAAAAAGATTACATCAGCTGGCTTCCCTTGGTCAACTAGGTGGGTTACCTTGTCCTAAAAGGTCAGAAGATTTGACAAGCATGACTCCATGCTGGCTGTGACTGATGACTGCATTGTCCTTCAGGTGTTTTTCAATACCTCCTAGCGTCCCAGTGTACAGGTTCCCAGAATCTGAAGTGATGCAATTTTATCTTTATTATCCTCTTCTTTATGGTGTAAACTCTACTAAATCACTTGAAATGATCCTTGACACAAATCTGTATCCTTGACACAACCTTTGTGTCTGTCTTATTGGGATCAAAATGAACTAGCAATTCCTGGTGCAAAACACCCTTGCATGCTTCTCCCATTTGAATGACTAATTCCACATCCACTGTCTTAGCTTAGCAAAGAAAAAGGGAAGAGTGAAGAGGTAAACTAGGATCCCATGAATCCTCCAAGTGAGTACATAGTAAAACCAGAAGGAAAAAAAAGGAAAAAAAGTTAAAGTTTTAGCCTCACTTTTAAAACTTTCATGTCTCAAATCAGCTTCCCTATGACCATCCATTTCCTTGACACTCAAGTAGTTCCTGTCATTCCACAGTCAACCTTTTTTTTTACACAAAAAGAGACATTGTTTTCTGTTTTCAATTCAGAAGCCTAAGATATACATATGTTGGTATAAATTCATTGTTTTGACTTCAAAAACAAACATACAGCAATGAAGATGTCTAAGTGATAGGTTGCCTCTTTCTATGGCAGAAATCTGGTTTAGAACAGATAAACTGTGTATTTGAAGCAAAGAGAAACCTTACCCCTTCAAACTTTCAAATAAACTTTCTTCACAAAATAGAGTTGAAGAGCTCATCTGGGAAATCTCTTCATCAGAACTCACCAGAAGATTAATGTCTTAAATATTTGCGTAGTACTTCTCATTAGGTCCATTGTCCCCTTCTCTGATAATTTCTTGCACTCATCCTAGTGTGTTTTTAGAAAAGCTACACAGAAATGTTTTCACGATATTCAGAGAATATAGTGAATTTCATCTTATCACAGGTAAATACATCTGCAAAGCAAAGAACTATTTCTGTATTGATGGACAGGACATAGAGGATACAGTAGCAGGTGATTCACGCGAGCTGGATGCCAAACCTATCTTAAAATGATATAAGAAAGAATCTGAAGAGAAACAACCTTTTTTTTTAAAGGCTGAATTACCTGGAGGATTGACTCAAAGCTGGAAGGTAGAGATTAATTTTTGGGTAAGTGCTGGCAAATCATATTGTCCTTCCAGCAGTACACACAATATCAAAGCTACTACTACATTTAATATAATTCATAAACATATTACATATTTCTATTTTTGACTTTTAATAGGCTTGTTTCACCTCTTTGTTCCTCAAGCTGTAAATCAAGGGGTTCATCATTGGAGACAACAGTGTGTAAGAAAGAGAAAACAATTTGCTACTGCTGCTTGAATAAAAGCTTTGAGTCTCAAGTAGGTCACAATGCCAGGTCCGTAAAACAGAGTGACCACGACTAGGTGAGAAAAGCAGGTAGAGAATGCTTTTCCCTTGCCCTTCACTGATGGTATCTTGAAGATGGTGTGGAGAATCTGGATATATGACACAACTATGAATAAGAAGAGGACCATGATGAAAAGGACAGCTATTACGTAGGTGGTGATTTCATTTTTACAGGTGGCCACGCAAGCCAACTTAAGCAGAGGCAGCAGGTCACAGAAGAAGTGATTGATCCCATTGGGACCACAGCATGGAAGGGTAAAGACGAAAGTTGTCTGCACTAAGGCCACCAAGACCCCAAGCCAAGGCACAGCTGAAAGCAAGAAGCACGTGTTCCATCTCATCGTGGCCGTGTAGTGCAGAGGCTGGCACACGGCCACATAGCAGTCACAGGCCACGGCAGCCAGCAAACAGCATTCTGTCATCCCCAGGAGGGAGAAAGCATACATCTGTGTGGCACAGCCCCAAAAGATATGTTCTTCCTCTTTGTGAGAAAGTTCACTAGCGTCTTGGGGATGGTGGATGTGGTATAGCTAACCTCCAGGAAGGAAAAGTTCTTAAGGAAAAAATACGTGGGAGAGTGAAGGGCAGCATCTACCATAGTGATTGTGATGATGACGATGTTTCCCACCAAAGTACTGAGGTACATGGACAGTAACAGACAAAAGAGAGAGCCTTGGATCTCTGGGATGCTGGAGAAGGGTAAAAATTGGAGATAGGTCACCACAATGTGATTACTGCTGTCCATGTCCCTCAGGTGTCTTTTAACTGCAGAAGTCATTACATGTCCATTTTCTAGTTAATCTAAAGAAATACAAAATATTAAATTGAATCTTTATAGATGTTACTTTCCAATAGGACAAGATCCCAGAAAAGGAAGTGTTGTGTTTAGGTATTTTTAGTGCTAAGGACTGTTTAGTGGAGAAAAGCAAGGTGGTTTCCTTCACACAGCTTTTAATAAATAAGAACAGCTTTCCCAACCGAGTGTCCTTCACTTCTAGTCAATGAAAAGGAAGATACCTCTTTGTTATGATAGTAGAATACTTCACTCTTCCTACCTTTTGGGATGAGGATTATACTGTACTGCCCCACTTTTTGAAGTGGACTTTTGTCCCATTATCCAGTAGAGATCTGCAACTATAAACCCTTTGCCAAGCAAAGAAGGTTGGTCATTAAAACCCAGAAATTATGGATTTGTTGACAGAATGGGTGCTTGGCAATGAGTCCCTCTTGCTATCATTCTGTGAGTGGGGTTCATTCCAGGAAAGAATTACCTACTGAACACAGAAAATCCTGTATACTCTGCACAGTACCACACAAAACTACTAAATAATGTGGATTGCACCCCAGAAAATTGCATTTGTTCCAGGCATTCTTCAGGAGGAACAGCTTTTTTCAAGAATTAAACATTTCTTGTAATTGATCTTCTATTCCAATAAACCATTCACTTCATAGGCAGATAAGTCTCCCTTAAAGACAAGTCCTGTGTAGGTGGCAGAGAACAATAAGATGGGGAAGAAGAGACAGAAGAATGAATGAAATAAAGTAGCTCACCTGCCAATAGGAGAAGGCTGTGGTTAATATTTTTGGAAAAGCCACACTACAAACCTTAAGTATTTCTATCTGTCTATGTCCCCACCGAAAAATAATCTTTTGGATATTGACTGTTAGCAATTGTAGGAGTCAGTTATTTTTTTCTCGTTGTTTAGGTGTGACAGAGCCCTCTCTCTGCTTTTCCTGTTAGGTCCTGGAACAAACTAAAGAAAAACCTATGGAACACTTGCATATCTATTTTAATCTGTTATTTTTTTACCATTCATGGCATTAGGCCTGATCCTGCCTAAATTAAGGGATAAAAAATTGGTATGGAAACAAACCACATAGACCAAGCACAGGAAAAAAGCTTTAAAGGTTTTGCAGGAGGAAAGAACTTATGCATTGCTCATGTCTAACTCTGGTTTTATACTCTTTAATTAATGGTATGGGAAAGGTGTCCCCTGAGAGAACACATCATGCCAACTCAGATAGATCCTTCAGATTTCTCAGAAATTTTCCTCTCTGGATATTTCTGTCCTCTATGGATATTTCTGTCTTTATTTAGGTGAATCATGCTATGCTTCTGTTTAATTAAACAAAGATATAGCACTTTCTAGTTGTCACTTACTATGTCCAGAAGACACCTGCATCACATTAGGTGGTTCTTCCCTGAAAAATCACTTTCCCTTTGTTGCTTACAGAAGATGATTATAATGCAGAGGTCACTCTATAATCAATGACTAAAGACAAGAGTGGACGAAGACAGTTCTAAGGCCAGGTGAAATAGGATCAGTTTGAATGAGATATCGACGCTGTCAGTGTGGATATCCGTCAGTAATTCCGCTTTTAATCAAATATAAACCCCAGATTTCTCTAACTGGCTGAACTTTGGTCAAAAATTTCTGAACATTACGAGTGGAACTTTTCTGTACTCATTCAAATACACAACATCTATTAAAAAAAATCTAAGTTCATCACCTGGGCCCTGTTCTGATCAGGGGGCTGGGAAGGGGCCAGGAGGAACAGGGGGAGCTGTTCTCCATCATGTGACTTATCTGAAAAGCTACAGCACGTGTCTGTCAGAGTCAGACCTGGGGATAGTCAAATCTCGATGCAGATTTACTCTGATCCAAGTTTAACTGGAGCCTGTTTCAATGATAATGGCTGATTGAAATGACATCCTGCCAGTTAACAGGCTAAGTGCACACTGCTTTACCTCTGACTATGGAAGATGGACATTGTCTCTTTGGCATTTAAAGGGACATTGTGCTGAGATAGCCAATGCAGGGTTGCTAATGGATCTAAATAAGAAACCACATCATAAGACCACAACAAATGGCTAAATAAAAAAAAAAAATTTAATAAGATATAATAAAAATCAAGATGAGTAACGAACAAATCTTGTCCCTTACAGTCCTGGAAACCCTGCTCTCATGCAGAAGGGAATGAATTTTCCCACGGTGTGCTGCATAGATCCTGCCCATAGAGGTAGCTCTCCCATTTGATCATTCAATCTATTATATAATTCCATCATAATGAAACAACTTTATTCTTAAAGGTTGTTCTCATGAGAACTTGTTTCACTTCTGGACACAGGCCAGGCCACGCAGGTAGTGGTGTCACCAGTAAGAGGGGAAGCTGCCTGCTTACCATGAGCTGCTGAGTTTAACCTGTGACCAAGAGATGAGCACAGCCCAGACCTGAGGGTCATCCTGGATGTTCAGCACAGCAAAGCTTAGGCCTTTTCAGGTGAACTGCTACATGCATCACTACTCCTAAACACATAATGGTCTCCTGCTCAGGGTCAATATAAGCTGAAGTGATTTTAAATGAAGATCATGGGTCTGTGGACAGAGAGTATGGCTGGAGACCATAGGGCAGGGTCGTTAAGGCCTTTTTGTGCACTCATGGTCTTCATATGTTGCTTTGCAATTTATCATCTCCCTGCAGATACCCACAAAGTTGTCCTAAGGTGCAGGTCCTCTAGGTTTAGATGACAAAGTTGATGATAATTCTGTGTCTGCATTCTTGGTTTGGGGGTCTGAATATCTTTTATAGTCAATGGAGAAAAACAGGCACTTCTATGGCTTGTTTCGCCTGATTCTGATATACTGTAAAGATTAAGAGGATCTCTCTCCCCAGAGGCTATAAAGGTACTCTAGATGACTGACTCTGGCCAAGACCTTTACAAAGTTGACAGTTTTATTGAAGTGATTTGTGATCACTTGTAACTTGCAGCCTTCCATTCCTATCTCAGCAGGATTTACAGTCCCATATGAATGTGGACTGTACCTCTGCTTCACCTTCAAATTTTGTTGAGAAAGCATAAATATGACAAGGTTACGTGACTACTGTCTCACTAATTTGGTGATAATTATGAAGTAATAGTAATTGTTTCAAAGTCAAAGACAACTCTTGATGTTGCATGAGAACATCTAGGTTTATATAGAAGTGTATTCCAAATTATCTAAAACTGGAGAGACCAAAAAGAGTGTCTGTGAATCAACTAATATACATACACCATAGTTAGTAACCAACCTGTGAGTAACAACTATGCTTTATTGCTGTAATCAGCATTAGCAAGTCTCAGTGGACTTCATAAATATATATATATAGGATATAGTGCTGGGGAAAAACACCTCTCCTTATTCACTGCAGAATGCTCAGAGTAGAATGTTTTTCTGGAGACCTCATGATTTAGGACTTTTTTCTTCCTCTTTTCCACCACGCTCCCCACAAGGTAACTTCAGAATACATGACTGCCGTAAGCTGTGTATGCCACAAGTAAATCCTTGTGCATGCAAAGCCTGTCTCTTGTAAGGGCCCTTTAACCCTTTTCATGCTGTATAGCCTAGCCATGAGTACAGTCACAAGATGCTTTGGACCAATTGACCTTGCATGCATCCCCAGAGTAGATCACTTAAATAACAGTAAAATTATCTTTGTTATATTCAAATGTTGCTACTGATGCTGTTGGAACTTGAACGGATTAGTCCATAAAAAATATTTGCTTTTTTTTCCCCCCTTGTTCTGCAGGGTAAAAACTGTAGCTGAGCATTGAAGACACCAGTAAATACGCAAACTTTGAAGGCAGTGCTATGAAAAGAAGCCTCAGTCAAAAATAGAGACAAAAACATTTGCATAAGACCACTTAATCTCTTCAGAAGACCTTTTCAAAATCTTGATAATTTCTAAATTCTACTCGTCCTTTTGCCTATTCAGTCAGGCAGTGGTATTTGGATTGCCAATTTGCCTGTCTGTTTACTACGTCATCAACTACTGAGTGCAAAAACGAAGAGAGAATAGTTCTACTAGGTACCAGAGAGGAATGATTCTTGGGAACTTCAGTGAAGTGAGTGAATTCAGACTCCTGGGTTTTTCTGAAATCTCTCATTTGCATCCTTTGCTCTTCGTAGTTTTATTATCTCTTTATATTCTCACCTTGATGGCTAACACAGTGATAGCTTTGACAATGAATGGTGATAACACCCTTCATTCCCCCATGTATTTCTTCCTCACTCAGCTGTCCTGTTTGGATATCTGCTATTTGTCAGTCATAATACCAAATATTCTTGAGAATCTGATGGTGGGAACAATAGGTATCTCCAAGGCAAGATGTGCAATGCAAATGTTTTTCTTCCTTTTCTTTGGAGTTGCTGAATGTTTCCTCTTGGCTGCCATGTCACTGGACCGTTACGTGGCAATATGTTGCCCCTTGTATTACACTATTGTCATGAACAGTAGAGTCTGCAAAAGTCTGGTTGCTGGAACTTACATTTGTGGAGCTGCTGTAGGCTTGGTACACACCATCACAACATTCAGCTTACCCTTCTGTGGTTTTGCCATCAATCACTTTTTCTGTGAGATTCAACCCCTCTTGGACCTGCTTTGTGGTAACACTTTCCCAAGTGAAATTCAAGTCATTGTGGTGGCTGTCTTTGCTATTTTGTGTCCCTTCTTGTTGATCATTTATTCATATAGTCGCATAATTTCCACAATTCTTCTGATGTCATCAGCTGAAAGCCAGCAGAAAGCATTTTCTACTTGCTCCTCACATCTTTTAGTTGTGATTCTTTTTTATGGTACCGCAAGCTCCATGTATTTGTGGCCAAAATACACCTATTCTGCATCTGTTGATAAATTCCTCTCACTTTCTTATTCTGTGGTGACTCCTTTACTGAATCCTACTATTTATAGTTTGAGGAATGAGGAGGTGAAAAGAGCCCTGAGAAAAAAATGGAGAAATATTAATTTAGTGTGGAAATGCAACAGAATATTTGCATTGTTTCAGATGGTTGTAGTGGTATTTTTCACTGTAAATTCTTGTTCAGTAAAAGGAATTTCCAGATAATTCCCAAGAACACTTCAGCTTATGGGGAGGAAAGAAAGAGTGGAGATGTTGAACTGTAAGAAAGAGTGTTAGATACTATGTTAGGATTTTGAAAGGAAACTTCTTCCACATACTGAAGAAATTCTTAAATAAATAAACTTTTTTTCTTTTTCTTTTCCTTGCTATCTGCAGAAAATTGTGTTTTACCTGTTTCTGACTTTTTGAACAAAAGAGTAATGTTCAGGATTCTGATTTTACTGAAAGAGCTGAGAACAATAAATTTTCATGAATTTACATTTATTTCCTAAAAATGTTTAGTAAATTTCTTTGGGAAAAGAAGATATAATTCAAGTTATAATACAGAGCCCAGGAAATTACTGAGCACTGGTTATGAGTTCTGAGACTGTTATCGGAAAAAAAAGGTGTGCAAAATTGCATATCTGCCTCAAAGACCTTTCTTTAATTTTAGAGTCATTGTTATAAATATTTTATACCAAGTCTTGGCTAAATCTTTTTATATATGAAGAGCAGACTGGTTTGTATAGAATTTGTATCAAAACCCGTTATTTCATATATGGTTTTTGCCTTTAATATTTCTATTATAGACTATTAGGATATGTTATTAGGACATATTATTATATATTACATATTAACTAGAAAGCTTTGCACTCCATGACTGAAAAGGTAGGATTTGCGTGGTCTAATTTAAGGATATAAAGGTCACTCATTGAAGTCTGGGAGAATAAATCTAATATTTCATTGGAAATGGAGGCAAATAACTTCCTCCAGAAAGAAATATTTCTACATTTCATAAGTATCTCTTTTAGAAGATGAATGATCTTCTGCAACTATGAATTTGGAGACTATAGAGGTGAGATTCACTGGCTTAAGGATGAGCTTTCCATTTCTTCTCATATACCTTAAGTAATCAAAGGCATTTTTCAGATATGACTCAGGATCTATAGGAGACCCAAACCGTTCTGCAGTGATGGTCAGAAGATAGCAAGGAAATTCTAAACTGTGTAAAATGTACCCAGGTAGTGTTTTTTATAAGCAGTGGATTCTTATCATAAATTGAACCTGGAGTCCTGTTCAAATATGCCTGGTGAAGGTAAATGAATTCCACACTGAATACAAAAATCCACAAATTAGAGAAGCCAAATGAACACAATTCATAACAGCAAGAAGAAAGGAAGCTGTCTTCCATATATTTGAAGAGAAGGCAAGTTAGTTGCCTCACCAAAACACCAAACAGCTCTCATAGTTGCTCCCATAGCTGCTGGAGGTCATTTGCAGGCACCAGATTCTTTTTTCCCCACATATTCCATTACTGTGTTGCCAAAAGTCCTGAGATGAATGGAAAGCAAAACTTACTACAGACTAAGAAATCCACCAGCTTGCTTCACCAGTGGCTTCTTTCTTTTAAAGGATACACTTCTACTATCCAGGCTTTAAATGATTTTGTGACCCTTTTTCAAGATGTGTATCTGGTGCTCCTCAGTCTTTGTTCTGTGAATGTTTTGTGAAGATTGCTTATGAAAGGCAAAATTTAAAAAAAAATAGAAGTATCTTAAAAGTGATGAAGTATTTGAAGCTGCTGAAGTTCCCCTTGAGATACTTGCAGTTCTTCATCCATACTCTTGGGTCACTTAAAAAAGATTCTTCTGTAGCTCTCCAGTTCATCCAAGGGCGTGATATTTGCAATTATAGACAGATTTCTCAGTGTCTAATTTTTTTTATAATGGAGAGGGTGGACTGTTGTTTTAATTGTATCTTTACTTTCACTATACCAAAGGTAAATAGGAGTGATTTAGTGGTAGTCATTAAAGGTTGGATAGATAGAGATTTTAAAATAAATTTAGAAATTCTGTTCTTCAGGAACAATTGATTTAATCTTGGACTTATAGTCTATGAATGATGGTTCAATATCTATCAAGTGATTGTAAGCATGGATTCCTAATAGATTAGATATGACATTTCTGGGAGTTATATCATTATAAAAGGCTCATATTGTTTTGGAATGGCATTTGTAGAGCAGATGCAATATCTGGACATGTAAAATTACACTGAACATTTTTATTTAGTCATTAGAATATCCAAATATCTACACTTCAAGTTGGTGTCTAAGCTGTCACTATGGACTATAGATGCCAGATACACTTTTGCAGTAGATTTGGTCACCAGGTTCCACTCATGGATTGATTCATTTTGACTCTGTTGGGAATTCAGACATCCAGCGGGCTTGTACACACCTGCAAATAGACGTCTGTATCTGAAGTCAGGTTACATTCCAAAGGATTAGTGTTTATGTGCCCAAAACATCATGAGATAAAGACAAACCACACCCTTAAAGCTTGAGATCTCCTTCTCCAGGCTTGACTTGATAGCCTGAAGGGACATTTCTATTAATATGCATCCTAGGAAGTTCTTCCTCATTTTCAGGTGGAATATTCACATTCAGGTGGATTCAATGCATCAGTTTCTGCCTGTTACTCCTTGTCCTATTGCAGGGCACCACTGAGCAGAGCCTGGTCCATCCTCTGACACCCTCCCTGAAGATACTTATATACATAGAGGAGATCCCCTCTCAGTCTTCTTGAGGCTGACCAGACCCAACTCCCTCAGCCGTAGAGAGATGCTCCGGTCCCTTCATCATCTTTGAAGCCCTCCACCGGACAATGACATGATTTGTCATCACATGTATCATGTATGTTACTCCTATGAAGAAATACGTTTGAAACTGTAGACCTCTTAGACTTCTAGGGGTTTAATTGTTAAAGAAAATCTATGGAACTCACAGTTTCCACATAGCAGTGGACCTTACACTTGGGTTTTTGGTGCTATTTTAGACTTTTTTAGACCCTATGGTAAGGTAAAGAGATAGAAGGGTATTCATGGACTTGCTTCCTAGTATCAGTACTCCAATTATTATTAAAATATGGGATTTCAGGAGAAAAAGAGTCATGTAAGTAGCTTTAGAAATGCAAGATTTAGACAACTGAAACAATCGTCCTAGACTTCTTAAACAGTCAGTGGAGAGCAATAGGCAATTTTAGAGCAATTGAATTAGAGCGATAGTTTATTGAATTGTTTCAGATGTTTAGTCTGATTAGATTTTTTAGGATGTTGAATTGCACAGTAGTTGTACTTCTTCCCCCCAGTAATTGTAAAGGCCGTCCAGCATGAGTAGTTCAGATGGCCATTTCTACATTATTCCTGTTCCTCTTCTGTTCCTCCTGCCTCACAGTGTAGTCTGTTAATCTCTTTCCACAGCTCCTTCGTCTGATTACTCAACACATCAATTCAAACACACATCCTTCACACAAAGGGTGACCCTGGTGGTCTAGTGGTTGGGATGAGGCGTTCTCCCCGCCATGGCCCGGGTTCGATTCCCGGTCAGGGAACGCCTCCGGGCAGATGGAGCTCGTCCGCCCTGTAAGGCCATCCACCTAAGAGAAGGTCACTCTAAACAAACCTACGTCCTGGGCACCTCGCTGCCACCGTCCAAGCTTCGCTCGGCCTCGGCAGATGAACCTTAGTATTAAAGGGTGGGCTCAGTTCAGCGCACGCTGTGTCTCACCTAAAAAATCCACTGCGCAGGCTCGAAGGGTAATGACCTTTCCCTTCACACAAAGGTAACATCAGTCCCAGCCTCAGTGAGAAACACCAGGCACACCTTACAGCCAGGGACCTGGATGCTTCTTCCTCAAGAATTCTGGGTAAAGGCCTCTGATGAGGCAACCAATGACGGTTGCCAGAAAGGGTGTCACTAGTTTCTCTAATCTGTTCATTCATGTGCTCTGAATCCTGTACTTGTAGATACTTCCCCCACAGAAATCCCAGCTGATTAAATTTCTTTCTTGCACCATGCACATTTACAAAATACTGCAACTTCAGCTTAATCAAAATAAATTTTCAACCATGAATCTTCCTACAGACATATGCATTAAACAGGAGGAAAAGGGTTCCTTTCATATAAAGAAACCCCCAGCTAATAATACAAACTAAAACTCTGTTTAACTTAGAAACAACTCATAAGCATTATTCTGGGACCAATCTTTAGCTGGTAAAACTACTACAAACATTTGTAGTGTTACTGCACACAATAAGATTTTTAATGTGTCAAAGCCCCATTGACTCTTACTGGACCTGTCCTGACACGAAAGACAGTGCTATGAAGAAACTTACACATTTTTAAGGACTTTGAAATTCAAAATCTTCATAAGATACTGAAAAAATTATGGAGAAGGTTTTTCTGGGAGTTATTAAAAAACACCTGAAAGTAATCAGTCACAGTCAGCAAAGATTCATGTGGGGAAAGTCCCACTTGTCAAACTTAATGTTCCTTCACAGCAAGGTAACCCATCTAGTTGATGAAGGGAAACCGGCTGATGTAATCTTTTTGCATTTCGCCCAAGCTTTTGACACTGTCTCTCACAGGATCCTTCAGGACAAACTGTCCAGACCACAGCTGGATGAACATATCATGTGATGTGTGAGCAATTGGCTCATGAGTCAGGCACAAAGAGTAAATGGGGTTATAACAGGCTGGCGACTGGTCATAAGTGGGGTTCTGCAGGATTCCATTTTAGGTCCAGTGCTCTTCAACATCTTCATAAACAACTTGGACACAGGAGTCAAAAGGATTCTAAGTAGGTTTGCAGATGATACTAAATTGGGAGGAGCTGTTAACTCTCTCCCCAGAAGGCAGAGAGGCCCTGCAGAGAGACCTGGACAAAACAGAGAGAGGAGCAATCACCAACGATGTGGAGTTCAACAGGGCATCAATTCTACACCTGGGATGGGTTAGGGTTAGGATTAGGGTTAGAGTTAGGGTTAGGATCAGGATGTACGGACAGGCTGGGGAACGAGGTGTTGGAAAGCAGCACAGTGGAAAGGGAGGTCCCGGCTAATGGCAAGTTGAATATGAGTCAGCAGTGCCCTGGCAGCCAGGAGGCCCAACTGTGTCCAGGGGGCATCAGGCCATGCATTGCTGGATGGTCAAGGGAGGGGATTGTCCCGCTCTGCTCTGCGTTGGGGTGGTCTCACCTGGAGTATTGGAGCAGTTTTGGGTGCCACAATATAAGAAGGATCTAAAGCTATTGGAGACACGGCAAAGGAGGGACATGAGAATGGTGACACATGTAGAGGGGAATCCATATGAGGAATGACTGAGGTCACTTGGTCTTTTCAGCCTGGAAGAAACTCAGGGAAGACCTCATTGTGGTCTGCAGCTTCTTCGTGAGGGGCACTGGAGGAGCAGCACTAAATTCTTCTCTCTGGTGACCAGTGACAGAACCGAGGGAATGGCGTGAAGCTGTGTCAGGGGAGGTTTAGGTTGGATATTAAAAAAAGATTCTTCATCCAGAGGGTGGTCGAGCACTGGAACATGCTCCCCAGGGCAGTGGTCAAAGCACCAAGGCTGTCTGAGCTCAAGAGTTGTTTGAACAACACTCAGACACATGGTATGATTCTTGAGGCTATCCTGTGCAGGGTCAGGAGTTGTACTCGACGATCCTTGTGAATGACTTCAAACTCAGGATATTCTGTGATTGTATGACCTTGAAGACCCTCCTTTGCAAATGCCTTTCTGACAGCCTATTTGCTGAAGTCCTCGCAGAACTGTCTTTCTCTGTCATCAGAGAGACATGTGAGTCAGCCCTGGAAATAACAGGTCTTACAGCAAATATGCTCTGAAACAAGGCAATTATTGTTGTGCTAATAAGCAGACTATTTTGACCTCTAATTGGGGCAGATCAGTAACTAATTGTAGCATGTCAGTGTTCAGTCATTGAGATTAAAAATAGCTTGAATTTGCCTCTGTCTTTCAGTTTCTCCAGTTTTTTCCCTGTGGCCTTGCTCACATCCCTTGCTTCCCTCTTCTCAAGACAATGAAGTTTCTTTCTAAGATGCTGAATGCATATATCCCAAGGCACTAGAGTTTCAACAAGTTTTAAGTAGGCCTTTGTGTTTAGCTGAGTCCCTCCCAAGGGAGGCACTGGGCTGTGGAGGATTGAGGAGAGGACCAGTGAGCAGCTAGGAAAGTTCTTAATCTCAAGAGTGAGTCTAGTCCCAGAAGTCCTTGTTAGCTCCAGTTACTTGCTCTTAGCATTTTACCAAAGACAAACATTTCATTGTCTGAGGGAATGGCAAGATCACGTCAATACAAATCTAGATGAAACTGAGAACCCTTCTCTCTCTGGTGCTACACCCTTGTAACATCAGAGGTGGAGAGAGTTAGGATTTTTCAAAAACTTCAGAACAGCTCCAAGTGCTGTCATGACGTTGGATTGGGTTCATGGGGCCAACAGGCAGCTGCATTATTACTGGCTGGTGTAAGTTCTTTAACCAAAGCTATCACATTCCTATTGAATCAGGCTCAAAAGTTCGAAAACACATGCTCCAGTGTAAACTGGAAATACCTCTACTAGAAGAAGCAGGGGAGAATGTCTTCCTCTATGTCCCATGTAAAACAGCAATGAGTGTCCTGGAAACCCTCCAACTAAACCTCCTCTTTCTCACCATAAAGAGGTAGATTAAAAATTATTCCTCTCCTATCAATGTGCTGATTCTCTTTTTTAAACCAGAATGAGAACATAAGGAGAGTGATTTTTTTTTTTTTATTGCTGAGCAGTGCTTACACAGAGCAAAGGCCTTTTCTGCTCCTTGTACCACTCTGCTGGCAAGGGAAGCTGGAAGGAAATACAGCTGGGACAGCTGATCCCAGCTGACCCAAGGAATATTCCAAAGTATTGGAAAAGAGAGGACTTAGTCATTCCCAGACCCTAAAACTGCTGGGAAGAGGGGGGTTTGGGCACTCCCAGACATTAAAACTTTGGGAATGGGGGGGTATGAGTCATCTCAGACCCTCAAAATTCTGGGCCCCCCCGAACCCCCCAGCCCCGGGGCTGCCGCGGGGGCCCCCAACGGCCCTCAGCCAATCCCAAAGCGCCCACGCCGCCCGCGCCCAATCCCAGCGCACCGCGTTGATGACTCATCAGTCGCCGGGAAGACGCCTCGGAAAAAGGGCCCCAACTGCGCCCTCAGCCAAGCCCAGCGCGCCCCAAACCCCCCAAAACGGCGCCGCCCGGCTGGTTTTGGGCTGTCAGCAGCTGTCCGGCGCTGGGCATGGAGCGTGTGCGGGGAGCTGGGGCCGTGCTGGCGGTGCTGGTGGTGCTGGGAGCCCCCCCGGCTGCGGGCGAGGAGCTGTCGGGTGAGCGGGGGGGGGGCGGGCAGGGGTGTGGGGTGTGAAAGGGGGGAAAGAGGGGAGAAAAGAGTGTGTGGGAGCCCCAAAAGTGAGTGAGAGGGTGTTCAGAAGGCTCAGAGTGGGAGGGTAGTGGGAGCCCCAAAGTGAGGGCGGGGGAGTCTGGGGATTGTGGGGACATCAGGAAAGGGGTGGGAGAGGGGGACAAGGGGGTGTGGGAGAGCAGGCAGAGGGGTGCCATGGTGGTCCCTGGGTGTCCCTTGATCCCTGGAGCGGTTCCCTGGGGCTCTGGGGGGGTCGGATCGGCAGTGGGGGGGTCCCCAATCCCCTCTGTCCATCCCCGGGGCCATAATTACAGGACACCTGTAAAATCTGGGCTTTGGGAAAGGTTGGGGTCGGTTGGGAAAGGTGTTGAAAGGGTGGTTTTGCCTGAGGTGTTAAACATGGGAGCGGGTCTGTCTTCCCAATTCCCAAGAGAAGAGATCCCAGAAAGCTCCCCTGCAGGTTGTGTTTTAGGGAACAGGAGAAGAGACCGAGGGTAAGGGGTTTCTTTCCTGGAGGGCAGGGCTGTCGTTCACTTGCAGGAGCCCTGCACTGAAATTGCCAGTCTGACTGCCCAAACTGAACACAGCTGAAGATTCCTGCCAGACAAAAAGGGCCAGCAAAGAAAGCTCTTGCTGCCCCTGGAGTGCCCAGGGTGGCCCCCAACTGCATCTGAAACCCAAAGGTTCCAGGCTTTCTTTCCTGGGGGAAAGGCTGTGACATCCCAAAGAGTCCCATGGCAGACAGGTGGGGCTGCACTGTGGGGGTGTGAGGTGTTGGTTCTTTGGTTTCCAGGGGCTATTCCAGAATGGAGAGAACAGGCCATGACATCACAATAGGGCCCATGGCACATGGGTGGGGCTTCACTTTGGGGTTGTAGGGCTGTAATGGTTTGAGAGGCCCAAAATCCAATTCTTGAGTTCAAGCCCCCCTCCCACATCTCAGCCCAGTGTGAGATGGGTTTTCCAGACAACACACGAGACTCAAAATGGGGGGAAAGGATTATATTACAATGACTATACAGATAAATATTATAATACATTAGAGACACAATCTCAACTATCTCTACCATGATAAAGGAGTATTTACAATGGATCAAATCTCTTCTTCCTCCAAAGAAAAGTCCAGGAGGGAAGAAGGAAGAGATCCTTTCCACTCTCAGAGCAGCAGTGTCTCTAGGGCAGCAGGCTCTCTTCTTCCATGCAGCAGCTGGAACTGGATCTCTGCCAGTACACACGAGGGGGGTCTCCAAGCCCCTCTCGGCCCTTCGACTCCAAGCGAGGGTCTTTCTCTTCTGTGGGCTGCGTAGCAGGGACAAGGCTCGCCTCACCACGTCATATCATGGGGTGTAAGACATCCCATGAAGGTCCCTTCCTCAGGGGATTCACCCCTGAGTCAGAACGTCTTGGGCAGCTTTCAGCTGAAAACCTTTGCCTCAAGAGTTCTATCAGAGCTCCTGTGCTCTGTCTCAGGCTGCCAGCCTGGCAGCAGCAATGCAGGGGCCAAGGTCACCCCTCCGCATTCCTTCTGGCTGTCCCGGTCCAGCTTCGGGATGCCTTGAGCTTCTCAGCTCCTCTCTTTTCAATGCTGTAGCACTCCAAGACTATTCTCAAGTAAGAGTCCATCTCTTCCTCCTTCCTAGGAGGTCTCAGAGGGGTTTGGGGTGTTTGTTTTAGTTCTTACCCAAACTTTCTCTCTCTTCAGACAACTCTGTGTCTCTCTGATTAGCTGCGTGCTTGGTTTGCTGCTTCTTCAGTTCTTATCTTCTTCTGGCTCTCTGCCACCGTTTCTCCTGTCAGTACTGCTCTGCCGCTGCTTCTGCTGCTCACGGTGGAGGGAAAAAACCTCCCAGCTCTCAGCTACAGATACTTAGCGCAGTCTAACACTGTTCCAAGTCCCCGTAGCCCCCCAGCCAGGGGCTGGGGGGGGGCCATAGCCCCCAACAGGGCTATTGCCCCTTCACCTTGTGGCCTCAGAATATGGCTACTTCAACAACAACTACAGCTAACCTTTTCTGGTCTGGGTGATATGTTTATATTTTGCAGAAGTGCTCATTGGTTTAATCTTAAGGGTCACCACCCCCTGGGGGTTACCATTTTTTAACTTTAGAGGGAAAACTGTTTCTTCCCCCCCCACAAGGGCATTGGTTCTTTGGTTGTCAGGGCCCATTCCAGAATGGAGAGGACAGGCTGTGACACCACAAAGGAGCCCTTGACATATGGATGGGATTGAACTGTCACATGGTGGGGGCTTGGTTCTTTGGTTTCCAGAGGCTATTCTGGAATGGAGAGGATAGGCCAGAATGGATAGGACAACAAAAGGGCCCAAAGCACATGGGTTGGTCTGCACTATGGTGTGGGGTGTTGGTTCTTTGGTTGCCAGGGCCTATTCTGGAATGGAGAGGACAGGCTGTGACAAGAAGTGCCTGTCAGAACTGCAAAGACGGACGCACAAGTATCTTATGTGGGCATATTCTCTGCTCTGCCCTGCACATCTTTGTGCTGGGGTCAAAACTCAGCCTCTCTGCTTCCCTCTCCTGAGGGACTTGTTCTTAGACATCCCTTTCTCCACCCGGCAATTCCGAAGCCTGGACCCGGCTCTTATCCCCTCTCTGGCTCAGAGCCCTCAACTTCTCTTGCAGAGAGCTGGGCCTGTCAACCCACCTGCCAAAAGCACGGCCCTTGGGCTGCCTCGGAGGTTCCTGCAGTCGCCCCAGGCCCTGCCCAAGGCCCTCCCATCAGGGGCTGGGCCCTGGGGGCCGGGGGAGAACCCACCCGCGGCTTGGCCGTTCTTGCCCAGCCCTGCTCTGGCCCAGCCTCCTCCCCCTGCACACTCCCCACTGCCACAGCCTGCGCTGGGGCAGCAGTTCCTTCCTGGGCCCTTTCCAGCTGCCCCCATGGGGACACTTCCATTTTCTGGGCCAGGCCCCAGAGGTAATCCCAGCCAGTCCTGCCCCTCGTCCCCAGCCCGGCTCACTGACTCCTGGTGGACCCTGGAAGCCAAGAGCCAAAGGCCGACCCCCCCAGAGTGCAGCCCCACCCATCTGCACTGGGGCCCCAGGGCTTCCCTTTCCCAAGCAGCCCCTGCAAAGCCTTGTCAGAGAGAAAACTGGGTGACCCGAGTCCTGGATGCTTTTAGGAAAGAGGTCTAAACATTTCTTGGCTAATTGAGGGGGATGACTTTTATTCTTGACCTTTCCAGTTCTCCATTTGGGGGCGGGATGTCCTCTGGGCCAATGTTTTGTTCCCTTGGCAGTGAGTGCAGCCTCAGAGGGCTGAGCCCTCTCTGGCTGGGCTTGGCCTCTCCTGCAGAGACTCAGGCCTGGCTGGGCTGCCCCAGGCAGACGCTGCAGGAAGAAGAGCTCAGGCCGCCTGGCTCTGGTGTCCCTGGGGCTCAGCCTGTGCCCCATTGCTGTGCAGGGGCTGAGCCCCACCTCTGCCTCGGGGCCTTGGCCAAAGGGCAGGCAAGGAAGAGGCCCAGCAGCCTTGGGGCCTGCCCAGCTTTCCTCCTCCCTGGGGGCTCTCAGTCCTCCCCTGACACCGTGTGGGCCCAAGGCCTTGCTGGTTTCGGGCTCACGGCCCGCCGGCACCATCCCAGCGGCCTGACCCCCCTCCTTCCCCTCTCTCCAGCCTCTCCTGCCTTTTCTGGCAAGGTGTCATCCAAGGAAAACCCCGGTTCTCAGCAATGGCACCTGTGGCACGGCTGCAAGGCTCGAGTGGGCCAGGCAAGAGCAGGAGCACCAAGAGCCTGAGGAGCCAGGAGATGCCCTGGCTGGGCATCGTGCTGCTGCGGGACGAGCTGACACCTCTGCACAGTCTCTGCCCGTCCCTGCCAGCCGACTTCTGCCCAGGCTCTGGGCACGGGGACGCAGCACTGACAGTTTTCAGCCACCGCGCTGTTCCACAGAGGCTGTGATGTCACAAGGCCCTTGCCTGGCAGCCAGGAGATGGGCAAGGCAAGGCAAGGACGGAGCCTCTGAGCCACCAGCACGCTGTCCCCAAAGGCTGGGGTGGCACAGAAGCCCAAAGTCCCTGAGCTTGGCAGAGACTTGTGAGATCAACCGGTGTCCAGCCTACGCCCCATCCCCAGCACGTCAAGCAGAGCACGGCACTCAGTGCCATGGCCAGTCTTTGCTTAAACACCTCCAGGGACGGTGACTCCACCACCTCCCTGGGCAGCCCATTTCAATCCCTGTTTCTCTCCAAAAAGTCCTGCTCCTGTCCCTGACAAACAGCCCCTGACAGGCAGGTCCTCGTGTCCTCTTGTCCTATTGCCTGTTGCCTCGGAGAAGGGGCTGACCCCCACCTGGCTCCAGCCTCCTGTCAGGAAGTTGTGGACAGGGAGAAGGTCAGCCCTGAGCCTCCTCTTCTCCAGGTTGGAGAAGCCCAGCTCCCTCAGCTGCTCCTCACAGGACATGCACTGCAGACCCTTGCCCAGCTCCATTGCCCTGCTCTCCACCCACTCCAGCCCCTCAAGGTTCTCCCTGAATTGAGGGGCCCAGAGCTGGACACAGCACTCCAGCTGTGGCCTCACCAGTGCCCAGTCCAGCAGAAGCATCACTGCCCTGCTCCTGCTGCCACACTCTTTCTGATCCAGGCCAGCCTGCCCTTGGCCTTCTTGCCCACCCGGGCACCCGCTGGCTCAGGTTCAGCCTCTGTCCACCAGCACCCCCAGGGCCTCTCCCATGGGGACCCTTTGCAGCTCCTCTGCCCCCGGCCTGGAGCTGCAGGGGGTTCTTGTGGCCAGAGGCCCCGAAAGCACCAAAGGCACACTTTAACCTCATGCCCACAGTCTCTGCCCAGAGGTCCAGCCTGTCCAGGGCCCTCTGCACAGCCTTCCTGCCCTCCAGCACATCCACACTGCAAGCCAGCTTGGGGTCCTCTGCCAATTTGCTCATGGAAGACTCAATGCCCTCCTGCACATCCCCACAAAAAATAGGCAACAGGACTGGGCCTGTTACCCAACAAGTTCCAGTGCTTGACAAAGGAGCCCACCCAGCAGTGGGGAGAAACTGCTGGCAGGAGATTGAATGGGGGCAATAGACAATGGATGATGGACAAGTTCTGGGCCATGGCCATTTGTTAGAAAAACAAAGTAAAAGTTTTAAGGTCTGCCATATTTCAGTGGTCAGAGACCTGGCAGAGAAATCTATTTTTGAGACCTGGACACCAAGAAGGCAGAATTTCTAAACTACTAAGACCCTTAGAGAAACCAGAGACAAAGACAAAACTAACACAGACAGTTACTGAGGCTCTCCCTATCTAGGGAAAAGACAGTTCATTTGGATACATGTCTGGAGTAAAGACAAGTGCCAGAAATATTCAAACACAAAAAATATCTTTTATTACAGTGAGAATAATAGTAATAATCATCTTAGCAAAGAGAATCAAGAACTAAAAAAAGATACAAAATATCTTATTGTGTGGCCTTAAAAACAAATACTACAAACAGCATTTAATACAGTATTAACTAGTGAAAAAAGGGGGTTAAACGGATACCAAAAAAGGTGTCTTAACACAATATTATGGAGAACTATTAACACAATATTGGTTAGTAAAAAGGGAAATTAAAGGGAAATACTGTGAACAACTTATTTATGTAACAATATTCAAGAATAAAAGGGGAATTAAAGTGACACTAAAGGGATATTAAAAAGTTTGTTCTCTCAGTTGCTTCCTGTCAATAACCTGTGCTGACCCCCACAGACAGGCCAGGGCTGTCAGGATCTGCAGCAGCTGGTCGGTGCCCGTGCTCAGCGGGCGTCCCCGCGGAGCCACAGACTCGGTGGCAGGATGAGGATTGCTCAGCTCAGCAGTCCCGACACCCCATTTTATCAGTTCCACATTACACCACATAGGGCCAGTACCCAGAATAAGGTGATGCCTGAATGGCAGCCAAACCCCTCCTGATCATCACCTCATGGCAACAGTCTGTGCCTGCCCTACTTGTAGGGCAAGGAGCGAGCGACCCCTGCCCGCATCATCTTCCTCCCATCATCATCTTTCTCACCCCTATGTATGACCTCTACCATTGTGTTTCAAGGGTAGATGTATCCATCTTGCAGTATGTAGCAAAACCAAGGAAGAACTCAGCTCTGATAATAGGGGATATCAAGCTGACTTGCTAAAAAGCACAGTGGACCTTCCAATTAGCTTGTGCCATGAAGTTACATTGTAAACCAACCATACTCTGGCTGGTTTCACATCCTAATATGATTCCTTTCTCACACCTCTATGCTCCATTGATCATCTAATTCAAAAGTACCCCCCTTACACTTTGATCCATTGGGGATGAGGGAGGGAAGCCCCCACACTCAGGGAAGTTATGAGTTATTATATCCATGGACAGTGTCCCGGGCCATGCCACGAACCCCCAACGTCTCCCAGGCCTGTGCAGAGTTCCCGTGAGGGGCAGGGAAAAGGCTTTTTCCCACCTTCCAAGATTGGAAGAGGGGGGATGGGCTTTGATGGGCCATGCCATGAACCCCCAACACCTCGGACAGCCCAGAGCAGAGTTCCTGTGAGGGGCCTGGTAAACTCGGCTCTTCTCTCCTTTCCAGGGCTTGACACCTTCAGCAGCACTGGAGGGGGAGATGGGCCCAGCTGCCCATCAGAGGGATAATGCCAAAGTCCTGCAAAAGCCGCAAAAAGCCTCCTGGCAACCCCAGAATGCAGAAATCATTGACTGTTTCAGTCTCTGACAGGTTCACACA
Source organism: Pseudopipra pipra (assembly GCF_036250125.1). Classification (NCBI taxonomy): domain Eukaryota; kingdom Metazoa; phylum Chordata; class Aves; order Passeriformes; family Pipridae; genus Pseudopipra; species Pseudopipra pipra. Next base: position 3,163,453 of record NC_087580.1, read on the forward strand.
GGAAAAAGCAGGAAGTTGATCCATCAGGAAGAGCCGCAGGGGGGCCGGGGTGGGTGGGAGCAGCGGGATGAGCTCTGCCAGCAGCTCCTGCCTTTCTGCAGGGAGAGGGAAGGGGCGGATCCAGCTCCGGGATCGCTCAGGCTGTGATTCCTGCTGGGATGAGAGCGGGGAAAGGAGTCACCATGTCCCTGTTCCCATCCCAGGGGATGGAGCCGGCTGTGGAGCCCAGGGAGAGTAGGAACTGCTCCGGAATCCCTCCTGATCCTGCTCCGTCCATCCCACCCCAATCCCACTCCATCCATCCCACCCCAATCCCACTCCAGAATCCAGCCCTGATCCCAGTCCACAATTCCACCTGAGCCCACTCTGGAATCCTGCCCTGAGCTGGAATCCCCTTCCAATCCCGCTCCAGCCATTAGGCCCCCCTTCCCCTCTGGAATCCCGGCATCCATCCTGGGATCCCTGCCCAGAGGATCCGGATCCACACACGCTGCTGGGACTCACTGGTGGGCGCGGGGTCGTATCCATTGCCCTCCCTCTTCCCTATGGAAAGAAAGCGGGATCAGCACCCGTGGCACAGGATCCTCGGAATGCTGCCGGGCGGATCCGTGCCCCTTCCCGACCCCCATCCCGGGAGTTATTGGATCAGAGCTTCCAGACACCGACTCCCATGAGGCCGATGATGACGATGATGGCAGCGATGACGGACACAGTGTCCTAGTTAGAACAGCTGGGACCGATTCCTCACTGGATGGGTGTAGCCCAAAACTGTGGATTCTATGGCCTTCCATGCCATTTTCCCAGGAACTGTTGTCAGGAGAGGCCTGCCAGGTGGGGGGGATGTCCTGAGCACCCTCCTACCCTTTTATGGACTGGGCATCCTCATAGCCTTTTTTGGACTGAGCATCCTCATATCCTTTTATGGAATTCCCCACTCTGAGGGAAGAACTAAGCATCCTTTTATGGAATTCCCCGCTCTGAGGGGAGGACTGGGCATTCCTGCCTGAACTGGAGAATATATAAACCTGGAGATTTGGAACCTTTTTACCACTCGTGGGATCCAGAGGAGGACTGCAGTTCACCGCTCTCAACCAGCCTGAGACCACCATCCTCAACTGGACTGCAATCCCCACTTTTGACCAGACTGCAACAGCTCTCCCACCAGCAGGTTTTTTCCCCTCTCCCTTTACTTTGGACTGGGGGTCCCAAGGAACAGCACTTTGTTCATGGCCCAGGGTGCTGGGTTCTACATTTGGGTTTTGTGGATTAAAACCAAATTGCTTGTCTGTATAATCAGACTTATTGGGCAAGGGGGGGCCAAGGGAGGCCCAAGGGGGGGTCCAAGGGGGGCCCAAGAGGGCTGGGCCATGGGGGGAAGGGCTGCAGGGGTCGGATCCCGGAGGAGGAAACCCGCCAAAAGCGGCGGCCCAGCCGAGGGAGGAGCCGAGCGGGAGCACAAAGAAGAGCAGCCAAAAGGTCCTGGCGGTCGCTCGGCAATGGCGGGGGGGGCAAGAGCGGTTTGGGGACCCCCCGTGAGAGCCGGGGGGGAACCCCGGTAGCCACGGAGTGGGGAGAGCGGAGAGGGGCGATCCTGGAGCTGGGGGACCCCCGGAATGCTGGAGGGGGGGGAGCAGAGAGGGAGCGCTGGGCCCCTTAAGCGGGGGTCCCGGAGAGGGGGAAGGCCTTGGAGTGTGGAGAGGAGGGGGGGCCTTGAGGCGGGGTGGGAACCGAGAGCGCCAAGAGGTTTGTGAGGGTGGGAGGCGAGAGAGGAGGGCCGGCCGGCCCCGGGAGGCAGAGTGGGGAGAAGTGAGCCCTGGGACCCCCCTGGCAACACTAAAGGGGACCCTGGAGAGTGGGAACCCCCCGGAGCCGCGGGACCCCCGGCAGCCTGGAGAAGGGGGACCCCCAGTGCAGGCAGAAGTGCCATCAGGCCAGACAGGGGGGACCCCCCTAACCCCAGAGAGCAGAGAGGGGGAATTCTGGGAGGGGATTTTGGGCTGAATGTTGGTGTTTTGGGGGTTTTTATGGGCACAAGTTACCCGGTGAGTCCTAGAGCTGGACTTGGGCAGGAGGAACCCCAAAGGCAACGCGCTCACACCTTGTTTTTCCCCCCCCCATCAGGATTTCTGCTTCCCAAAGCTTGGGCGGATGGAGGAGGAGGCTGCAAGGAAGAGGAAGATGCTGCGGGCCCCCCAGGCAGGTGAGGAGGAAGTCAGTGCCCCTTTGGGTCGGTCTTTTGTCTTTTGTGGCCGTCCTCCTGGGGCCAGAGTGGGGGGATGTCCTTGGGCTTCCCTGTGGGCCGGAGGTAAATCCCCTGCATGTCCTTGTTGCTTCCTGCCCCAGGCCCCGAGGTGAGGCCGGAGAGCGCGGAGGACAAATCCCGGCGACAGAGCCTGGTGGGAGAGGCCGTTTTGAAGGGCTCCCCGGCGCAGGAAGGCAGCGGGGAGGAAAAGGGCCGGAGATGCCCCCGCAGGAGGGGCTGCAAAGCCAGCCCAGGGGGCTGTGAAGAGGAAAGAGCCAGCGTGTGCCGGGAAGGCGGCCAAAGCTTGAGGCGGAGCTGCGAGCTGGTGGTCCCTGAGCAGCCTCCCAGCAGGGAAAAACCCTTCAGGTGTTTGGAATGTGGGAAGAGCTTCAGCAAGAGATCCGACCTCCTAAGGCACCAGCACATCCACACTGGAGAACGGCCCTACACGTGTGGGGAGTGTGGAAAGAGCTTCACTCAGAGCTCCCACCTGCTCCGACACCGGATGATCCACAGTGGGGAAAGGCCCTACATGTGTGAGGAGTGTGGGAAGAGCTTCAGGAACAGGCGCACCCTCCACAATCACCGACGCATCCACAGTGGGGAAAAGCCCTACACATGTGGGGAGTGTGGGAAGAACTTCAATCAGAGCTCCACCCTGCTCCGACACCAGATGATCCACAGTGGGGAAAGGCCCTACATGTGTGAGGAATGTGGGAAGAGCTTCAATCAGAGCTCCAACCTGCTCCGACACCAGATGATCCACAGTGGGAAAGGCCCTACACGTGTGCGGAGTGTGGCAAGAGCTTCAGGGACAGCTCCAGCCTTTGCAAACACCGTTGCATCCACAACAGGGAATGGCCCTACAGGTGCTTGGAATGTGGGAAGAGCTTCAGCACAAGCCCCAAGCTGCTCAGCCACCAGCACATCCACACTGGGGAACAGCACTACACGTGTAGGGAATGTGGGACAGCTCCACCCTCTACACCCACTGTCGCCTCCACATCAGGGAGAGGCCCTTCCACTGTGGGGAGTGTGGGAAGAGCTTCACGCAGAGCTCTTCCTTGACCTCCCACCAACGGACCCACCGGTAAGAGAAGCCCCGAGTGCCCCGACTGCGGGAAGAGCTTCGGCCGCTGCTCCAACTCCATCAGCCATGGGAGGACCCGCGTTGGATGATCCACAGGGACCCCCGTTGGGCACAGACCTGGTGTGCTGGTTTAATGGTAAACCAGCAGGGGAAATGTCAGCGGTGACACCTGGAATGGGATGGAACACCTGGAAAGGGAATGAGAATGCCTGGAATGGGAATGGGGACATAAAGAATGGGATGGGGACAATAGCAATGGGATGGGAACACCAGGAATGGAAATGGGAACACCTGGAATGGGAATGGGGACATTGGGAAAAGACTGGGGACACTAGGAATGGGAATGGGGGCAGAAGAAATGGGAATGGGGACACGTGGAATGGTGAGGGAACACCTGGAATGGAAATGGGAACACCTGGAATTGAAATAGAGACACCTGGAATGGGAATGGAGACACCTGGAATGGAAATGGGGACACCAGGAATGGGAATGGGAACACCTGGAATGGAAATGGGAACACCTGGATATGAAATGGAGACACCTGGAATGGGAACACCTGGAATGGGAATGGAGACACCTGAAATTGGAATGGGGACACCAGGAATTGAAATGGAGACACCTGGAATGAGAACACCTGGAATTGGAATGGAGACACCTGGAATGGGAATGGGGACATCAGGAATGGGAATGGGGTCACCTGGGCTGGGAATGGGAACATTGGGAATGGGAACATTGGGAGCAGGTTGGGGACACCAGGAATGGGAATGGGAACATTTGGGATTGGAATGGGGGCACCTGGAATGGGAATAGGGAAAACAGAGGTTGGATGGGAACACCTGGAATGGGAATGGGGACAATAGGAATGGGAATGGAGACCCCTGGAATGGGAATGGGAAAACCAAGAACTGGGAATGGGGAATTCAGAAGTGGGATGGGAACACCAGGAATGGGAGGAGGGACAATAGGTATGGGGACACCTAGAATGGGATGGAACACCTGGAATGGAAATTGGTTCACATGGAATGGGAATGGGAACACCTGGAATGGGAATGGGAACTCCTGGAATGGGAATGGGGACACCTGGAATGGGATGGGAACACCTGGAACAGGAATGCAAACCCGTGGAATGGGAATGGGAACACCCGGGCCCGGGCTGTGTCCCTGGTGAAACAGGAGGCCAGGCCCAAAAGAGTTCACTAAGAAATTTGGGCCTGCTAACAAGCTCCCAACAGCCAAGACCATCTGTGCTCGTTCTGTTCTACTGACTGGAGCAAAGCTTCAGAGAATAGTACAGGAACATGTCCTGGGCCTAGAGGGGATAAATTAGAGAGACAGCAGGATCAGGGAGACATTGGAAGAGGAGGAATAGGCCGGGAGCCAGGGCTTTTTCCAAGCTTCAGGGAGCGGGTCAAGAACAATGGAAGAGAAGGAAGGTCAAGCTGAGGAAGATGAGTTGAAGCCCCCAGAGCCATGGAGGAAGAGTGGAAGTCCCCTCAGGATTGAGGGCCAAGAGAAGCACCGCCCCAAGCCCCGCCTGAGCTCCACCTATACTCCGCCTATTCTTAATATGCAGAGATAGATGTTGGAATCACTTGAATATGCATTTAATCACAGCTGAAGATTGTATAAAAATGCTGATTTTGTGTGAAGCCTTGGAGCAAGTTTGTCCAGCGCGAGCTGGCTTGCTCCCAATGTTGAATAAACAAATACCTGGCTGCTTAAAGATAAAAAAGTCTCTGAGCAGTTTCTCGGACCGATTTTTCGGATTCAGCGCCCAGTCAGTCCCAGGAGGATCCCAGTCACTCCTGGTCTCTCCCAGTATCTCCCAGTTTCCTCCATGTGGTCCCACTCATTCCCAGTTGCCCCCAGAAGCTTCCAGCATGATCCCAGTTGCTCACAGCCACTTCCAGTCATCCCCAGTGCACTCCCAGTTGCTCCCAGGATGATCCCAATCACCTCCTGCATGATCCCACTCACTCTTGATATGATCCCAGTATGACCCCAGTCACCCTCCGTGTGGTCTCAGTTGCTCCCAGCATGGGCCTAGCTGCTCCCACCGTGATCCCAGTATGATCCCAGTTGTCCCCATCATGGTCCCAGTTGCTCCCAGTTGCCCCTAGCACAGATCCAGTCACTCCAAGTATGATCCCTGTCTTCCCTCCTGACAGTCCCACTCAATCCCAGTTGCTTCTCTTGTACATCCAGTCACTCAATTTCTTCCAGTTGCCCCCAGCCTGGTCCTAATTCCCCTTCATGTAGTCCCAGTCACTCCCAGTACAGTCCCAGTTACCCCCACCATGGATGCAGGCACTCCCAGTATATCCCAGTAGAGCCCTCAGCATGCTCATAGTCCTTCCCAGTCACTCCCAGATGCCCCAGTAACAGTACAGTTTCCACCACTATGATCCCAGTGACTCCAAGGCACTCCCACTATATCCTATGTGGCCTCCAGTTGCTCCAAGTAGCCCTCAGTGTGGTCCCAGTTGCTCCCAGTATGATCCCTGTTGCCCCAGTTCTCGTCCTGGAGGGTCCCAGTGTGCTTGGATCCTGCTCCCGGGGGGTCCTGCTGGGTCCCAGTCCTGGTCCCGGTGTATCCTAGTGTCCCAGTCCATCCCAGTCCATCCCAGTCTGTCCCAGTCCATCCCCGTCCGTCCCAGTCCATCCCAGTCCGTCCCAGTCCCTTCCCAGCAGCCGCCGCCGTTTCCCGGGTCCTGCCCCCCCGCCCCCCCAAGATGCTGACGGGGGTCGGGGCTCCGTCTTTGCCTTCGTCTCCATGGGCCTGCCTGGAATGAAGGGGCCGCTGGGACACTGCGGGACCTCCTGAAACCAAAGGAACCCTGGGAGAATTTTGGGTACTCCTGGAATCAAGGCACAATTGGGACACTGCAGGGCCCTGTGGAAAAAAAGGAACCTTGTGACACTGTGGAATTCATGGAATCCAGGGGCCTTTGTGACAGGGGGGCCTCATGGAACCAAAGGAAGCCTGAGGTGTTTCAGAAGGTCATGGAATCAAGGGGCCACTGGGACACTGCAGGGCCTCTGGCAATTAAAGGAACACTGGGACACTGGGGCAGGACATCCCCCCTGCAATGGCCCCAAGACAATGCCCCATTTGCAAAGGGGTCAGTGCTGAGCTGAGAGGGGGCCAGGACAAGGCAGGAGATGTTGGACCCCAGACTGCTTTGACCCCAAATGAAGCCCCTGATGGTGAGGGAACCCCTGGAGTCCAAGGACTGTCAGACCCTGGGTTTCTACCAGAAAGGGCCAGTCCTCTTTCCCAGGGGCAGGTTCTTCCAACAGAACCCTTCTTGGGGGGTGTGTGGAGATTCCTGCCTTGGCTGGGGACCCCCCCAAGGTCACTGCTGGAGGTTGAGAGTAGAGATCTCCCCATGAGTGCTGGTCTGGGGGAGTTCCATCCATCTCTAATTAAGAATTATTGCTTGTTTACCAGCTTTAGTAGAATTGCTTCAACAATTGCTTTAGTGTAGTGCCCTGTCCTATCTTATCCTGTACTCCTGGTAGTTTTAGTGTTTCTATTGTTCACTAATTAATTCTGACTAAAACATTTTGTGTCATCATTTACAAAAATAAATAATTCATTTTCTATCAATTGATCTGATTTGCCATCATTAAAGCCTGGGGGACAAACGTGGTTCAGTCCCCCCTCTAGAATTGCTCTAAATTTCAGCTGTTGGCACAATGCAAGGCTGAGATTGGATCCAGCAGTCCCCAGCACTCCAGAGGAAGTTGGGAGCTCAGGGGGACCACCCCCCTTTCCCAACCCCCAGTGCCCAAAGACCCCCATGGGACCGTCCATCCCTCCAGACCACCCCCCTTTTCCACCCCTCTCCCTGTTCCTCCCACTTTTCCATGGTCCCCTCAATCCCCAGCCACCCCAAGATCAGTTTTGGGGTCTCAGCCCCCACTTTTTCCCCCTCTCCCACCCCTTACACATCATTCCCCCAATCCCCAGCCCCCTCCTGCTCACTTTGGGGGTCCCACCCTCCCCTTTTCCCCACTCTTCTGACCTCTCCCACCCATTTCCCATCATCCCCCAATCCTCAGCCTCCCTCCCCCTCCACTTTTGAGGGTCCCACTCTCCTCTCACTCAGTTTGGGGTCCCACCACCCCTTTTATCCCCTCTGACTCACCGACCTCCCCCCTTCCCAACCTCCCTCTCACCTGAGAGCTCCTCGCCTGCAACGGGGGAGGCTCCCAGTATCACCAGAGCCCATGAAAGTCCCCCAAAAAAAAGGGTTAGGTGGAGTCCTGGATGGACTCTGAGTGGGTTTGGAGGTTCCTTGGGGGCTGTGGGGTGGTTTAAGGGGGTCCCAGCACACTTTGGGATGTGTTGGATGCCGTGTTGGGGTGCAGGTGTCCCCCCAAAGCCCCCCCAGAGCAGGGTGACACAAGGGGGGGACACAGAGGGGTCCCCATTCCTGATCCATCCTGGAACAAACACACTGGGGGCAACTGGGATCAGAGTGGGAGCAGCTGGGCCCCTGCTGGGCTCATACTTGGACCAGACTGGGAATGACTGCAATAATACTGGGAGTATGGGAGAGGGACTGCAACCATACTGGGGATGACTGGGATCAAACTGGATTCATTGAATCCACTGGAAGTGTCTGGAATTTACTGGGATCATTGGTGGTGACTGGAGTCATAGTGGGATCATACTGGGAGGAACTGGGACCATGCAGGGGCAAGTGGCATCCTCCAGGCAGTGCCTCCCATTTCTGAGGAGAGAGTTAAAAAACCCCACACCCCCCCACAGCCTTTGGAGGGTCTTCAGCTTGGAATGTGGATCTGCTGGTTGGTTCTTTTGTGTGGGTGTCATGGTTTGAGATAGTCCCAAAATCCAATTCCCTAGCTCCATCCCCCCTCCCACATCTCAATCCAATGTGAGATGGGTTTTTTCAGACAAAACACACCAGACTCAAAGTGGGGGAAAGGGAATATATTACAATGACTATACAAATAAATACCATATCACATTATACACACGATCACAGCTATCTCTACCATGACATATAGTATTTACATATAGTATTCACCTTCCAGGTGACACTGGCCAAGGCCCCAGCACCTGCTGCCACGAGCTGTACACAGCTCCCCTGATGTTCAAGGTCTGACAAGCTTAATAAAACAGCTCCCACCAGAGGTTTGGTCTGATCCCCCTGATCGGAGGGGAAACCGTGTCTATGGGGGAGGAAGGCATGCTTTCTGCACCTCCTTTTTGTACCTCATCAAAACCACTTCAAGATTTGGACAAAAATCAAAGGATAAGCGACCAAGAGGGCTCCTGATAGCCTTAAACAAAGCAGATGTTGGATCCTGATTGCTCCCTTTGGGCTAGAATAGTCCCATTCCCTGTCAGAAAACTGCCTGAAGCCAGACACAGTCCCACGGAGAGCTCAGCCCTGCACTTGGCCACTGGAGCTGTTCTACAGCTGACGCCGCCTGACAGGGTGGCAACAGAGCCCCTCTGCTCCCTGTAGCTCAAAGCTAGTGGGCTCTGGGCACAAAGGGGTGAGGCCAGGAATGGGCGGGGGAATCCAGAGCAAGGGGCTACGGGGATCGTGTCGCTACTCTGAAGGGGACCTTCCATGGGCAGTCAACGGTATTTATTTCGGAGCGGGCCGTAGGGGTGCGTGGGGAGAGCTCTCGACTCTGCAGTTCCTCACGTGTCTGACAGGGCGTCTTGGGAGGCACTGCAGTTCCCCCAGCTGCTCCAGATCCATAGCACTGAGATTTCCTTCTTTCCTTCCCTTCTTCCCTCCCCAGGGTCTCCTGTGGTGTTCTTCTGGTATTGGGTGTAGCAGGAGCCACCCCCAGGGCTCTGCATGGGGCAGGCTGGGTTGTGGCAGTCTAAAAATGTGTAATTAATAAGGAAATTGTAGATTTTGCATATAAGTTGTTGTATTGTATTGTACTGTGCGTATGTTCTGTCCTTTCATTGGTTGATACTTGACGCAGTACCGTATAGGGTTATGTTCAGCCCCTATCTCCTATGATTGGTTGTAATTTGCATGCTCCGCCTAAACCCCATCTTCTGTTCCAGTGCCTTCCTTACCCACGTTATTTAAGGCTGGAGCCATTTTGCGCAGTGCTTTTTGTGCCCTTTTGTTCCTCCCTTTAAGCAGTTCAGTTGCCCCTCTACTTTTATAACAAAATCGCCTTACCAGCTGCACCCAGAAAAGTTGGGGAGGTCTTTATTCAAGCGCTGACCTCCGCACTGGGTGGTACCTGCTACTCCTCAGGTGATTGGACAGAGCCATTCGTCGGTGTGAGTTTGGCATTCCCCACCCAAAGTGCTACAGGAGTGCCAAGCTATTCTGAGGAACGGGGAGTTGTTACGAAGACTTGACCGGAGCCCTGCTTAGAGGGGCTGGGAGAGGTCCAGCAGCATGGAGTGAGCCTGGCCAGTGCAGAGGGGCCCCGAGCAGGAGATGAAATCTCTTGCAGAGAGGCGCCACTTGCCACAACAGCAAACGGGGAAATCTTCCTCTCCCTTCAGGTCAGAGGTAGAAGTGGATGTGATCAGTGGTGTTCAATCCCCCTGCAATGTGGAGGTGGAGATCCAAACAACCTATAAACAGACTGGCTCGAGCAAGGGAAGGCTGGGATGCTGCGACAATTATTGTGGCATGGTACTAAGGCAGGCCTGGTAAATCCAGATCAGATGCTCTGGCACCTCTGTTAGGAGGCAAAGTCATCCCAAGGGCTGGAGGCTTCTGCCCGGATGATGTCAGGAGGGGCTGCACTCACTGGTGTCTCTGAAGGTGTGAATCTCTCTGGGATTCTCCTGGTTCTTGTGCCATTTCCCGAACAACATGGGCAGGAGGAGGGCTTTGCTGTCGCTTGTGGGAGAAACCTGCCTCTGGCTTTAGAGTGTTTTGAGAAAGTCCAGCTCAGACCTGCTTCATTTTCTAATGAGGGAAGTTGTCTTCCTCCATAGGCTGAAAAGGCCAGGAGCAAGTTACCATGTGTGTACATTCCCATACTTTCCTTTTGCTGTGCAGAGGGGCTTTGGTCCCGTGGAAATGCATGGGGCAGAGGACAGGGGACCTTGGGATCAGGTGGCAATCTTGGCTACTGGAATGTTTCAGGATTCTTGTCTGCAAGCTGCAGTTGAGTGCGTCGTATCACTACTGAAGCAGAGATGCTCCCCTGCCGCTCCCATCAAGTGGACTTGCTTTTGGGGGTCTTGTATTTCTTTCTTATTGTCTTTCACGAATCCAGGGAAGAATGTGTGCGATTTTCTGGTTCTTCCCCTCACCTAATCCCCTAGCTGCTTTTTGGAAGGCCTCTTGCAGAACCTGATCCTGAAGCAGTGCTTTCAGGGTTACCCATCATCGTAACGTCTCTGCATCTTGTTTGCAGACAAACCTCCTGTTAAAACTGCCAGAGCTTCCAAGCTGACTGCAGGCAGCAGTTGTAGAGCCCACGGCACCAGCTCCTAGGTCAGCAAGGAGTGCCTTTCAGATGCTGTCTCTCTCCCTTGTAGATCTCTTTGTGCTGCCCCAGTCTTTCTGATCTGCCTCATCCTTGACTTCTCCACCCTGCTCCCTGCCATTGCTTGAGAAGGAGTTATCTGCAATGCCTTTGGGCACCAGGAGCCCAGAGACTGAAGCTTTCCAGCAAGAGCCCCAGGCCTGTACAGCAGCTGTAAATTTCCCTTGTAAGAGCACTATCATCTTTCAGCCCAGTGTTTATTTAGCCCCATTGTCTATGTTGTACAATGTGGCTGCTTCAGAGAGCCGCTGTGGTCCTTCCACCTCTCTCTGCCTGGCCTGGCTGTCCTCAGGGCATCTTGCCAAGCTCTCATGTGGTGCTGCTGACCCCTGGGCTGGTGTCATATATCTTTTCTAGAAGAAGATTTTTTTCAGCAAACGCCCTGTGGAGGACAGCAAAGCTGCAGAGATGAGCCCACATGTCAGGAGAGAGCCTGGCTGTCCCAAGAGCTGGTGCTGATGGGGGCCAAAAGTGCCCCTGGTCTCCCCCCATCCCAGTCAGCAGTGGGCTATCAGGATTGAACTGTGAAGTTTGTTAACTCCTCGGCAGCATGCCTGTGGGGTGGGGAAGACAGGGCAGGGGAGCGGCTGGATGGTGAGAGAAGGGCTTCCAGGTGTTCTGGATGAGATGTAGCAAAGCCATGGGGGCCATGTGCTGCTGCAGCCCAGCCTTCCTGGGTGCACTTCAGGAAAAGTGTTCTAAGAAAGACCTTCCCTCAAAGCAATGGCCTTGGCTTTTCTGGCTGCTTTTCCCAGAGGAAGCAGCATGTCAGCAAAGGAATCAAAGCTCAGGGGATTTCCAGTGAGAAGGACACTGGGAGGAGTTGGGTATGTATTCTTCCATCCCATAAAATGAGAAAAAATGGGCCGGAGTGAGAGGTGAGGGATTTCCAAAGTTCTGCTCATCTCTGATGTCTCCCCTCCCTGGCATGGAGGGATCCAGTGCCTCCGGTGCAGACCCGAAAGCTGTGCTGCACATCCTGAAGGTGATTGTCCTGCTTCTGGTCAGGACAGTGTTAATTTGGGCAGTATCCAGGAGGGGGCACAGCCAGGACATAGAGGTTATTCCTCATTTTGTCAAGGATGGGGGAAGGGGTCTCTTCCAGGTTGTGTGCGTGGTGGCAAAGTTGGGCACCAACTGGTGAGCAATCACGTGTGAGTCATTTGCCTCCCTTGTACACTCTGTTATTAGGATTGTTTCTGTTACTGTTCTGTTGCTGTACTGTTTTCTTATTTCATTGCCGTTTCCAGTAAGTTGTTCTTATCTCAGCCTGCGATCTTTACCTTTTGTGCCTCCAATTGTCCTGTCCAGCCTGCCTCAGGATGGAGGGGGAGTGGGAAGGAAAGGAGGAGTGGGAAGTGAGCGAGTGGCGCACGATTTGCATGGTTTCAGTGAGAACACTAAATTATGGAACACCCGTCTTAAACACATCATCGTGGCTGGGCTTCTCGAACGAAGATTTCAGAAGGCTCTATCCACATTTGTTACAAGCACGCTGGTGGCTTAGGAGGCCAATGCGAGAGAGACATATCCGATTGCAAAAGGCACAGCAGAAAGACTCCCTAGGTGGTATATTCTGCAAGACATGATTCTTTCTGCCTTGTCTTTTCTCCTCGAGAGGGATTCTGCGTGCGTTCTCAAAGGAAACAGCAGCGTTAGAGATGGTGTGTCTCCAGGCCTCCCGATTTGAGGCCAGAGTAGACCAGTTCTGTTGATTGATATGGCCGAGGCTGAGATGTTTGTAGCTATAATTGTCTACAACGTGGAATAAATAATTCTGATTACAGTATTTTAGTATTTCTTATTTTATTATTTTAATAACATTTCTTATACCATTACTATCTATTGCTGAATATATATAACAGGTAATAATGTATTATAAAGTATTACTTCTCTCTATATTTCTATATGATATTTCTATATATATTTCTATATTTCTATATATACTTCTCTCTATATATATTCTATATTTCCATATATATGTCTATATTTCTAATAATATTTCTATATTATTATAACTCTCATCTTCTTAGCTAAATCATTCACTCAGGTCTGAGAAGGCGTGTCGAAAACAAGGATGCCTTGGCTAATAAACGCAGTGCTAGTCTTCCGTTCTGCTTGAGCCAGGGCCATAATCCAACGCCATCATTGCCAGAGTGCCCTGAATGCTTGTCTGACGTGAATCTCTGGGGCGTGGAAACCCTCCTCTTCTTCTCTGAAGGGCGGCAGTCTGTGTGCTGCCCAAACTGGCTGTGGCAATCACAGCCCCGCCATGTTGATCTTCTCTGCTCTCTCTGCCTCTGTCGGGTTTGCTCCCGAGCAGCCCGGAGCATGAGAGCCTGCTTGGAGCTGGCTTTGGAGGGCCCTGGAACTGCAGTATTCACTAAGACTTGGTCACAACGTGGAGGACTTGTTCTCTCCCTCTTTCTCTTCCGCAGTGAGCGGTCATAGTCTGTGTACTGCACAAACCGGCTGCCAAGGTTGTAAGTTCCCCGCACGGATCTGCTTGGCTCCCTCTGCCTCAGCAAGGTTTGCTCCTGAGCAGCCCTGGGAGCGGGAGCCCACCGGCAGATCCTCTTGGAAGGCCTTGCAGCTGTGCTATCCCTAGGACCACGGTCACGACTTGGAGGACCAGTTCTTCTCTCTGAAGCGTCCTCATAGTCTGTGGTGTCCCCAGACCAGCTGCGGAGATCCCTGCCCCACAGAGGGAATCTGCTCCGGGACCGCTCCCTGCCAGTGTCCTTCATGCCCTGCCAAGAGAGCTGTGGAGAGTTCCTGCCCTTTTCTCCTGAAAGGATCAGAGCAGTGGGGAACCCCTACAAGTTCTGGGACAGGACAGTTTGGGGCCTCCAAAAGGCTCTTTTGGAGGGCTACTAAGACCAAAAGGCCAGAGGCGCACAAAAGGGATGGATCCAGGTGGGATGCTTTGAGAGGGAGCAGCGTTGTGGCTGGGAAGAAAGGTGCGGTGTGTGAGGGGCAAAAGAGAAATGCTGAGATCCCAGAAAGAAATCCACTCTTCCTCTGATGCCCTGACCCATGACCCCAAAGTTACCTTAGTCCTACCAGTCAGAGCCTGTGGTCCAACAGAGCCCGCCTGCTTGCTGCTGGCCACACACTGACTGAGGAAGGAAGGGGCATGTGATGGTGCCAGTGAGGAAGAAGGCCTTTCTCCAATTCTCAGATCAGAGCATCTGGAGAAAAACAAAAGAGGGATCTCAGTTTAGAGCTGTTGTTGCAACCTCCTCTGGGGTTCAGTCATTTTCTCAGAGAGGCTTCTATGACAGAGAGAAGACTTAACCAAGGACACTAATGGGAAACTCAGCTAGGGTCTTCCCACCAAGTTTGCCTCTGTCCCAACAAAAACCTCATCTCTATACCTCCCACAGCCTCCATTTCCTAAATTCACAGACTTGTTTGGGTTGCAAGGGACCTTTATCTTGTTCCACCCCGCTGTGGTGGGCAGGAACACCCTCCACTATTCCAAGGTTTCTCCAAGCCCTGTCCAACCTGGCCTTGAACACTTCCAGGGATGGGGCCCCCACAGATGCTGTGGCAACCTGTGCCAGTGTCTCAGCACCCTTACAGCAAAGAATTCCTTCCCAATATCTAATGTAAACCTGCCCTCTGTCAGCTGAAAACTGATAGCCTTCATCCTGTCACTACATTCCCTGACAAATGGTGCCTCCCCATCTTTCCTGGAGGTCCTCTTTAAGTCCTCTTATCTACAAGAGTCAACATCAGAGACCAGGCAAGTAGCAGATTCCATCCGGGCCGCAGCCTGAAGCCCAGTAAAGGACAGACACGGAGTAGTTCAGATTTGACAGCACTGAATAATGCAGGTAGTAATTTCATTTGATGAGAAAAACACTCCAGAAGGTGAGAAGCACAACTGCAAATGAGGAAAAGGAAATGTATTCTGAACATATTTGAATCCTGGTTATTACCTGGCATAGAACAGCAGGTAGGCTTGCTGCCTGAGAACTGTGTCAATGGAACACAGCTGCACAGATTCATCGTCCATCCGGTACCACAATCCATTGCTGGCCTGTAAAAAAAAGGCAAGGATCTCTCCATGGTTTCTCTCCAAAAACACAGGTAGGAAACTGCCAAACCGAGAGCATGTCAAAACAAATGCAGTCCAGCCACTAAGGAGGCCTTCTGCCCCAAAACTTTGGCTATCAGTAACACTGACAGGAAAGTTTATCTTCCCCAGCACACATTTTTCCCCATTGGGAAGGAAGTTGCTCTTTTACCTTTGTGTAGCAGAAATAGTGTCCTCCATGACAGCTGACACCACTGTGCACCAGGACAGCACATAAGGAGTAGAGGAGTGCTTCTCCATCTGCCTGAGACATGTATGGGCGAAGATCCAAGTACTCCGGATACTCTACAACCTACGGAGAGACCAAGAGGGCTCAGAAATGACCCTGGTCTGTGACACGAAATAGCCTACCAAGGGCAGGGGCCAGTCCAGGGGTATCAATACATCTCTGGGGCTCATGAGCACTTGGTTTTCCATAAAGCAACATAACATCGTTTGGGTGGCAGGAAACCCTTCTCAGTCAAAGCAGCCCTATCAGAGCACAGTGCTTGCCTGTCTTCCCACAGGAACTTTCCACTCCCCAGAAGGGACCCCAAAAAACCCAACACAAGCAGCTTGTGACAAGCATACTGCTTTAGGAAATCTGCTTCTTGAAGAGAAAGCTGCACACCAATAGTGTACACACCTTGCTGATCTTCCCACCAGTGAAGCAGTCAAACCTCTTCAGACACACAGTGAGAACCTTGGGTGCACAGTGGACAGTGAACCTCTTAGTGGCGGCAACATTCTTCTCACACCTTGAAACCAAGCACAGAGCACAGCGCTGAAATGCACCCTATCTTCCACCAAGGCAGTCAGACAACCTTTCTTGTCTCCTGCATCCTTATGCTATTTTAAGGCAATTCGGTGCCATATTTAAAACAAACAAACAAACAAACAAACAAACAAAGAAAAAACCCCAACCCCCCTCCCCCAAAAAACCAGACAAACAAAACTGTGTCTCATCAGTGTGCAGTAAACTTCCACGAGAAGATGACTTCTGCTCAATGACTTGTAGCCCCCTCACACAGAGTCTCGTGTTAATATGTTGTTAGTAATCATCTTACTTGCTACATTTAAAGCAGTTTTCACCATCCAGGTGCTCAGGTGTTACAAAGTCCTCCAGAGCTGCAGTGAGGGATGAGGCTGCCTGGAGAATTGAGAAATCGGTGCACTGAGCTACAGCAAATGCCCTGGCCCAAACATTTTCCAGGAGCTGACAAGAAAAGCCCTGTAGCTGATGCTGAGGAGACCCGCCATGAATCTGCAAGCTGTATCCAGAAGGAGCCAGAAAAAGAGTGTGGTGCTGAACATTTCCCCTGTCCCAGAGGTTCTCAGGGGCAATCAAGAGCTCCCTCTCTGTATCACCTGCCATTGAGCTACTGATGTTATGTAGGGTCATCAGTAGTGAAAACAATCCAACCCATCAGCCTGGAAGCCAGACAGGTGTTGAAGGAGGGCAAAGGAAAGAAGGATGAGGCTATGTCAAGGGTGCAGAGCGCATAATGGGTGCTTGTCCAGCTTCAAGCCAGCACCTACAGAGAGACCAGTGCCATGGCCTCTGCAGGAGGACAACATCCCTTCCCCTTCCCATCCACGACCAAGACCTCTTGTGTTCACAGTATATGCTTTCAGGACAAATGTGTTGACTCTGAAAAGCCTTGCCATGTCTTGAAGCACAACTGCAAAACCTCTTACTTTGATATCCAAGGGGACATCCAGGAAGGCCTCATAGGAATCAGAAATGGCTTTGCAGCTGAAGCAGATGACTGGAAGGAAAAATCAAAATGCCGAGCAATGGTGAGCTGAACGATGGTACTGCTTTGTGCTCATTGTACCTGTCCTGCTAGTCCCAGGGCCAGCTGTTGGGCACAGGCAGACAGAAGGGCACAGGCAGTGCCAAGGAGAGCAGCTGTTGTAGAAACATACCTCTGGATCTCAGAAAGCCTCCAAATATTTGATGGACAATGGTAGTAGATTGAGATGATATGTCCAAGCTGGAAACAAGTCGTAAGACAGAGCATTACTTCCTCCAAGCCCCGGCTGTAGGTTTTCCTTGATGAGGCCACATCAAGGAGTCCAAAGGGCTCAGAACTTTGTAAAGGTAACTTGCTTGTGCTTACTCGTTGCTTGCACTCAGACAAGCTCTCTGCATGGCATTGACAGTACAGCATAAGAAGTCATGGGCATCTTCCTCCCTGCCAAGCTGAAAATGTTCTCCTATGACTAAGAAACAGGAAGTTAGTAGTTGTCTCCTACAGGAAGGGAAGAAAACCTCTCAAAGAACCTGAAATCACATACATCTGAAACCCCTGAGAACAGCCCAAGGCAGGATGGCACTGACTGAATGCAGGACCTTGTTAACATGCGCTTCCATGATGCACATCATGCAGAAGCCTTGTTGGCGACCTGAGGAGGGAGGGAGAGAAGGTCCTCTGGTTAGCAAAATATCCCTAGTGGTGGAATACTCCTCTTCTTCCACTCCCACTCCAGTGCAATATGCCACTCCTCCCAGTGTTTCAACAAGCACGGGATGTTTTAGTGCATAGAAAATGTTCTTCAGAGGAATGCTAAACTGAGGTTTTAACTTGCAGGAATGGAGACCCAGAGCTAGAAAGATGTGCCTTCATGAAGAATAAGACAGCTGGATAGGACAGGTGGCTCCTGAGTGTACAAAGAACACAAGTTCTGGGGCTGACAAAGGGCTGCTTTTCTCCTAAATCAAATTTCAGGTTCTGGGAATCCTTGGCATTTGATGAACAGATTCACAGGGAGATGTCCCTAAGAGTACTCACAGGCCTGGCTGTGCTCCCGGGAGAGCAGATAGTTGGCCAGCGGTGGGGTGTATGTCAGGCATTGCAGGACAGCATTAAGGAAGCATGTGTTGCCCACATTGAGGAGTCCTGCTCCAGCACTCTGTCTTTGCTGCCAGACCATGCAAATCTTCTCGGGGGGAAAGAGGATCCTTTGTGGCGGAGTCATTCCCTCGGCAATGACTGCAGGGAAATTCCATTTGAAAAGAGATGAAATGAGGCACAAAGGCATATTTAAACAGTGAGGTCTCTACAGGAGCACTCAGGACCATCTGCTTCAACTGCCAACCCAACAACATCAGGGGAAGCTTAAACAGTGCCATTTAAATTTACTGTTTTGGAAAAATCCATTCCCCTGTTTACGTTGCTGAGAGTCCAACAAACCCACAATCTGATTTCTGGGCCGCAGGCTACCTTCCTTTCTCAGTAGAGTTCTAGACTGGATTATCAGTAAAGCCATCCCTTTTCCTGATTGTAACTTGTTGAAAACAAGTAAATACTGAGCATGGAAGGTAACCCAAAGGATGGCAGACCTCTCTACGAGCAATGGCAGCTTTCAAAGTCTTGTACCTGGTGTCAGAGGAGCGACAAAAGGTGTTTTCCTGGGTCTAATTGTAAACACGGGGGTCAGTTTGACTGCTCTCAGGAAACATCCCAGAGATCACTCTAGGTTGTGAGCACATCATTCTGGGATTTGACCCCCAGCCATGTCAGTTGTCTGTGGCAGTTCACAAAGTCCAAACCTGCTGGTGAAGCTATTACTCACAGGAGTCGTTCCCTGCTGTGGCCATTGCCTCTCTCAGGAAGAGAGTGCAATGCTTTAGATGACCAAGGATGTCTTTCTCTCCAGAAAGAGAACAGCACCAATCCCGTCACCTAGTTGCAAAGAAATTACTGTAGCTCACCGAAAGTATCAAAACTCTAAATAAACGCAGAACGGCATCCCCCACCAAGTCTTTCAGTGGTGCTCGTAACTGCTGCTGAGCTGCAGCTCACGCCCTTATGATCAGTCGCGGGGCACCAACTCACAGCGGGTTCAAAGGCCCTTTTGAAATGCTCCAATGGACGTTACCTTCTCTGAAGAGGCCCTGCTGCTCTCCTGACACTGCTTCAGCAACAGAGCCCTCTGGCTTTCCCACCTCCTAGGAGTGACCGTCTTTCAGCCACTACTTTAACTGCTGCCTTTGCTGCTCTCCTTTTTCTGCCTCCCTCCCTCCCACAGCAATCAAGGTGGGCTGAGCCCATCCCCTCAGACTACAGTCACCTCCCTGCTTACCTATCCTAGGCTATGGAAAAAAAACCAAGAATCAGCAAACTGGAATTCTAGCCTAGGTCATACCTGGCCAGCCTCTAAAAGTTGTAACAGCTCAGCCTACAGCTAGGAAGGTATAAATCAGCCTATACTTTTATCCCATATACCCTGCTCTATGATCTGGGCCAAAAGTCAAAGCATTACCTTTGAAAGAGGAGGAAAGTTGAGGAGAAATGGTCAGTAAACAATAAACCATCCAAAAAAGGCAGGCACACAAGTAGCAAAGGAAGGAGCTGAGTTATCCCGAAGGCCAACTCTGTCCAACTGATTTTCGTTGGCGCGCTCCTCAGGATACCGGATGGGTGCCACATCTCTGCCCCTTTGTGACATGGGGTCACATGGAACCCCATGGAACCCCATGGAACCACATGGTTCTTGGGCACAGGAACCCACATGGCACGTCCGCCAGGTGGAAGCCACTGGACCTCCCCCCGTGCTGGTGGCAAAGGGCTCGTCATCCTCTGACAGAGCTCCCACACCTTCCCTGAGCCACACGGCCTGAGGAGTAAAAGCCTGCTCAGGGCTGTAACTGAGCCAGGTCACAGCTTTTCTGGCCCCCAAGACGCTGAGGGTTTCACTGCCACTTCTATCAGGGAGACTCTTAGCAAAGCACCTGGACTCTTATGGGTTCATTTCCAATTAATTTCATCTGCCCCCAGGGTACAACCATGGGCTGACCCTGAACTGGGACTGCCAAAGGAACCCTTCAGAGGCTGCGCTGGGAGGACCTTGGCTGGCTGCTGGCCCCCGCCCAGCTGCTGTCTTGTCCTCAAGCTCTGAAAACCTTCCGGGATGGCTTTTTAGCAGCTTCCCATTTACTCCTGCCGCTAGGGTTGGTTAGGTTTTGATCAACCGCAGCTTTAGCCAGACTCCCACTCTGGATGGTGAGGGCACGCGCGTGTTAGGCGGAGCTATCCCCTGCACGTCCGGCGCCGAAATAAACAAATACCGGCTTAATAGCACCTGTGGCTGTTGAGTTTTACTGCTGTTGCCTTTTCCTGGCATCAATGGATAGAGACAGTTCTGTCCCTGCTGCACTTGGCCTATGTTGTTTTGGGCTTGTTGGAAATCATAAAACTTTTCTAATTTTTTTAGTGTTCCTAATTAACTTTTTGATTAGTTGTTTTTAACACACATCATAGGCGGTGCGTTCAGCCTTAAATCAACTTTAGCCAGCATGGAGTAAAAATTGTCATAAGCTCCTTTGAGAGAACACAGCCTGGGAAAAGTACTAAAACTGTAAGTTTTGTTGAAGTTAACCCTGTTACGCTTCAGTGGAGAAAGCCTGTCAGAGAAAGATGTCCTGTTGAAGGAGGAGATCTGGAACACAAGATTTATGGACTACAAGGACCTTCTGCAGAAACCAGCAGCTAAAGAAGAAGACTAACAAAGGCTCAGCATTTGTGTCAGAAAATCCCTAGGGGAGGGAAAATATACAAAAAAGATTAAAGATATGAAGTTATTACAGTAGAAAGGGAGAAATTAATAACCAATCCCACATAGAATACTAATTAATGAAAGGGAGTGAGTGATGTAATTTGGAAGCAATGAACATTAATTCCTTTGTTTGCCAAATCTGTATAAATAGGTGAAAAGCGATGTCTTGCTGTCAGTAAGGAGGCAGGATTTTTGTCAGCCACATGCACCGCAGGGCTGCAAATAAAAGTAATCCCTTGCTTTCTAACGCTAAAAAGCCAATTTGTTAGAGGGTCCTATTTATCCCGACAGTTTCAGAGGTGTTTAGCAACAGGAAGTCCTCTGGACACCTGGTGTAACCTCTGCTCAGCAGGCAGATAGTGTTTCTCATGAGCCAAGGATGCAGCTGGTTGTTATTTAACAACACTTGACCTGGCTGGTTTGGCCCCTGCCTGGAATGGGGCATCAAGTTTTACTCAGTTCTTCTCAGGACAGGTGGTTTCACTCCTGCCCAGCTCAGCACAGTTCATATGGCTCCTGCTCCACTCCGAGGTGTTTCTTCTTTTAGACTTGGGGCATCCAGCTCGGGCATGACTTTGCTTGGATGGCTTTTTTCATCACGTCTTGCAGCAGCTGGTTTTATCCCTGTCATCCTTGGGGAGGCTCCTTGTATCCCTTACCCAGACAAAGGATCTGCATTTACTCCTGCATTACACCTCTCAGGTGACCTTTTTATGCCCCTGCCCTAACCTGATGTCCAGGTCCTGTATTACCGTCCTCCCAGCAGCACTTCAGGAGCTCTCTGATGAAGACAATCAACAATGGCACTCGTGAACAGTGCCTCTGCTCCTGCCTCCTGCTCATATGGGGGCATTTTAGGACAGAAACAGCTGTGCTCTGTGACCAAGCTGGTCCTATATGAGTCCCCTTTGCCCTCATCGTCAGTCCCTGAAGGTCCAGTGCACCAGGAAGACCCCTTCTCCCCCTCCCTATCAGCCTTCCCATTTCCAGGCCCCAGGCCGACTCCTTTGCTCCTCACAGGCCTTGCAGGTCACAGGCACCTGCCTGCCAGGCTGGGATGGCCTCACAGCAGCACAGGGCAGCACAGCAGCACACAGAGCCCCATCTTAATACCAAACAGACTCTTCTGCCCTGAAAGGGCCACTCCTGTTCTGTTAACGTGTTTCAAGTCTAGATTAAGATTGTTATATTGACATGACAAACCAAGGATTAGCATGTGCCCTGGCCTGCAGAGTGATCAGGTCCAGGTGATCAGGCATCCTAAGCTGAGCTGTGCTGTACAATTCGGTGCTAAAGGGCTTACAAAATCTTGCTATGCTGGTGCTGCTTATAGAAATCTTGTGTTACTCAAATCATGGTATTCTGGGCTATAGTGATCATACCATGATGTTAAAAAAAATGAAGCTTTAATTGTAACTATGTCATGGTTTGAGATAGCCCCCAAAAATCCAATTCCCTAGCTCCATCCCCCTCCCACATCTCAACCTAATGTGAGATGGGCTTTTCCAGACAAAACACACCAGACTCAAAGTGGGGGAAAGGGAATATATTACAATGACTGTACAAATAAATATAACATCACATTATACACATGATCACAACTATCTCTACCATGACATATAGTATTTACAATGGACCAGATCTCTTCTCCCCTCCAAATAAAAGTCCAGGAGGGAAAGAAGGACAGATCCCTTCCAGTCCTTAAGCAGCAGCATCTTCTGAGGCAGCAGGTTCTGTCTGTCTTCTCTACATGCAGCAGCTGATTGCTGGCTTTCTGCCAGCACTCAATGAGGGAGATATCCAAGTCTCTCTCTCGGCCCCATCGCCTCACAACCGAGGGGTCTTCCGTGGGCTTCGTAACCCCAGACAAGGTCGTATCACCACGTCATATCACGAAGACACAGGGGGTCTTCGTGACAGTCTGGTATCTCCAGGAGACTCAGCTCCTTCTTGCAGGGCCTCTGTGCCCTGTCTCTCAGGCTGCCACCATGGTAGCAGTGCAAGGGGGGAGCCAAGGTCAACTCCCCCTGCATTCCATCTGGCCGTCCCAGTCCAGCTCCAGGACGCTCTTTTGAGCTTCTTAGCTCCTCTCTCTCTCCGGTGCAGCATACCTAAAACTCTTCTCCTAAATAGGAGTCCATGTCCCTCTTCTCCAAGAGGGTCTCCAAGGGAGTTTTGGGGAATCTGGTACAGTCTTACCCCCAAGAACTCTATCTCTCAGCTGCTGGCTCTCCTTTCTCCTCCCTTTCCAGGAGTCTTCTCTGCGGTGCTGCATGTTGTTTCTGCTGCTCCTTCAGTTCAGGTCCTTATCTCTGGCTCTCTGCCACCGTTTCTCTGGTCAGTCCCGGCTGCTGCTCTGTGCCCATGGGGAAAAACATCTCCTGGCATAACTACAGGCACCTAGCCCAGCTTTATGCTGTTCCAGGTCCCTGCAGCCCCCCAGCCGGGGCCGGGAGGGGGCCAGAGGCCCCAAGGGGCTAAGAACCCCTTCCTCGTGGCTCTACAACATGGCCACCTCTCCAATAACAACCAAAAAACAACTCATCTCTTCCGGTGAGTTTGTGGTATGTTTACAATTTTGCAGGAGCGCCCATTGGGCAGAACTTCAAAACTTCCAGGAGTTTCCACCCCTTGGGGTCTACCACTTTTTTCAGCCCTCTGGGGGAAAACAAGGTCCAAACCACTACAACACGTCCAGTTGCAAAAGGCAGAGCAGAAAGACTCCTTGGATGGGATCGACAGGACACGGTTCTTTCTGCGTTGTCTTTTCTCCTCGATGGTGATCCTGCTGCGTTCTCAAAGGAAGCAGCAGCATTATAGATGGGATGTCTCCAGACCTCCCGACTGGAGGCCAGAGTACACCAGTGATGAAGATCAATGTGGCCAAGGCTGAGATGTTCTTTCAGGCAGTCCTTGTATCTCCTCTTCGGGGCTCTTCTCTTGCGGCAGCCGGTGGCAAGTTCACCACAGAGCACGATCTTAGGGAGGGGGTGGTTGGTCCTTCATCCTGGAGACGTGCCCTGCCCAGCACAGCTGTGTTCTCAGCAACATGGCCTCAATGCTTGTGACTGCTGCCTGTTCTAGAACAGATGGATTGGTCACATCATCTGACCAGTGGATGTTTAGGATTGTACGGAGGCAGCGTTGATGGAAGCGTTCCAGGAGTCGCAGGTGGTGGCTGTAGATGACCCATGATTCGGACCCATATAAGAGAGTAGACAGCACAATGGCTCTGTAAACACTGATCTTTGTGCTTTTCTTCAAGTATTTATTTTGCCAAACTCTTTTATGGAGTTTTCCAAAAGCTCTCGATGCCTTTGCTAACCTGTTGTCCATCTCTCCGTCAGTCTCACCATCCGAGGAGATGAGGCTCCCTAGGTAATTAAACTGCTGCACTGATTTGAGCTCTGATTGGCCAATGGTGATGTGGGGATGATGGAAGACTTCCTGAGGTGCAGGTTGATGGAGAACTTCTGTTTTCTTTAAGCTGACTTCCAGCCCAAAGAGCTCAGCAGCCTCAGCAAAGCAGGATGTTAAACGCTGCAGAGCTGCTTCTGTGTGAGCGACGAGGGCGGCGTCATCAGCATAAAGTAGCTCCTGGACAAGATGGTTTAAGGTCCTGGTGTGGGCCTTCAGTCGCCTTAGGTTGAAAAGGCTTCCATCAGTGCGGTATCAGATGTAGATCCCGTCCTGATCATCGAGGTCACGTGTGTTACATATTCATGACCCACGGGCAGTGGGCGGTGCTCTCTGTAAATCTCGGGACACGCCCCTGGCCCTGCGCACTTCTCTCCGCTGCTCGTCTCGGTGGTCGCAGGGGGTGAAGGCTCAACGTCTTCCTCTCTCGGAGCGTGCGCAGTCGCTCAGCGCCTTCCCCTGGCGACGGCTCCTCATTGGCTGCCCGTCCGTCCGCTCGGTGTCCCATTGGCTGCTCATTGGCTACATTTGCTCCATCGCACCCTCCCATTGGCTGCCCCTTCGTGCCCCCGCGCAGCTTTCCCATTGGTTGCCTCTGGGCAGCTCCCCATTGGCTGCTCACCGGCAACCCGGCTGTTCTCTGAGCAACAGCCCCGCCCCTTCCAATGGCACTGATTGACCTGTGCCGATTGCAGGCACCTTCACACCCTCCCCAGCACCCGCAGCTGAACAGTCTCCCTTGTCAACAGCAGGGCAACATTTTCCCAATAGCGACTGAACATTTTCCCTTCTCATCCTGGGGCCGGGAATGGGGTGCAGAGGGGTCCTCGTGTCTGGGAATGGGGGTTCAGGTGGTCCCAGTGCTGGATGAGGTGGGTCAGGGGGGTCCTGGTGCCCAGGAATAGGGATTCAGGGGGGTCCTGGTACCAGGAACGGGGGTATGGGGGGTCCCCGTGACCACCAATGGAGGTTCAGGGGGGTCCCAGTGCCCAGAAATGGGAGTTCAGGGCAGTTCTCATGCTCAGGAATGGGAGTTCAGGGGGATCCCCTTCTCAGGAATGGGGTTTCAG
This sequence comes from Pseudopipra pipra, assembly GCF_036250125.1. Taxonomy (NCBI): domain Eukaryota; kingdom Metazoa; phylum Chordata; class Aves; order Passeriformes; family Pipridae; genus Pseudopipra; species Pseudopipra pipra. The sequence goes on from NC_087580.1 coordinate 3,188,433, forward strand.
GGGGTCCCTCTGCCCAGGAATGGGGGTTCCAGAGGCTGGATAAGGGAGTGTAGGCAGGTGCCCATGCCAGGGAAGGGCTGCAGAGGAGTCCCCTTCCGGGGAATGGGGATTCAGAGGGTCTCCCATTCCCGGGAATGGGGCTTCTGGGGGTGCCGGTACCAGATAAGGGGTTTAGGTGAGTCCCAATACTGGGGGAGGAGGTGCAGGGGGTTCCTCATGCCCAGGAATGGGGGTTCAGGGCAGTACCCATTTGAGAATGGGGGCTCAGGGGGGTTCTGGTGCCCAGGGAAGGGTGTTCAGGGGGATCCTGGGGATGGATAAGGGGGTGCAGGGAGGTCTTTGTGCCAGGGAAGGGGTGCAGGAGAGTCCTCTTCCAGAGAATGGCAGTTCAGAGGGGTCCCGATGCCCAGAAATGGGGGTTCAGGAGGTGCCGGTTCCAGGGGGTCCCACTGACCCTTCATTGCCCCCCCGGGTCCCCCAGGAGCCCCAGGAGCCCCTCCAGCCCCAGCGCTGGAGCCATCGCGCTGCTCCGCTGCCTTTGGGGAACATCCCTCCTTCAACCTGTCCTGCTTTGGTCACAGGCCTGGAAAAACAGTTTCTTCTTCTGGAATGCTTCCCAGCCCTGGGGGCTGGCCAAGATACTCCTTCTTATCAGTGCTGCTCAGGCCCACGTGGTTTAGTCTCAGGACTAAGATATCCACCTGAACGCAGCCGTGGGTGGATCCAGGACTAAGCCCTGCCTGGTACAGCTAAAGGAATTCACAAGACTTAAACTCTATTTGTCACTGCTCTGCCTGTGATGTCACTGCTGTCCCTGTGATGTCACTGCTGTGACTGTGATGTCACCGATGTGCCTGTGATGTCACTGATGTATCTGTGATGTCACCGCTGTCCCTGCGATGTCACCGCTGTACCTTTGATGTCACAGATGTCTCTGTGATGTCACCGCTGTTTTTGTGACATCTCCGCTGTCTTTTTGACGTCACCACTGTCTCTGTGATGTCACCGATATGCCTGTGATGTCACCAGTGTCCCTGCGATGTCATCAATGTCCCTGTGATGTAACTGCTGTGACTGTGATGTCACAGCTCTCTCTGTGATGTCACTGCTGTGCCTGTGATGTCATCGATGTCCCTGTGATGTCACCAATGTCCCTGTGATGTAACTGCTGTCCCTGTGATGTCACAGCTCTCTCTGTGATGTCACTGCTGTGCCTGTGATGTCATCGATGTCCCTGTGATGTCACCAATGTCCCTGTGATGTCACAGCTGTCTCTGTGATGTCACCGCTGTCCCTGTGATGTCACTGCTGTGCCTGTGATGTCACTGTTGTCTTTGTGATGTCACTACTGTCCCTTTGTGATGTCACTGCTGTCCCTGTGATGTCACTGCTGTTACTGTGATGTCACCGATGTGTCTGTGATGTCACTGCTATCCCTGTGATGTCACTGCTGTGTCTGTGACAGGTTTTTTTTCCCCTCTCCCTTTACTTTGGGCTCAGGGGGCCCAACAAACACCACTCTGTTCATGCCTCAGGGTGCTGGATTATACATTTGGGTTTTGTGGGATAAAACCAACTGTTTGTCTGTATAATCGTACTTATTGTGTTATTTTATTAAATTGTTATTCTGACTTATAATCTCTCTTTTAGGTTGAGTTCATTTCCCCTGCTGCTTTACCTTTAAACCAGCACAATCAGACTCCTTTGGACACTCTCTCCTGGCTCAATCTCTTCCTTCCATTGTGTCCCCCCAGAGTGCCCCACTATTGAGGTGAGGCCGCCCCAGGGCAGAGCAGAGCGGGACAATCCCCTCCCTGGCCCGGCCATGCTGGGCCTGATGCCCCCAGGACAGGGTTGTCCCTCCTGGCTGCCAGGGCACTGCTGACTCCTGGCCAAGTGGGCACCCCCAGGACCCCCAGGACCCTTTCCCAGCACTGCTCTCCAGCCTCTCATTCCCACTCTGTCCCCACATCGGGGGTTGCCCCATCCCAGGGGCAGAATCTGGCACTGCCCCTTGTTGAACTTCCATGGGTGGTGATTCCCAGCCCTGGCATCTGTCCAGGTCTCTCTGCAGGGCCTCCCTGTCCTCCAGGGACTCAGCAGCTCCTCCCAGGTTGGGGTCATCTGCAAACTTGCTCCGTGTCCCTTCCAGTGCTGCGCCCAAGTCATGGATGGAGATGTTGGAGAGCACAGGGCCCAGATGGAGCCCTGGGGAACCCCCCTAGTGACCCCCATCTGATGTCCCCCCAGTCACTGCCACCCTCTGTGCCCGACCCGGGAGCCCATTGCTCGCCCAGCACAGGGTGTGTTTATCCAGCTCTGGGCTGGACACTTTGTCCAGAGGGATCTGGGCACAGACACTATGGGAAGCTTCACTGAAACCCAAAAAGGTCCCATCAACTGGCTTCCCTTGATCAGCCAGGGGGTGATGTTGTCATAAAGTAACTCAGGTTTGATCAGCAGGCCTTTCCTCTGGGGAAGCCGTGCTGGCTGTGATACCCCACAGCAGGGTGGGAGCTCAGGGGCCACCCCAGACCCCCCTTTTCCCACCTTTTCCCCCGTGGCCACTGCAGCACTGTCTGTTGGGTGGAGGGGAACCCCCCATCAGCCCCCCAGGGATGGACAGGGGGGTTGGGGACCCCCCCAGTGCAGATCCAACCCCCCCAGGGCCCCAGGGAACGGCTCCAGGGCTCAAGTGATGGGGACACCAAGGGACCCCCATGGGACTTCTCTTCCTGCTGTCCAACCCCCCTTTTCTGCCCCTCTCCCACCCCTTTCCTATGGTCCCCACAAGCCCCACATCCCCCCTGCACTCAGTCTGGGGCTCCCACCCCCCTCCCAATAACTTTGGGGTCTCAACACCCTTCACACTCAGTTTTGGGGGTCTCAGCCCAACACTTTTTCCTTCTCTCCCACCCCTTTCCTATTGTCCCACTAAACCACAGCTTCCCTGTGCTGAAGGGGTCCCACCCCCCCTTTTTCCCACCTTTTCTCCCCTTTCCTGCTCCCTTTCCCCCATTCCCCCTGTGGCAGGGGGAGTTCAAGGCTTAGACAAAGTTGATTGGAGAAGTCCTGCCCTGGAGTCCCGAGGTGCAGAACGGACTCCCTGGCTTTCTAAACTCCTACTTCCAAAGGAGCCTGGGGGCAGCTGGATCCAATCTCAGCCTTGGGTTATGCCAATGCTTTGAATTTAAGGAATTATAGAGATGGGATTGAACCAGTTTTGTCCAACAGGTTTTAATGATGGAAAAGCAGATATATTTATATCAATGAACTACTTATTCTTAATAATGATCGGACAAAAGGACTAAACCAGAATTATTTACTACACAACATACACAGTAAAACTACCAGTAGTGCAGGATAAGATAGGACAGGGCACTACACTAAAGCAATTGTGGAAGCAATTCTACTAAAGCTGGCAAACAAGCAAGAATTCTTAATTAGAGATGGATGGAACTCCCCCAGACCAGCGCTCGTGGGGAGATCTCTGCTCTCAACCTCCAGCAGTGACCTTGGGGGGGTCCCCAGCCAAGGCAGGAATCTCCACACACCTCCCAAGAAGGGTTCTGTTGGAAGACCCTGCCCCTGGGAAAGGGGACTGGCCCTTTCTGGTAGAAACCCATGGACTGACAGTCCTTGGACTCCAGGGGTTCCCTCACCATCAGGGGCTTCATTTGGGGTGAAACCAGTCTGGGGTCCAACATCTCCTGCCTTAGCCTGGCCCCCTCTCAGCTCAGCAATGACCCCTTTGCAAATGGGGCATTGTCTTGGGGCCATTGCAGGGGGGATGTCCTGCCCCAGTGTCCCAGTGTTCCTTTAATTGCCAGAGGCCCTGCAGTGTCCCAGTGGCCCCTTGATTCCATGACCTTCTGAAACACCTCAGGCTTCCTTTGGTTCCATGAGGCCCCCCTGTCACAAAGGCCCCTGGATTCCATGAATTCCGCAGGGTCACAAGGTTCCTTTTTTTCCATAGGTCATGCAGTGTCCCAATTGTGCCTTGATTCCAGGAGTACCCAAATTCTCCCAGGGTTCCTTTGGTTTCAGGAGGTCCCGCAGTGTCCCAGCGGCCCCTTCATTCCAGGCAGGCCCAGGGAGACGAAGGCAAAGACGGAGCCCCGACCCCCGTCAGCACTTTGGGGGGCGGGGGGGCAGGACCCGGGAAACGGCGACGGCTGCTGCGAAGGGACTGGGATGGACTGGGACAGACTGGGACAGACTGGGATAGACTGGAATGGACTGGGATGGACTGGGATGGACTGGGACATCAGGATACACCGGGACCAGGACTGGAACCCAGCAGGAGCCCCCGGGAGCACGATCTGAGCACACTGGGACCCTCCAGGACCAGAACTGGGGCAACAGGGATCATACTGGGAGCAACTGGGACCACACTGAGGGCTACTGGGAGCAACTGGAGGCCACATAGGACATAGTGGGAGTGCCTTGGAGTCACTGGGATCATACTGGTGGAAACTGGAATGTTACTGGGGTGTCTGAGAGGGACTGGGAAGGACTAAGAGCATGCTGAGGGCTCTACTGGGATATACTGGGAGTGTCTGCAACCATGGTGGGGGTGACTGGGACTGTACTGGGAGTGACTGGGACTACACGAAGGGGAATTAGGACCAGGCTGGGGGCAACTGGAAGGAACTGTGAGTGACTGGATCTACAAGAGAAGCAACTGGGATTGAGTGGGACTGTCAGGAGGGAAGACCGGGATCATACTTGGAGTGACTGGATCTGTGCTAGGGGCAACTGGGAGCAACTGGGACCATGATGGGGACAACTGGGAACATACTGGGATCACAGTGGGAGCAGCTTGGCCCATGCTGGGAGCAACTGAGAACACACTGAGGGTGACTGGGGTCATACTGGGATCATACCAGGAGTGAGTGGGATCATGCAGGAGGGGATTGGGATCATACTGGGAGCAACTGGGAGTGCACTGGGGATGACTGGAAGTGGTTGTGAGCAACTGGGATCATGCTGGAAGCTTCTGGGGGCAACTGGGAATGAGTGGGACCACATGGAGGAAACTGGGAGCAACTGGGAGAGACCAGGAGTGACTGGGATCATCCTGGGACTGACTGGGTGCTGAATCCAAAAAATCGGTCCGAGAAACTGCTCAGAGACTTTTTTATCTTTAAGCAGCAAGGTATTTGTTTATTCAACATTGGGAGCAAGCCAGCTCGCGCTGGACAAACTTGCTCCAAGGCTTCACACAAAATCAGCATTTTTATACAATCTTCAGCCGTGATTAAATGCATATTCAAGTGATTCCAACATCTATCTCTGCATATTAATAACAGGCGGAGTATAGGTGGAGCTCAGGCGGGGCTTGGGGCGGTGCTTCTCTTGGCCCTCAATCCTGAGAGGACTTCCACTCTTCCTCCATGGCTCTGGGGGCTTCAACTTATCTTCCTCAGCTTGACCTTCCTTCTCTTCCATTCTTCTTGACCCACTCACTGAAGCTTGGAAAAAGCCCTGGCTCCCAGCCTATTCCTCCTCTTCCAATGTCTCCCTGATCCTGCTGTCTCTCTAATTTATCCCCTCTAGGCCTAGGACATGTTCCTGTACTATTCTCTGAAGCTTTGCTCCAGTCAGTAGAACAGAACGAGCACAGATGGTCTTGGCTGTTGGGAGCTTGTTAGCAGGCCCAAATTTCTTAGTGAACTCTTTTGGGCCTGGCCTCCTGTTTCACCAGGGACACAGCCCGGGCCCGGGTGTTCCCATTCCCATTCCACGGGTTTGCATTCCTGTTCCAGGTGTTCCCATCCCATTCTAGTTGTTCCCATCCCATTCCAGGTGTCCCCATTCCCATTCCAGGAGTTCCCATTCCCATTCCAGGTGTCTCCATTCCCATTCCTATTATCCCCATTCCCATTCCAGGTGTTCCTATCCCACCTCTGTTTTCCCTATTCCCAACCCAGGTTTTCCCGTTCCCATTCCAGGTGTCCCCATTCCAATTCCTGGTGTCCCCAGTCTGCTCCCAATGTTACCATTCCCATTTCACGTGTCCCCATTCCAATTCCATGAGTTCCCATTCCCATTCCTGGTATCTTCAACCTGCTCCCAATGTTCCCATTCCCAATGTTCCCATTCCCATTCCCAATGTCCCCATACCCATTCCAGGTGTCCCCATTCCCATTCCAGATGTTCCTATTCCCATTTCAGAGTTTCCCATTCCCATTCCTGATGTCTCCATTCCCATTCCAGGTGTCCCCATTCCCATTCCTGCTGCCCCCATTCCCATTCCTAGTGTCCCCAGTCTGCTCCCAATGTCCCCATTCCCATTCCAGGTCTTCCTATTTCCATTCCTGCTGTTTCCATCCCATTGCTATTTTCCCCATCCCATTCCTGATGTCCCCATTCCCATTCCAGGCATTCTCATTCCCATTCCAGGTGTTCCCATTCCAGGTGTTCCCATTCCCATTCCAGGTGTCCCCATTCCCATTCCCCCTGTTCCCATTCCCATTCCGAGTTCCCAGTGAGGAACTGCGGGATGCCGGAGCAGGAGCCAGAATTTATTGCCCAAAGTAGGAGATTTTCACACCAAAATTAACCCCCGGTTATGTCACCACTGTCCCCGTGATGTCACTAATGTCCCTGTGATGTCATCACTGTCCATGTGATGTCATCGATGTCCCCATGATGTCACCACTGACATTTCCCCTGCTGGTTTACCATTAAACCAGCACACCAGGTCTGTGCCCAACGGGGGTCCCTGTGGATCATCCAACGCGGGTCCTCCCATGGCTGATGGAGTTGGAGCAGCGGCCGAAGCTCTTCCCGCAGTCGGGGCACTCGGGGCTTCTCTTACCGGTGGGTCCGTTGGTGGGAGGTCAAGGAAGAGCTCTGCGTGAAGCTCTTCCCACACTCCCCACAGTGGAAGGGCCTCTCCCTGATGTGGAGGCGACGGTGGGTGTAGAGGGTGGAGCTGTCCCACATTCCCTACACGTGTAGGGCTGTTCCCCAGTGGGGATGTGCTGGTGGCTGAGCAGCTTGGTGCTTGTGCTGAAGCTCTTCCCACATTCCAAGCACTTGTAGGGCCATTCCCTGGTGTGGATGCAACGGTGTTTGCAAAGGCTGGAGTTGTCCCTGAAGCTCTTCCCACACTCCGCACACGTGTAGGGCCTTTCCCACTGTGGATCATCTGGTGTCGGAGCAGGGTGGAGCTCTGAGTGAAGCTCTTCCCACACTCCCCACATGTGTAGGGCCTTTCCCCACTGTGGATCATCTGGTGTCGGAGCAGGTCGGAGCTCTGCCTGAAGCTCTTCCCACATTCCTCACACATGTAGGGCCTTTCCCCACTGTGGATCTTCTGGTGTTGGAGCAGGTGGTGGATCTGAGTGAAGCTCTTCCCACACTCCGCACACGTGTAGGGCCGTTCCCCACTGTGGATCATCTGGTGTCGGAACAGGTGGGAGCTCTTCCTGAAGCTCTTCCCACACTCCCCACACGTGTAGGACCGTTCCCCAGTGTGGATACGACGGTGCTTGCGGAGGTTGGAGCTGTCACTGAAGCTCTTCCCACACTCCCCACATTTGTAGGGCCGTTCCCCAGTGTGGATGTGCTGGTGCCTCACGTGGTTGGATCTCTTGCTGAAGCTCTTCCCACATTCCAAACACCTGAAGGGCTTTTCCCTGCTGGGAGGCTGCTCAGGGACCACCAGCTCGCAGATCTGCCTCAAGCTCCGGCCGCCTTCCCGGCACACGCTGGCTCTTTCCTCCTCACAGACCCCTGGGTTGGCTTTGCAGCCCCTCCTGCGGGGGCATCTCCGGCCCTTTTCCTCCCCGCTGCCTTCCTGCGCCGGGGAGCCCTTCAAAACGGCCTCTCCCACCAGGCTCTGCCGCCGGGATTTGTCCTCCGCGCTCTCCGGCCTCACCTCGGGGCCTGGGGCAGGAAGCAACAAGGACACAGGGGATTTGCCTCCGGCCCACAGGGAAGCCCAAGGACATCCCCCCAACTCCGACCCCGGCAGGACGGCCACAAAAGACCGACCCAAAGGGGCACTGACTTCCTCCTCACCTGCTTGGGGGGCCCGCGGCATCTTCCTCTTCCTCGCAGCCTCCTCCTCCATCCGACCAAGCTTTGGGAAGCAGAAATCCTGATGGAGGGGGGAAAAAGGGGTGAGCGCATTGCCTTGGGGGTTTCTCCTGCCCAAGTCCATCCCTAGAACTCGCCAGGTAACTTGTGCCCATAAAAACCCACAAAACAACAACATTCAGCCCAAAATCCCCTCCCAGGAGTTTCCCCCCTCTGCTCTCTGGGGTTAGGGGGGTCCCCCCTGTCTGGCCTGATGGCACTTCTGCCTGCATTGGGGGCCCTCTTCTCTGGGCTACTGGGGGTCCCGCGGCTATAGGGGGTTCCCACTCTCGAGGGTCCCCTTGAGTGTTGCCAGGGGGGTCCCAGGGCTCACTTCTCCCCACTCTGCCTCCCGGGGCCGGCCGGCCCTCCTGTCTCAGCTCCCACCCTAGCAAACCTCTTGGCGCTCTCGGCTCCCACCCCGCCTCAAGACCCCCCCTCCTCTCCACACTCCAAGGCCTTCCCCCTCTCCGGGACCCCCGCTTAAGGGGCCCGGCGCTCCCTCTCTGCTCCCCCCCCCTCCAGCATTCCGGGGGTCCCCCAGCTCCGGGATTGCCCCTCTCTGCTCTCCCCCCTTTGGCCGCCCTTGCCCAATAAGTCTGATTATACAGACAAGCAATTGGTTTTAATCCACAAAACCCAAATGTAGAACCCACCACCCTGGACCATGAAAAAGTGCTGTTCCTTGGGCCCCCCCCCCCACGAGTCCAAAGTAAAAGGAGAGGAGAAAAATACCTGCTGGTGGGAGAGCTGTTGCAGCCTGGTCAAAAGTGGGGATTGCAGTCCAGTTGAGGATGGTGGTCTCAGGCTGCTTGAGAGCAGTGAGCTGCAGTCCTCCTCTGGATCCCACAAGTGGTAAAAAGGTTCCGAAACTCCAGGTTTATATATTCTCCAGTTCAGGCAGGAATGCCCAGTCCTCCCCTCAGAGCGGGCAATTCCATAAAAGGATGCTTAGTTCTTCCCTCAGAGTGGGGAATTCCATAAAAGGATATGAGGATGCTCAGTCCATAAAAGGCTATGAGGATGTTCAGTCCATAAAAGGCTATGAGGGTGCTCAGGACATCCCCCCCACCTGGCAGGCCTCTCTTGACAACAGTTCCTGGGAAAATGGCATGGAAGGCCAGAGAATACACAGTTTTGGGCTACACCCATCCAGTGAGGAATCGGTCCCAGCTGTTCTAACTAGGACACTGTGTCCATCATCGCTGCCGTCATCATCATCATCGGCCTTGTGGGAGTCGGTGTCTGGAAGCTCCGATCCGGTAACTCCCGGGATGGGGGTCGGGAAGGGGCACGGATCCGCCCGGCAGCATTCCGGGGATCCTGTGCCACGGGTGCTGATCCCGCTTTCTTTCCATAGGGAAGAGGGAGGGGAATGGATACGACCCCGCACCCACCAGTGAGTCCCAGCAGCGTGTGTGGATCCAGATCCTCTGGGCAGGGATCCCAGGATGGATGCCGGGATTCCAGAGGGGAAGGGGGGCCTAATGGCTGGAGCAGGATTGGAAGGGGATTCCAGCTCAGGGCAGGATTCCAGAGTGGGATCAGGTGGAATTGTGGACTGGGATCAGGGCTGGATTCTGGAGTGGGATTGGGGTAGGATGGATGGGGTGGGATTGGGGTGGGATGGACGGAGCAGGATCAGGAGGGAATCCAGAGCAGTTCCTACTTTCCCTGGGCTCCACAGCCGGCTCCATCCCCTGGGATGGAAACAGGGACATGGTGACTCCTTTCCCCGCTTTCATCCCAGCAGGAATCACAGCCTGAGCGATCCTGGAGCTGGATCCGCCCCTTCCCTCTCCCTGCGGCAAGGCAGGAGCTGCTGGCAGAGCTCATCCTGCTGCTCCCACCCACCCCGACCCCCCTGCGGCTCTTCCCGATGGATCAACTTCCTGCTTTTTCCCGTGTGGAACCCAGGACCGCAATTATTCCTGAGGCTTTAATTTGGGTGTGAAAATCTCCTGCTTTGGGCAATAAATCCTGGCTCCCTCCTCTGGCATCTGGCAGTTCCTCTGTTGGAACCAGGAACAGGAATGGGGACAGGGGGGCTTGGATGGGGAGACTGGGAGCAGGTTGGGGACAGCAGGAATGGGAATGGGAACTCCAGGAATGGGAATGGGGACATTGGGAGCAGGTTGGAGTCACCAGGAATGGGAATGGGGACACCGTGAGACAATGGGGAAAGGGATGGGGACACCAGGAGCAGGATGGGAAGACCAGGGGAAGGTTGGGGACACTGGAGCAGACTGGGGACATCAGGAATGGGATGGAGACGCCAGAAATAGCAATGGAGACATTGGGAGCAGGTTGGGGACAGCAGGAACTGGGAATGGGGACACCAGGAATGGGAACGGGGACATTGGCAGCAGGTTGGAGACACCAGGGACTGGGAATGGGGACATCAGGAATGGGATGGTCACACTGGGAAGGAGAGCACCAGGAATGGAGTGGGAACACGAGGGACAAGGATGGGGACACTGGGAACTGATGAAGAGGAGCAGAGACCCCAGACTCACCTAAACCCCTCTGAGCATTGAGGGTCAAGAGAAGCTCTGCCTGAGCTCTGCCCATTATTAATATGTATAGACAGATGTAATTGCATGAATATGATTTATCACATTTAATCACATATGAAACTTGTATAAAACCTCTGATTTTCTGTGAACCCTTTGAGCAAGTTCTCTGTGGTGCAAACCACGCTCGCTCCCGACGTTGGCAATAAATCCCTTTGCTGTTCAAAAGATCCAAAACTCTCTGAGCAGTTCTTCGGACCGGGTTTTTCAGCATCACAGAGGCAAAGGCACAAACTGAGGGATGCCCTCAGAGTTCAACATTCTCACCAAAGCTCCCCTCTCAGCTTCCTTTACACTGACCTCTTCCTGCAAGGACCTCCTTCCCATTCTGCTGATGCTTCTCAGGTTGTGTACCACCAGAAAAAAACCAAATGCCAAGGGATGTGCTTAGATTCACCAAGGATACAGCCCACCAGAATTAACATCTGATTCAGACTGGCAGGAAAATGCTCACCTGGCTCCTCTGCCCCCCAGTGCCCAAAGCCCACCCACCGCTTGCATCCCACCTGGAAAGAACAAAAAGACGCTCACAGAACGACCTTTGAAGAGAAGTGCCTGTCAGAACTGCAAGGAGGGATGCACAACAATCTCACGTGGGGGATATTCTCTGCTCTGCCCTGCAGACCCTTGTGCTGGGGTCAAAACACAGCCTCTCTGCTTCCCTCTCCTGAGGGACTTGTTCTTAGACATCCCTTTCCCCTCCCGGCAATTCCGAAGCCTGGACCCGGCTCTCATCCCCTCTCTGCCTCAGAGCCCTCAACTTCTCTTGCAGAGAGCTGGCCCACAGCCTGCACTGGGGCAGCATTTCCTTCCTGGGCCCTTTCCAGCTGCCCCCATGGGGACACTTCCATTTTCTGGGCCAGGCCCCAGAGGCAATCCCAGCCAGTCCTGCCCCTCGTCCCCAGCCCGGCTCACTGACTCCTGGGGGCCCCTGGAAGCCAAGAGCCAAAGGCCGACCCCCCCAGAGTGCAGCCCCACCCATCTGCACTGGGGCCCCAGGGCTTCCCTTTCCCAAGCAGCCCCTGCAAAGCCTTGTCAGAGAGAAAACTGGGTGACCCGAGGCCTGGATGCTTTTAGGAAACAGGTCTGAACATTTCTTGACTAATGGAGGGGGGTGACTTTTTTATTCTTGACCTTTCCAGTTCTCCATTTGGGGGCAGGATGTCCTCTGGGCCAGTGTTTTGTTCCCTTTGCAGTGAGTGCAGCCTCAGAGGGCTGAGCCCTCTCTGGCTGGGCTTGGCCTCTCCTGCAGAGACTCAGGCCTGGCTGGGCTGCCCCAGGCAGACGCTGCAGGAAGAAGAGCTCAGGCCGCCTGGCTCTGGTGTCCCTGGGGCTCAGCCTGTGCCCCATTGCTGTGCAGGGGCTGAGCCCCACCTCTGCCTCGGGGCCTTGGCCAAAGGGCTGGCAAGGAAGAGGCCCAGCAGCCTTGGGGCCTGCCCAGCTTTCCTCCTCCCTGGGGGCTCTCAGTCCTCCCCTGACACCGTGTGGGCCCAAGGCCTTGCTGGCTTCGGGCTCACGGCCCGCCGGCCCCATCCCAGCGGCCTGACCCCCCTCCTTCCCCTCTCTCCAGCCTCTCCTGCCTTTTCTGGCAAGGGGCCATCCAAGGAAAACCCCGGTTCTCAGCAATGGCACCTGTGGCACGGCTGCAAGGCTCGAGTGGGCCAGGCAAGAGCAGGAGCACCCAGAGCCTGAGGAGCCAGGAGATGCCCTGGCTGGGCATCGTGCTGCTGCGGGACGAGCTGACACCTCTGCACAGTCTCTGCCCGTCCCTGCCAGCCGACTTCTGCCCAGGCTCTGGGCACGGGGACGCAGCACTGACAGTTTTCAGCCACCGCGCTGTTCCACAGAGGCTGTGATGTCACAAGGCCCTTGCCTGGCAGCCAGGAGATGGGCAAGGCAAGGCAAGGACGGAGCCTCGGAGCCACCAGCACGCTGTCCCCAAAGGCTGGGGTGGCACAGAAGCCCAGAGTCCATGAGGTTGGCAGAGACTTGGGAGATCAACCAGCGTCCAGCCTACGCCCCATCCCCAGCACGTCAAGCAGACCACGGCACTCAGTGCCATGGCCAGTCTTTGCTTCAACACCTCCAGGGACGGTGACTCCACCACCTCCCTGGGCAGCCCATTTCAATACCTAATCCCTGTTTCTCTCCAAAAAGTCCTGCTCCTGTCCCTGACAAACAGCCCCTGACAGGCAGGTCCTCGTGTCCTCTTGTCCTATCTTCTGTTGCCTCGGAGAAGGGGCTGACCCCCACCTGGCTCCAGCCTCCTGTCAGGAAGTTGTGGATAGGGAGAAGGTCAGCCCCGAGCCTCCTCTTCTCCAGCTTGGAGAAGCCCAGCTCCCTCAACTGCTCCTCACAGGCCATGCACTGCAGAGCCTTGCCCAGCTCCATTGCCCTGCTCTCCACCCACTCCAGCCCCTCAAGGTTCTCCCTGAACTGAGGGGCCCAGAGCTGGACACAGCACTCCAGGGGTGGCCTCACCAGTGCCCAGTCCAGCAGAAGCATCACTGCCCTGCTCCTGCTGCCACACTCTTTCTGATCCAGGCCAGCCTGCCCTTGGCCTTCTTGCCCACCTGGGCACCCGCTGGCTCAGGTTCAGCCTCTGTCCACCAGCACCCCCAGGGCCTCTCCCACGGGGACCCTTTGCAGCTCCTCTGCCCCCGGCCTGGAGCTGCAGGGGTTCTTGTGGCCAGAGGCCCCAAAGGTACCAAAGGCACTCTTGAACCTCATGCCCACGGGCTCGGCCCAGAGGTCCAGCCTGTCCAGGTCCCTCTGCACAGCCTTCCTGCCCTCCAGCACATCCACACTGCAAGCCAGCTTGGGGTCCTCTGCCAATTTGCTCATGGAAGACTCAATGCCCTCCTGCACATCCCCACGAAAAATAGGCAACAGGACTGGACCTGTTACCCAACAAGTTCTAGTGCTTGGCAAAGGAACCCACCCAGCAATGGGGAGAAACTGCTGGCAGGAGATTGAATGGGGCAACAGACAATGGATGATGGACAAGTTCTGGCCCATGGCCATTTGTTAGAAAAACAAAGTAAAAGTTTAAGGCCTACCATATTTCAGTGGTCAGAGACCTGGCAGAGAAATCTATTTTTGAGACCTGGACACCAAGAAGGCAGAATTTCTAAACCACAAAGACCCTTAGAGAAACCAGAGACAAAGACAAAACTAACACAGACAGTTACTGAGGCTTTCTCTATCTAGGGAAAAGACAAGAAAAGGACAAAAACTGTGGACTAAGTATCATGCAAAGTGAGAAATCAAGAGCCAATAAAAGAGAGAAGAAGAATTCCTGCAGAGAACTGGTAAACCAATGGACAGGAATTCCTTTGCTTACTAAAATGTAGAAATTGTTAAGAGTTTAGAGAACTGATGTACATGTGTTAGAGAGCAATTGCTGTGTCCCTTCAGCGCTGAATGAAGTAGGGTCACCTCTGGAACCCAACCAACTGCTCAGAGATTTTATTCCCCAGCTTTCACTGACAGTTTCTGGGGACCCAGATGAGACAAAGCAGCGCCGACAGGGCAGAGCAGAGGAATCGTTGGCCCTGCAGCGTGTACCAAAGGAGTTTTGGGGAGATCTTCCAGTTCCCTGGTCTGGAGAGTTCACCATGCCTTCTTTTCTGGGAAAAAGAACAGGCCATGAATTTTGGGTCCTTGATTTTAAGGCCTTTTGCCTGCACATAAGGCACAGCAATGGGAAGGACGCAGCGTGAGGCTGAGAGGTTTCTGTCATGGTTTGTGGGCTTGGGTGAGATTGGGCCAGAATTACAGGACACCTGTAAAATCTGGGATTTGGGAAAGGTTGGGGAAGGTTGGGAAAGGTGTTCAAAGGGTGGTTTTGCCTGAGGTGTTAAACATGGGAGTGGGTCTGTCTTCCCAATTCCCAAGAGAAGAGATCCCAGAAAGCTCCCCTGCAGGTTGTGTTTTAGGGAACAGGAGAAGAGACCGAGGGTAAGGGGTTTCTTTCCTGGAGGGAAGGGCTGTCGTTCACTTGCAGGAGCCCTGTGCTGATATTGCCAGCCTGACTGCCCAAACTGAACACAGATGAAGATTCCTGCCGGATAAAAAGGACCAGCAAAGAAAGCTCTTGCTGCCCATGGAGTTCCCAGGGTGGCCCCCGGCTGCATGTGAAACCCAAAGGTTCCAGGCTTTCTTTCCTGGGGGAAAGGCTGTGACTTCACAAAGAGTCCCGTGGCAGACAGGTGGGGTTGCACTGTGGGGGTGTGAGGTGTTGGTTCTTTGGTTTCCAGGGGCTATTCCAGAATGGAGAGGACAGGCCGTGACATCACAAAGGGGCCCATGGCACAGGGGTGGGGTTGAACTGTCACATGGTGGGGCCTTGGTTCTTTGGTTTCCAGAGGCTAGAAATTAAGAGACTTCAGGTGGAAGTGTGGAAAAGAAGAAACCTTTTATTAACAAAATCTGAATAAACAGCAAATGGTGCAACCAAAAACTTTCAGAAGAAACAAAACAAAGTCCCAAATCCCCAGGTGAGGGAGAGAAACTGTCCCGGCAGTTCAAAGCTCTCTCAGCCCCGTGTGCTCGCAGCCAGCAGTGAAGGAGTCCCTTTTCCCAGGGGCAGTCCCCAAAGCAGAACACCTCGCTCCCAGATGGGTCGGGCTCTCTCTCTCTCTCTCTCGGTTGCTCTCCACGAGGTGTCCTGTGGGGAAAAAACTTCCTCTCAGGAAAAGAGAACAAGGTGGCCAAAAACCAGCTCCCGCTCTGTCCGGTCCCGGACAAACCCCAAAAGCCCCCGAACAAAGGACCCCCGCCCTCCCCGCGGCCACCGCGGTGTCCCCGAGAGCCGCCCTCCCCCCACTGCCCCTGCCCAGCGCCTGAGGCTCCGCTCCAACCCACCCCATCCCGGGAGACACAGATGGGAATGGGGGGACACTGGGAAACAATTCCAACACCTCTTTTCAAGCCTCTGACACCTGGTTCCCAGACATTCCCAAAGAAGGGGCTTCCCGTGGCTTCGAACCAGGGACTGACCTTTGTATTGAACCAACTCCTGGGGAGACACGTTCCCATCCCTCTCCCCATTCCAATTCCTGGGGTTCCCATCCCTCTCCCCATTCCAATTCCTGGGGTTCCCATCCCTCTCCCCATTCCCACTTGCTGCTGTGCCAACCTGCTCCCAGTGTCCCCGTTCCTGTCCCCACTATCCCAATCCTGGTCTCCCAGTGTCCCCATTCCCATTCCTGGAGTTCCCATTCCCATTCCTGCTGTCCCCAGTGTCCCCATCCCAGTCCCCAATGTCACCATCCCAGTCCCCCCTGTCCCCATTCCTATTCCTGGTTCCCAGAGAGGAACTGCCGGATGACGGAGGACGGAGCCAGGATTTATTGCCCAAAGCAGGAGATTTTCACACCCAAATTAAAGCCTCAGGAATAATTGTGGTCCTAGGTTTCACACGGGAAAAAGGAGGAAGTTGATCCATCGGGAAGAGCCGGAGGGGGGCCGGGGTGGGTGGGAGCAGCGGGATGAGCTCTGCCAGCAGCTCCTGCTTTTCCGCAGGGAGAGGGAAGGGGCGGATCCAGCTCTGGGATCGCTCAGGCTGTGATTCCTGCTGGGATGAGAGCAGTGAAAGGAGTCACCATGTCCCTGTTCCCATCCCAGGGGATGGAGCTGGCTGTGGAGCCCAGGGAGAGTAGGAACTGCTCCGAAATCCCATCTTATCCTGCTCTGTCCATCCCACCCCAATCCCACTCCATCCATCCCACGCCAATCCCACTCCAGAATCCAGCCCTGATCCCAGTCCACAATTCCACCTGATCCCACTCTGGAATCCTGCCCTGAGCTGGAATCCCCTTCCAATCCTGCTCCAGCCATTAGGCCCCCATTCCCCTCTGGAATCCCGGCATCCATCCTGGGATCCCTGCCCAGAGGATCTGGATCCACACACGCTGCTGGGACTCACTGGTGGGTGCGGGGTCGTATCCATTCCCCTCCCTCTTCCCTATGGAAAGAAAGTGGGATCAGCACCCGTGGCACAGGATCCCCGGAATGCTGCCGGGCGGATCCGTGCCCCTTCCCTACCCCCATCCCGGGAGTTACCGGATTGGAGCTTCCAGACACCGACTCCCACGAGGCCGATGATGATGATGATGGCAGCGATGACGGACACAGTGTCCTAGTTAGAACAGCTGGGACCGATTCCTCACTGGATGGGTGTAGCCCAAAACTGTGGATTCTCTGGCCTTCCATGCCATTTTCCCAGGAACTGTTGTCAGGAGAGTCCTGTGAGGAGGGGGGGATGTCCTGAGCACCCTCATAGCCTTTTTTGGACTGAGCATCCTCATATCCTTTTATGGAATTCCCCGCTCTGAGGGAAGAACTAAGCATCCTTTTATGGAATTGCCCGCTCTGAGGGGAGGACTGGGCATTCCTGCCTGAACTGGAGAATATATAAACCTGGAGTTTCGGAACCTTTTTCCACCACTCGTGGGATCCAGAGGAGGACTGCAGCTCACTGCTCTCAACCTCCGCAAGCACCGTCGTATCCACACTGGGGAACGGTCCTACACGTGTGGGGAGTGTGGGAAGAGCTTCAGGAAGAGCTCCCACCTGTTCCGACACCAGATGATCCACAGTGGGGAACGGCCCTACACGTGTGCGGAGTGTGGGAAGAGCTTCACTCAGATCCACCACCTGCTCCAACACCAGAAGATCCACAGTGGGGAAAGGCCCTACATGTGTGAGGAATGTGGGAAGAACTTCAATCAGATCTCCATCCTGCTCCGACACCAGATGATCCACAGTGGGGAACGGCCCTACACGTGTGGGGAGTGTGGGAAGAGCTTCAGGCAGATCTCCAACCTGCTCCGACACCAGATGATCCACAGTGGGGAAGGCCCTACACGTGTGCGGAGTGTGGGAAGGGCTTCAGGGACAGCTCCAGCCTTTGCAAACACCGTTGCATCCACACCAGGGAATGGCCCTACAAGTGCTTGGAATGTGGGAAGAGCTTCAGCACAAGCACCAAGCTGCTCAGCCACCAGCACATCCACACTGGGGAACAGCCCTACACGTGTAGGGAATGTGGGACAGCTCCACCCTCTACACCCACCGTCGCCTCCACATCAGGGAGAGGCCCTACAACTGTCGAGATTGTGGGAAGAGCTTCACTCAGAGCTCTTCCTTGACCTCCCACCAACGGACCCACCGGTAAGAGAAGCCCCGAGTGCCCCGACTGCGGGAAGAGCTTCGGCCGCTGCTCCAACTCCATCAGCCATGGGAGGACCCGCGTTGGATGATCCACAGGGACCCCCGTTGGGCACAGACCTGGTGTGCTGGTTTAATGGTAAACCAGCAGGGGAAATGACAGTGGTGACACCTGGAATGGGATGGAACACCTGGAAAGGGAATGAGAATGCCTGGAATGGGAATGGGGACATAAAGAATGGGATTGGGACAGTAGCAATGGGATGGGAACACCAGGAATGGAAATGGGAAGACCTGGAATGGGAATGGGGACATTGGGAACAGACTGAGGACACTAGGAATGGGAATGGGGGCAGAAGGAATGGCAGTGGGGACACGTGGAATGGGGAGGGAACACCTGGAATGGGAATGGGAACACCTGGAATTGGAACAGAGACACCTGGAATGGGAACACCTGGAATGGAAATGGGGACACCAGGAATGGGAATGGGAACCCCTGGAATTGAAATGGAGACACCTGGAATGGGAACACCTGGAATGGGAATGGAGACACCTGGAATGGGAATGGAGACACCTGGAATGGAAATGGGGACACCAGGAATGGAAATGGGAACACCTGGAATTGAAATGGAGACACCTGGAATGGGAACACTTGGAACTGGAATGGAAGCACCTGGAATGGGAACACCTGGAATGGAAATGGGGACACCAGGAATGGAAATGGGAACACCTGGAATTGAAATGGAGACATCTGGAATGGGAACACTTGGAATTGGAATGGAGGCACCTGGAATGGGAACACTTGGAATTGGAATGGAGGCACCTGGAATGGGAACACCTGGAATGGGAACACCTGGAATGGGAATGGGAACTCCTGGAATGGGAATGGGGACATCAGGAATGGGAATGGGGTACCTGGGCTGGGAATGGGAACATTGGGAATGGGAACATTGGGAGCAGGTTGGGGACACCAGGAATGGGAATGGGAACATCTGGGATTGGAATGGGGACACCTGGAATTAGAATAGGGAAAACAGAGGTGGGATGGGAACACCTGGAATGGGAATGGGGACAATAGGAATGGGAATGGAGACACCTGGAATGGGAATGGGAACACCAAGAACTGGGAATGGGGAAAACAGAAGTGGGATGGGAACACCAGGAATGGGAGGAGGGACAATAGGAATGGGAATGGGGACACCTAGAATGGAGTGGAACACCTGGAATGGGAATTGGAAAACGTGGAATGGGAATGGGAACACCTGGAATGGGAATGGGAACTCCTGGAATGGGAATGGGTACATCTGGAATGGGATGGGAACAACTAGAATGGGAATGGGAACACCTGGAACAGGAATGTAAACCCGTGGAATGGGAATGGGAACACCCGGGCCCGGGCTGTGTCCCTGGTGAAACAGGAGGCCAGGCCCAAAAGAGTTCACTAAGAAATTTGGGCCTGCTAACAAGCTCCCAACAGCCAAGACCATCTGTGCTCGTTCTGTTCTACTGACTGGAGCAAAGCTTCAGAGAATAGTACAGGAACATGTCCTAGGCCTAGAGGGGATAAATTAGAGAGACAGCAGGATCAGGGAGACATTGGAAGAGGAGGAATAGGCTGGGAGCCAGGGCTTTTTCCAAGCTTCAGTGAGCGGGTCAAGAAGAATGGAAGAGAAGGAAGGTCAAGCTGAGGAAGATGAGTTGAAGCCCCCAGAGCCATGGAGGAAGAGTGGAAGTCCCCTCAGGATTGAGGGCCAAGAGAAGCACCGCCCCAAGCCCCGCCTGAGCTCCACCTATACTCCACCTATTATTAATATGCAGAGATAGAGGTTGGAATCACTTGAATATGCATTTAATCACAGCTGAAGATTGTATAAAAATGCTGATTTTGTGTGAAGCCTTGGAGCAAGTTTGTCCAGCGCCAGCTGGCTTGCTCCCAATGTTGAATAAACAAATACCTTGCTGCTTAAAGATAAAAAAGTCTCTGAGCAGTTTCTCGGACCGATTTTTCGGATTCAGCTCCCAGTCAGTCCCAGGATGATCCCAGTCCCTCCTGGTCTCTCCCAGTTGCTCACAGTTTCCTCCATGTGGTCCCACTCATTCCCAGTTGCCCCCAGAAGCTTCCAGCATGATCCCAGTTGCTCACAGCCACTTCCAGTCATCCCCAGTGCACTCCCAGTTGCTCCCAGGATGACCCCAATCACCTCCTGCATGATCCCACTCACTCTTGATATGATCCCAGTATGAGCCCAGTCACCCTCGTTTGGTCTCAGTTGCTCCCAGCATGGGCCAAGCTGCTCCCACTGTGATCCCAGAATGGTCCCAGTTGCTCCCAGTTGCCCCTAGCACAGATCCAGTCACTCCAAGTATGATCCCGGTCTTCCCTCCTGACAGTCCCACTCAATCCCAGTTGCTTCTGTTGTAAATCCAGTCACTCACAGTTCCTTCCAGTTGCCCCCAGCCTGGTCCTAATTCCCCTTCGTGTAGTCCCAGTCACTCCCAGTACAGTCCCAGTTACCCCCACTATGGTTGCAGACACTCCCAGTATAGCCCAGTAGAGCCCTCAGCATGCTCATAGTCCTTCCCAGTCACTCCCAGATGCCCCAGTAACATTCCAGTTTCCACCAGTATGATCCCAGTGACTCCAAGGCACTCCCACTATGTCCTATGTCGCCTCCAGTTGCTCCCAGTAGCCCTCAGTGTGGTCCCAGTTGCTCCCAGTATGATCCCTGTTGCCTTAGTTCTGGTCCTGGAAGGTCCCAGTGTGCTCAGATCGTGCTCCCGGGGGGTCCTGCTGGGTCCCAGTCCTGGTCCCGGTGTATCCCGGTCTCCCAGTCCATCCCAGTCCATCCCAATCCATCCCGGTCCATCCCAGTCTATCCCAGTCCATCCCAGTCCATCCCAGTCCATCCCAGTCCCTTCCCAGCAGCCGCCGCCGTTTCCCGGGTCCTGCCCCCCCGCCCCCCAAGATGCTGACGGGGGTCGGGGCTCCGTCTTTGCCTTTGTCTCCCTGGGCCTGCCTGGAATGAAGGGGCCGCTGGGACACTGCGGGACCTCCTGAAACCAAAGGAACCCTGGGAGAATTTGGACACTCCTGGAATCAAGGCACAATTGGGACACTGCAGGGCCCTGTGGAAAAAAAGGAACCTTGTGACACTGCGGGATTCATGGAATCCAGGGGCCTTTGTGACAGGGGGGCCTCATGGAACCAAAGGAAGCCTGAGGTGTTTCAGAAGGTCATGGAATCAAGGGGCCACTGGGACACTGCAGGGCCTCTGGCAATTAAAGGAACACTGGGACACTGGGGCAGGACATCCCCCCTGCAATGGCCCCAAGACAATGCCCCATTTGCAAAGGGGTCAGTGCTGAGCTGAGAGGGGGCTGGGACAAGGCAGGAGATGTTGGAACCCCGACTGGTTTGACCCCAAATGAAGCCCCTGATGGTGAGGGAAGCCCTGGAGTCCAAGGACTGTCAGTCCATGGGTTTCCACCAGAAAGGGCCAGTCCCCTTTGCCAGGGGCAGGTTCTTCCAACAGAACCCTTCTTGGGGGTGTGTGGAGATTCCTGCCTTGGCTGGGGACCCCCCCAAGGTCACTGCTGGAGGTTGAGAGCAGAGATCTCCCCAGGAGCGCTGGTCTGGGGGAGTTCCATCCATCTCTAATTAAGAATTATTGCTTGTTTGTCACCTTTAGTAGAATTGCTTCAACAATTGCTTTAGTGTAGTGCCCTGTCCTGTCTTATCCTGTACTACTGGTAGTTTTACTGTGTATGTTGTGTAGTAAATAATTCTGGTTTAGTCCTTTTGTCTGATCATTATTAGTAATAGAAAGGAGGGGTGGGACAGCAGGAAGAGGAGTCCCAGGGAGGTCCCTTTGGTGTCCCCATCACTTGAGCCCTGGAGCAGTTCCCTGGGGCTCTGGAGGGGTTGGATCTGCACTGGGGGGGTCCCCAACCCCCCTGTTCATCCCTGGGGGGCTGATGGGGGGTTCCCCTCCACCCAACAGCCGGTGCTGCAGTGGCCACGGGGGAAAAGGTGGGAGAAGGAGGGTCTGGGGTGGCCCCTGAGCTCCCACCCTGCTGTGGGGTATCACAGCCAGCACGGCTTCCCCAGAGGAAAGGCCTGCTGATCAAACCTGAGTTACTTTATGACAACGTCACCCCCTGGCTGATCAAGGGAAGCCAATTGATGGGATCTTTTTGGGTTTCAGTGAAGCTTCCCATAGTGTCTGTGCCCAGATCCCTCTGGACAAAGTGTCCAGCCCAGAGCTGGATAAACACACCCTGTGCTGGGCGAGCAATGGGCTCCCGGGTCGGGCACAGAGGGTGGCAGTGACTGGGGGGACATCAGATGGGGGTCACTAGGGGGGTTCCCCAGGGCTCCATCTGGGCCCTGTGCTCTCCAACATCTCCATCCATGACTTGGGCGCAGCACTGGAAGGGACACGGAGCAAGTTTGCAGATGACCCCAACCTGGGAGGAGCTGCTGAGTCCCTGGAGGGCAGGGAGGCCCTGCAGAGAGACCTGGACAGATGCCAGGGAATCACCACCCATGGAAGTTCCACAAGGGGCAGTGCCGGATTCTGCCCCTGGGATGGGGCAACCCCCGATGTGGGGACAGAGTGGGAATGAGAGGTTGGAGAGCAGTGCTGGGAAAGGGCCCTGGGGGTCCTGGGGGGTGCCCACTTGGCCAGGAGTCAGCAGTGCCCTGGCAGCCAGGAGGGACAACCCTGTCCTGGGGGCATCAGGCCCAGCATGGCCGGGCCAGGGAGGGGATTGTCCCGCTCTGCTCTGCCCTGGGGCAGCCTCACCTCAATAGTGGGGCACTCTGGGGGGACACAATGGAAGGGAGAGATGGAGCCAGTAGAGAGTGTCCAAAGGAGGCCCCCAGGATGGGGAAGGCTCTGCAGGGGAAGCCTTAGGAGGAGCAGCTCAGGGCACTTGGGGTGTTCAGCTGGACAAGAGGAGACTGAGGGGAGACCTCATGGCAGTTCCAACTTCCTCAGGAGGGGCAGAGGAGGGGCAGGCCCTGAGCTCTGCTCTGGGGGGACCAGGGACAGCCCCCAGGGAATGGCCTGGAGTTGTGTCAGGGCAGGGTCAGGTTGGATGTTAGAAAGAGGTTCTTCCCCCCCAGGGGGGTTGGCACGGAACAGGCTCCCCAGGGCAGTGGGCACAGCACCAAGGCTGACAGATGTGGAAAGTATTGCAGAAACATGGTTAATAGAAAGAGGACATGAGAGAGAAGTTTTAGCTCTGTTCCCATGGTAAGAGAAAACTATTAGAAGGTCACTGTGTTTGAGAAACTGGGTACGTGACAGAAGAATAGAATATAGCAGATGGGAAAGCTGAGCAAATAGCAAATAGCAAACAAGTAACCATAAGAAGGTGAAAGAAATAGCATTTGTGCAAATATAACTTAGGTAATTAGAAGCCAATGATGAGCTTAGCTTTTGTAATATCTATGAAGCTAATTTGTAACCTTTTTAAGCAATAAAGTTGGATAAGCCATGATCAATTCTGTGGTCGTGTAAATTGATATCCCGTCGTCTACAACAAATGGTGACCCCGACTCGACTAAAAGAAGACTTCTCGATTTAAAGAAGACTTCTCGGCTTAAAGAAGACTCTCGACTTAAAGAGGACTTCTTGACTGGATTTAAGGAAATGGGGGAATCACGGTTGAGATGGCAAGGTGTCGGAGCCTCAGCAGCAAGGCTGGTCGGAAAAAGTTGGCATAAAGGTGCAACTTCAGCCCCGGAGCGTTGTATAGACAAGCTCTGCCGTACGTGCTGCCGGACCCTGAAAGGGCTGCAACAGTGCTGACGTAGGTATGGATAGGCAAGCAGCATATAGTTTATTTTCTGAATTTTTACAGAAAAAGAGGGTTAAAGATTTAGATTTAAAAAAGGAACTCCCTGGGTTACTTGATTATGGGAATGAGAAAGAGTGCTTTGTTAATCCTCATACTGTGCATTCATTAGAGGAGTGGCGTAAATTTGGTGATAAAATATGGGAGGCTGTTTTAGATGATGATAAAGTTGCAAAAAAGCTAGGAAAGCTTTGGAGGGTGGTTTATAATACATTGTTGCAACACGAGGCAGAACGCCGAGCGGCAGAGCAAGCACTAAATGTGAGACAGCAGAACAAAGAGTATAGGAATGCTGATTGGCTTTCTTATAAGACTTCTCCCCCAGCTATGCAGACAGTTCACCTCCCCGCTGTGCCCCCTGATCTTTCTAAAATAAATACAGATGGGTTGCTGGAATCAGAGACATCTGCAGCTCCTACTGCACCACCTCCCCTGGCCGATGTGCCCAGCGGTCAGACTGACCCTCGGTCCAAGCCTCCTCCTCCTGCTCACTCGACCAGTAGCTGCAGTCTACCCCAGCCGACAGTTGCAGATTACAACCCACCTGTCATGGTTTGACATAGCCCCAAAATCCAATTCCCTAGTTCCATCCCCCCTCCTACATCTCAACCTAATGTGAGATGGGTTTTTCCAGACAAAACACACCAGACTCAAAGTGGGAGAAAGGGAATATATTACAATGACTGTACAAATAAATATAACATCACATTATACACATGATCACAACTATCTCTACCATGAGATATAGTATTTACACTGGATCAGATCTCTTCTCCCCTCCAAATAAAAGTCCAGGAGGGAAAGAAGGACAGATCCCTTCCAGTCCTTAAGCAGCAGCATCTTCTGAGGCAGCAGGTTCTCCTCATCTCATGCATGCAGCAGCTGTGGCTGGCTTTCTGCCAGCACTCACATGGGAGGTATCCAAGCTTCTCTCTCGGCCCCATCGCCTCCAACCGAGGGGTCTTCCGTGGGCTTCGTAACCCCAGACAAGGTCGTTTCACCACGGTCATATCACGAGACACAGGGGGGTCTTCGTGACGGTCTGGTATCTCTTGCAGGGCCTCTGTGCCCTGTCTCTCAGGCTGCCACCGTGGCAGCAGTGCAAGGGGGGAGCCAAGGTCAACTCCCCCCGCATTCCATCTGGCCGTCCCGGTCCAGCTCCGGGACCTCTCTTGAGCTTCTCAGCTCCTCTCTCTCTCTGGTGCTGCTGTACTCCAAGGCTCCTCTAAAATAGGAGTCCATGTCCCTCTTCTCCAAGAGGGGTCTCAAGGGAGTTTTGGGGGATCTGGTATCAGTCTTACCCCCAAGAACTCTGTCTCAGTTGCTGGCTCTCCTTTCCTCGGCTCTCCTTCCAGGAGTCTTCTCTCTGGTGCTGCATGTTGTTTCTGCTGCTCCTTCAGTTCAGGTCCTTATCTCTGGCTCTCTGCCACCGTTTCTCTGGTCAGTCCCGGCTGCTGCTCTGTGCCCATGGAGAAAAACATCTCCCGGCATAACTACAGGCACCTAGCCCAGCTTTATGCTGTTCCAGGTCCCTGCAGCCCCCCAGCCAAGGGCTGGGAGGGGGCCAGAGGCCCCAAGGGGCTCAGAACCCCTTCCTCGTGGCTCTACAACATGGCCACCTCTCCAATAACAACCAAAAAACAACTCATCTCTTCCGGTGAGTTTGTGGTATGTTTACAATTTTACAGGAGCGCCCATTGGGCAGAACTTCAAAACTTCCAGGAGTTTCCACCCCTTGGGGTCTACCACTTTTCTCAGCCCTCTGGGGGAAAACAAGGTCCAAACCACTACAACACTCCACCCCTCGCTCCTGTGAAAATGTCAACATATCACAACAACTGAAAAAAAACCTCTAATCAACATGCAATCTTCAATAAACTAAAATATAATCAAAATATCTCTACTACATATCAATATAGCATTATCACAAACTTAACTCTACTCTTAGTACTTAACTTACATTACTATAGCCTTACTCTCTCTACAATGGTACAGTCTGTGTTTTGTCTGGAAAACTCTTTCAGTTATCACAAGCATTATGGCTCTTATCTTCTTTCCCCCGATGGCTCGCAACCATCCTCTGCTACCATTTATGTCATGGTTTGAGATAGTCCCAAAATCCAATTCCCTAGCTCCATCCCCCTCCCACATCTCAACCTAATGTGAGATGGGCTTTTCCAGACAAAACACACCAGACTCAAAGTGGGGGAAAGGGAATATATTACAATGACTGTACAAATAAATATAACATCACATTATACACACGATCACAACTATCTCTACCATGACATATAGTATTTACAGTGGATCAGGTCTCCTCTCCCCTCCAAATAAAAGTCCAGGAGGGAAAGAAGGACAGATCCCTTCCAGTCCTTAAGCAGCAGCATCTTCTGAGGCAGCAGTCTGTCTGTCTTCTCCACATGAAGCAGCTGATAGCTGGCTTTCTGCCAGCACTCAACGAGGGAGATATCCAAGTCTCTCCCTCGGCCCCCTTGACACAGGCAAAGGGGTCTTCCATGGGCTTCATAACCCCAGACAAGGTCGTTTCACCACGTCATATCACAAAGACACAGGGGAGTCTTCGTGACGGTCTGGTATCCCAGGAGACTCAGCTCCTTCTTGCAGGGCCTCTGTGCCCTGTCTCTCAGGCTGCCACCGTGGTAGCAGTGCAAGGGGGGGGAGCCAAGGTCAACTCCCCCCGCATTCCATCTGGCCGGTCCGGTCCAACTCCGGGACACCCTGAGCTTCTCAGCTCCTCTCTCTCTCCGGTGCTGCATACCTAAAACTCTTCTCCTAAATAGGAGTCCATGTCCCTCTTCTCCAAGAGGGTCTCCAAGGGAGTTTTGGGGAATCTGGTACAGTCTTACCCCCAAGAACTCTATCTCTCAGTTGCTGGCTCTCCTTTCTCCTCCCTTTCCAGGAGTCTTTTCTCTGGTGTTGCATGTTGTTTCTGCTGCTCCTCTGGTTCAGGTCCTTATCTCTGGCTCTCTGCCACCGTTTCTCTGGTCAGCGTTGGCTGCTGCTCTGCGCCCATGGAGAAAACATCTCCCGGCATAACTACAGGCACCTAGCCCAGCTTTATGCTGTTCCAGATCCCTGCAGCCCCCCAGCCAAGGGCTGGGAGGCCCCAGAGGCCCCAAGGGGCTTAGAGCCCCTTCCTCGTGGCTCTACAACATGGCCACCACTTCTACAACAACCAAAACTACAACTCATCTCTTCCGGTCTGGTTGTGATATGTTTACATTTTTGCAGGAGCGCCCATTGGGCAGAACTTCAAAATTTCCAAGGGTTTCCACCCCTTGGGGTCTACCACTTTTCTTTAGCCTCTGGGGGAAAACAAGGTCCAAACCACTACACTATGACTCAGTGCCGTCATCATTCTGCCAAGGATATCCTGATGAACCCGTCTGTCACCGCAGTGTCAGGTGATAGCCCTGACCAAAAGGGGAGAGGGGGAGGTGCAGAACAACTGTCCATAAGTGTCCCTTGGCTCAGGGGATATGCAGGGCAGCAGGGATCTGTGCTGGTCCCCTTTCCTCCTTTCCCCTTCCAGGTGACACTGGCCAAGGCCCCAGCACCTGCTGCCATGAGTTGTACACAGCTCCCCTGATGTTCAAGGTCTGACAAGCTTAATAAAACAGCTCCCACCAGAGGTTTGGTCTGATCCCCCTGATCTGAGGGGAAACCGTGTCTATGGGGGAGGAAGGCATGCTTTCTGCACCTCCTTTTTGTACCTCATCAAAACCACTTCAAGATTTGGACAAAAATCAAAGGATAAGCGACCAAGAAGGCTCCTGATAGCCTTAAACAAAGCAGATGTTGGATCCTGATTGCTCCCTTTGGGCTAGAATAGTCCCATTCCCTGTCAGAAAACTGCCTGAAGCCAGACACAGTCCCATGGAGAGCTCAGCCCTGCACTTGGCCACTGGAGCTGTTCTACAGCTGACGCCGCCTGACAGGGTGGCAACAGAGCCCCTCTGCTCCCTGTAGCTCAAAGCTAGTGGGCTCTGGGCACAAAGGGGTGAGGCCAGGAATGGGCGGGGGAATCCAGAGCAAGGGGCTACGGGGATCGTGTCGCTACTCTGAAGGGGACCTTCCATGGGCAGTCAACGGTATTTATTTCGGAGCGGGCCGTAGGGGTGCGTGGGGAGAGCTCTCGACTCTGCAGTTCCTCACGTGTCTGACAGGGCGTCTTGGGAGGCACTGGAGTTCCCCCAGCTGCTCCAGATCCATAGCACTGAGATTTCCTTCTTTCCTTCCCTTCTTCCCAGGGTCTCCTGTGGTGTTCTTCTGGCATTGGGTGTAGCAGGAGCCACCCCCAGGGCTCTGCATGGGGCAGGCTGGGTTGTGGCAGTCTAAAAATGTGTAATTAATAAGGAAATTGTAGATTTTGCATGTAAGTTGTTGTATTGTATTGTACTGTGCGTATGTTCTGTCCTTTCATTGGTTGATACTTGACGCAGTACCGTATAGGGTTATGTTCAGCCCCTATCTCCTATGATTGGTTGTAATTTGCATGCTCCGCCTAAACCCCATCTTCTGTTCCAGTGCCTTCCTTACCCACGTTATTTAAGGCTGGAGCCATTTTGCGCAGTGCTTTTTGTGCCCTTTTGTTCCTCCCTTTAAGCAGTTCAGTTGCCCCGCTACTTTTATAACAAAATCACCTTACCAGCTGCACCCAGAAAAGTTGGGGAGGTCTTTATTCAAGCGCTGACCTCCGCACTGGGTGGTACCTGCTACTCCTCAGGTGATTGGACAGAGCCATTCGTTGGTGTGAGTTTGGCATTCCCCACCCAAACTGCTACAGGAGTGCCAAGCTATTCTGAGGAATGGGGAGTTGTTACGAAGACTTGACCGGAGCCCTGCTTAGAGGGGCTGGGAGAGGTCCAGCAGCATGGAGTGAGCCTGGCCAGTGCAGAGGGGCCCCGAGCAGGAGATGAAATCTCTTGCAGAGAGGCGCCACTTGCCACAACAGCAAACGGGGAAATCTTCCTCTCCCTTCAGGTCAGAGGTAGAAGTGGATGGGATCAGTGGTGTTCAATCCCCCTGCAATGTGGAGGTGGAGATCCAAACAACCTATAAACAGACTGGCTCGA
The DNA here is from genome assembly GCF_036250125.1 of Pseudopipra pipra. Taxonomy (NCBI): domain Eukaryota; kingdom Metazoa; phylum Chordata; class Aves; order Passeriformes; family Pipridae; genus Pseudopipra; species Pseudopipra pipra. Next base: position 3,217,225 of record NC_087580.1, read on the forward strand.
GCAAGGAAAGGCTGGGATGCTGCGACAATTATTGTGGCATGGTACTAAGGCAGGCCTGGTAAATCCAGATCAGATGCTCTGGCACCTCTGTTAGGAGGCAAAGTCATCCCAAGGGCTGGAGGCTTCTGCCCAGATGATGTCAGGAGGGGCTGCACTCACTGGTGTCTCTGAAGGTGTGAATCTCTCTGGGATTCTCCTGGTTCTTGTGCCATTTCCCAAACAACATGGGCAGGAGGAGGACTTTGCTGTCCCTTGTGGGAGAAACCTGCCTCTGGCTTTAGAGTGTTTTGAGAAAGTCCAGCTCAGACCTGCTTCATTTTCTAATGAGGGAAGTTGTCTTCCTCCATAGGCTGAAAAGGCCAGGAGCAAGTTACCATGTGTGTACATTCCCATACTTTCCTTTTGCTGTGCATAGGGGCTTTGGTCCCGTGGAAATGCATGGGGCAGAGGACAGGGGACCTTGGGATCAGGTGGCAATCTTGGCTACTGGAATGTTTCAGGATTCTTGTCTGCAAGCTGCAGTTGAGTGCGTCGTATCACTACTGAACCAGAGATGCTCCCCTGCCGCTCCCATCAAGTGGACTTGCTTTTGGGGGTCTTGTATTTCTTTCTTATTGTCTTTCACGAATCCAGGGAAGAATGTGTGTGATTTTCTGGTTCTTCCCCTCACCTAATCCCCTAGCTGCTTTTTGGAAGGCCTCTTGCAGAACCTGATCCTGAAGCAGTGCTTTCAGGGTTACCCAGGGACTCTGAGAAACTGGAGGGGGAGAGATCACAGATTCAGTGCTGCTTGTGGTCAGGGACTAACGGAATGGCAAGCAGCTGGCTCACTGGAGAGAGATATCCCATTTCTAGCTAAATGAAGCTAAATCTCTTATCCACAAACTTCTGATTCAAGTCCAGGCAGTTCTGTCTAGACTGGCCAATGGGGCTGATGATGCCTGAGACCAAATCTTCCTTCCTGGGGCATTTCAAAAGAGCCAGCCATACTGAAATCAGGAGCTTTTCTACATGTGCTTGATGAGCTCAGCTGCCTCAACATCTGTAAGTTTTCTTTTTTCAGACCCCATTGACGATGTGCATGGTGACCTCCTGGGATCCCATGGCAAAATGAACCTTCTTTGCCCCTGCGAGTGTAGCATCTTCCCCTTGCACTCCCTTCCTGGAGCAGTAGGTGCTGGCACAGCAGCCCTTCATCTCCAAGGAGTCCCCAGGGTTGTGAGGGGGGATGAAGCTAGGTGGACAGCAGATCGCAGTCAGAGGCCATGGAACAGGTTGGACATGAGCTTGGGGAGACCAAGTGAAGTTCATCCCATAGTAAAAGCCTCTATGGCCCATGAGGAGACAGCGAATCTCCCTCTGGAGAGCCTAGGTCAGGAATATACCCGCATCCATCATCGTAACGTCTCTGCATCTTGTTTGCAGACAAACCTCCTGTTAAAACTGCCAGAGCTTCCAAGCTGACTGCAGGCAGCAGTTGTAGAGCCCACGGCACCAGCTCCTAGGTCAGCAAGGAGTGCCTTTCAGATGCTGTCTCTCTCCCTTGTAGATCTCTTTGTGCTGCCCCAGTCTTTCTGATCTGCCTCATCCTTGACTTCTCCACCCTGCTCCCTGCCATTGCTTGAGAAGGAGTTATCTGCAATGCCTTTGGGCACCAGGAGCCCAGAGACTGAAGCTTTCCAGCAAGAGCCCCAGGCCTGTACAGCAGCTGTAAATTTCCCTTGTAAGAGCACTCTCATCTTTCAGCCCAGTGTTTATTTAGCCTCATTGTCTCTGTTGTACAATGTGGCTGCTTCAGAGAGCCCCTGTGGTCCTTCCACCTCTCTCTGCGTGGCCTGGCTGTCCTCAGGGCATCTTGCCAAGCTCTCATGTGGTGCTGCTGACCCCTGGGCTGGTGTCATATATCTTTTCTAGAAGATGATTTTTTTCAGCAAACGCCCTGTGGAGGACAGCAAAGCTGCAGAGATGAGCCCACATGTCAGGAGAGAGCCTGGCTGTCCCAAGAGCTGGTGCTGATGGGGGCCAAAAGTGCCCCTGGTCTCCCCCCATCCCAGTCAGCAGTGGGCTATCAGGATTGAACTGTGAAGTTTGTTAACTCCTCGGCAGCATGCCTGTGGGGTGGGGAAGACAGGGCAGGGGAGCGGCTGGATGGTGAGAGAAGGGCTTCCAGCTGTTCTGGATGAGATGTAGCAAAGCCATGGGGGCCATGTGCTGCTGCAGCCCAGCCTTCCTGGGTGCACTTCAGGAAAAGTGTTCTAAGAAAGACCTTCCCTCAAAGCAATGGCCTTGGGTTTTCTGGCTGCTTTTCCCAGAGGAAGCAGCATGTCAGCAAAGGAATCAAAGCTCAGGGGATTTCCAGTGAGAAGGACACTGGGAGGAGTTGGGTATGTATTCTTCCATCCCATAAAATGAGAACAAATGGGCCAGAGTGAGAGGTGAGGGATTTCCAAAGTCTGCTCATCTCTGATGTCTCCCCTCCCTGGCATGGAGGGATCCAGTGCCTCCGGTGCAGACCCGAAAGCTGTGCTGCACATCCGGAAGGTGATTGTCCTGCTTCTGGTCAGGACAGTGTTAATTTGGGCAGTATCCAGGAGGGGGCACAGCCAGGACATAGAGGTTATTCCTCATTTTGTCAAGGATGGGGGAAGGGGTCTCTTCCAGGTTGTGTGCGTGGTGGCAAAGTTGGGCACCAACTGGTGAGCAATCACGTGTGAGTCATTTGCCTCCCTTGTACACTCTGTTATTAGGATTGTTTCTGTTACTGTTCTGTTGCTGTACTGTTTTCTTATTTCATTGCCGTTTCCAGTAAGTTGTTCTTATCTCAGCCTGCGATCTTTACCTTTTGTGCCTCCAATTGTCCCGTCCAGCCTGCCTCAGGATGGAGGGGGAGTGGGAAGGAAAGGAGGAGTGGGAAGTGAGCGAGTGGCGCACGATTTGCATGGTTTCAGTGAGAACACTAAATTATGGAACACCCGTCTTAAACACATCATCGTGGCTGGGCTTCTCGAACGAAGATTTCAGAAGGCTCTATCCACATTTGTTACAAGCACGCTGGTGGCTTAGGAGGCCAATGCGAGATAGACATATCCGATTGCAAAAGGCACAGCAGAAAGACTCCCTAGGTGGTACATTCTGCAAGACATGATTCTTTCTGCCTTGTCTTTTCTCCTCGAGAGTGATTCTGCGTGCCTTCTCAAAGGAAACAGCAGCGTTAGAGATGGTGTGTCTCCAGGCCTCCCGATTTGAGGCCAGAGTAGACCAGTTCTGTTGATTGATATGGCCGAGGCTGAGATGTTTGTAGCTATAATTGTCTACAACGTGGAAGAAATAATTCTGATTACAGTATTTTAGTATTTCTTATTTTATTATTTTAATAATATTTCTTATAACATTACTATCTATTGCTGAATATATATAACATGTAATAATGTATTATAAAGTATTACTTCTCTCTATATTTCTATATGATATTTCTATATATATTTCTATATTTCTATATATACTTCTCTCTATATATATTCTATATTTCCATATATATGTCTATATTTCTAATAATATTTCTATATTATTATAACTCTCATCTTCTTAGCTAAATCATTCACTCATGTCTGAGAAGGCGTGTCGAAAACAAGGATGCCTTGGCTAATAAACGCAGTGCTAGTCTTCCGTTCTGCTTGAGCCAGGGCCATAATCCAACACCATCATTGCCAGAGTGCCCTGAATGCTTGTCTGACGTGAATCTCTGGGGCGTGGAAACCCTCCTCTTCTTCTCTGAAGGGCGGTAGTCTGTGTGCTGCACAATCTCTACTTAATATATGTTTTCTTAGCTTTAATATAATTACTTCAGCACTGCTTCCAAATACTGCACTATGTTTCTAGCTATAATTATCTACAACGTGGAATAAATAACTCTGCTTAAAGTATTTTAGTATTTACTGTTTTATTATTTTAATAATATTTATTATACTATTACTATCTATTGCTGAAGATATATAACATGTAATAATGTATTATAAAATATTACTTCTATATTATATTTCTATATATATTTCTATATTTCTATATATATTTCTATATATATATTCTATATTTCTATATCTATTTCTATATTTCTATATTATATTTCTGTATATATTTCTATATTTCTATATCTATTTCTATATATATATTCTATATTTCTCTATATATTTCTATATATATATTCTATATTTCTATATATATTTCTATATTTATTCTATATTTCTATATATATTTCTATATTTCTAATGATATTTCTATATTATTGTAACTATCATCTACTTAGATAAATCATTCACTCAGGTCTGAGAAATGTAGAAATGTCTCGAAAACAAGGATGCCTTGGCTAATAAACGCAGTGCTAGTCTTCCGTTCTGCTTGAGCCAGGGCCATAATCCAACGCCATCATTGCCAGAGTGCCCTGAATGCTTGTCTGACGTGAATCTCTGGGGCGTGGAAACCCTCCTCTTCTTCTCTGAAGGGCGGTAGTCTGTGTGCTGCCCAAACTGGCTGTGGCAATCACAGCCCCGCCATGTTGATCTTCTCTGCTCTCTCTGCCTCTGTCGGGTTTGCTCCCGAGCAGCCCGGAGCATGAGAGCCTGCTTGGAGCTGGCTTTGGAGGGCCCTGGAACTGCAGTATTCACTAAGACTTGGTCACAACGTGGAGGACTTGTTCTCTCCCTCTTTCTCTTCCGCAGTGAGCGGTCACAGTCTGTGTACTGCACAAACCGGCTGCCAAGGTTGTAAGTTCCCCGCACAGATCTGCTTGGCTCCCTCTGCCTCAGCAAGGTTTGCTCCTGAGCAGCCCTGGGAGCGGGAGCCCACCGGCAGATCCTCTTGGAAGGCCTTGCAGCTGTGCTATCCCTAGGACCACGGTCACGACTTGGAGGACCAGTTCTTCTCTCTGAAGCGTCATCATAGTCTGTGGTGTCCCCAGACCAGCTGCGGAGATCCCTGCCCCACAGAGGGAATCTGCTCCGGGACCGCTCCCTGCCAGTGTCCTTCATGCCCTGCCAAGAGAGCTGTGGAGAGTTCCTGCCCTTTTCTCCTGAAAGGATCAGAGCAGTGGGGAACCCCTACAAGTTCTGGGACAGGACAGTTTGGGGCCTCCAAAAGGCTCTTTTGGAGGGCTACTAAGACCAAAAGGCCAGAGGCGCACAAAAGGGATGGATCCAGGTGGGATGCTTTGAGAGGGAGCAGCGTTGTGGCTGTGAAGAAAGGTGCGGTGTGTGAGGGGCAAAAGAGAAATGCTGAGATCCCAGAAAGAAATCCACTCTTCCTCTGATGCCCTGACCCATGACCCCAAAGTTACCTTAGTCCTACCAGTCAGAGCCTGTGGTCCAACAGAGCCCGCCTGCTTGCTGCTGGCCACACACTGACTGAGGAAGGAAGGGGCATGTGATGGTGCCAGTGAGGAAGAAGGCCTTTCTCCAATTCTCAGATCAGAGCATCTGGAGAAAAACAAAAGAGTGATCTCAGTTTAGAGCTGTTGTTGCAACCTCCTCTGGGGTTCAGTCATTTTCTCAGAGAGGCTTCTATGACAGAGAGAAGACTTAACCAAGGACACTAATGGGAAACTCAGCTAGGGTCTTCCCACCAAGTTTGCCTCTGTCCCAACAAAAACCTCATCTCTATACCTCCCACAGCCTCCATTTCCTAAATTCACAGACTTGTTTGGGTTGCAAGGGACCTTTAACTTTATCTTGTTCCACCCCGCTGTGGTGGGCAGGAACACCCTCCACTATTCCAAGGTTTCTCCAAGCCCTGTCCAACCTGGCCTTGAACACTTCCAGGGATGGGGCCCCCACAGATGCTGTGGCAACCTGTGCCAGTGTCTCAGCACCCTTACAGCAAAGAATTCCTTCCCAATATCTAATGTAAACCTGCCCTCTGTTAGCTGAAAACTGATAGCCTTCATCTTGTCACTACATTCCCTGACAAATGGTGCCTCCCCATCTTTCCTGGAGGTCCTCTTTAAGTCCTCTTATCTACAAGAGTCAACATCAGAGACCAGGCAAGTAGCAGATTCCATCCGGGCCGCAGCCTGAAGCCCAGTAAAGGACAGACACGGAGTAGTTCAGATTTGACAGCACTGAATGATGCAGGTAGTAATTTCATTTGATGAGAAAAAACACTCCGGAAGGTGAGAAGCACAACTGCAAATGAGGCAAAGGAAATGTATTCTGAACATATTTGAATCCTGGTTATTACCTGGCATAGAACAGCAGGTAGGCTTGCTGCCTGAGAACTGTGTCAATGGAACACAGCTGCACAGATTCATCGTCCATCCGGTACCACAATCCATTGCTGGCCTGTAAAAAAAAGGCAAGGATCTCTCCATGGTTTCTCTCCAAAAACACAGGTAGGAAACTGCCAAACCGAGAGCATGTCAAAACAAATGCAGTCCAGCCACTAAGGAGGCCTTCTGCCCCAAAACTTTGGCTGTCAGTAACACTGACAGGAAAGTTTATCTTCCCCAGCACACATTTTTCCCCATTGGGAAGGAAGTTGCTCTTTTACCTTTGTGTAGCAGAAATAGTGTCCTCCATGACAGCTGACACCACTGTGCACCAGGACAGCATATAAGGAGTAGAGGAGTGCTTCTCCATCTGCCTGAGACATGTATGGGCGAAGATCCAAGTACTCCGGATACTCTACAACCTATGGAGAGACCAAGAGGGCTCAGAAATGACCCTGGTCTGTGACATGAAATAGCCTACCAAGTGCAGGGGCCAGTCCAGGGGTATCAATACATCTCTGGGGCTCATGAGCACTTGGTTTTCCATAAAGCAACATAACATCGTTTGGGTGGCAGGAAACCCTTCTCAGTCAAAGCAGCCCTATCAGAGCACAGTGCTTGCCTGTCTTCCCACAGGAACTTTCCACTCCCCAGAAGGGACCCCAAAAAACCCAACACAAGCAGCTTGTGACAAGCATACTGCTTTAGGAAATCTGCTTCTTGAAGAGAAAGCTGCACACCAATAGTGTACACACCTTGCTGATCTTGCCACCAGTGAAGCAGTCAAACCTCTTCAGACACACAGTGAGAACCTTGGGTGCACAGTGGACAGTGAACCTCTTAGTGGCGGCAACATTCTTCTCACACCTTGGAACCAAGCACAGAGCACAGCGCTGAAATGCACCCTATCTTCCACCAAGGCAGTCAGACAACCTTTCTTGTCTCCTGCATCCTTATGCTATTTTAAGGCAATTCGGTACCATATTTAAAACAAACAAACAAACAAACAAACAAACAAAGAAAAAACCCCAACCCCCCTCCCCCAAAAAACCAGACAAACAAAACTGAGTCTCATCAGTGTGCAGTAAACTTCCACGAGAAGATGACTTCTGCTCAATGACTTGTAGCCCCCTCACACAGAGTCTCGTGTTAATATGTTGTTAGTAATCATCTTACTTGCTACATTTAAAGCAGTTTTCACCATCCAGGTGCTCAGGTGTTACAAAGTCCTCCAGAGCTGCAGTGAGGGATGAGGCTGCCTGGAGAATTGAGAAATCGGTGCACTGAGCTACAGCAAATGCCCTGGCCCAAACATTTTCCAGGAGCTGACAAGAAAACCCCTGTAGCTGATGCTGAGGAGACCCGCCATGAATCTGCAAGCTGTAGCCAGAAGGAGCCAGAAAGAGAGTGTGGTGCTGAACATTTCCCCTGTCCCAGAGGTTCTCAGGGGCAATCAAGAGCTCCCTCTCTGTATCACCTGCCATTGAGCTACTGATGTTATGTAGGGTCATCAGTAGTGAAAACAATCCAACCCATCAGCCTGGAAGCCAGACAGGTGTTGAAGGAGGGCAAAGGAAAGAAGGAGGAGGCTATGTCAAGGGTGCAGAGCGCATAATGGGTGCTTGTCCAGCTTCAAGCCAGCACCTACAGAGAGACCAGTGCCATGGCCTCTGCAGGAGGACAACATCCCTTCCCCTTCCCATCCACCACCAAGACCTCTTGTGCTCACAGTATATGCTTTCAGGACAAATGTGTTGACTCTGAAAAGCCTTGCCATGTCTTGAAGCACAACTGCAAAACCTCTTACTTTGATATCCAAGGGGACATCCAGGAAGGCCTCATAGGAATCAGAAATGGCTTTGCAGCTGAAGCAGATGACTGGAAGGAAAAATCAAAATGCCGAGCAATGGTGAGCTGAACGATGGTACTGCTTTGTGCTCATTGTACCTGTCCTGCTAGTCCCAGGGCCAGCTGTTGGGCACAGGCAGACAGAAGGGCACAGGCAGTGCCAAGGAGAGCAGTTGTTGTAGAAACATACCTCTGGATCTCAGAAAGCCTCCAAATATTTGATGGACAATGGTAGTAGATTGAGATGATATGTCCAAGCTGGAAACAAGTCGTAAGACAGAGCATTACTTCCTCCAAGCCCCGGCTGTAGGTTTTCCTTGATGAGGCCACATCAAGGAGTCCAAAGGGCTCAGAACTTTGTAAAGGTAACTTGCTTGTGCTTACTCGTTGCTTGCACTCAGACAAGCTCTCTGCATGGCATTGACAGTACAGCATAAGAAGTCATGGGCATCTTCCTCCCTGCCAAGCTGAAAATGTTCTCCTATGACTAAGAAACAGGAAGTTAGTAGTTGTCTCCTACAGGAAGGGAAGAAAAGCTGTCAAAGAACCTGAAATCACATACATCTGAAACCCCTGAGAACAGCCCAAGGCAGGATGGCACTGACTGAATGCAGGACCTTGTTAACATGCGCTTCCATGATGCACATCATGCAGAAGCCTTGTTGGCGACCTGAGGAGGGAGGGAGAGAAGGTCCTCTGGTTAGCAAAATATCCCTAGTGGTGGAATACTCCTCTTCTTCCACTCCCACTCCAGTGCAATATGCCACTCCTCCCAGTGTTTCAACAAGCACGGGACGTTTTAGTGCATAGAAAATGTTCTTCAGAGGAATGCTAAACTGAGGTTTTAACTTGCAGGAATAGAGACCCAGAGCTAGAAAGATGTGCCTTCATGAAGAATAAGACAGCTGGATAGGACAGGTGGCTCCTGAGTGTACAAAGAACACAAGTTCTGGGGCTGACAAAGGGCTGCTTTTCTCCTAAATCAAATTTCAGGTTCTGGGAATCCTTGGGATTGGATGAACAGATTCACAGGGAGATGTCCCTAAGAGTACTCACAGGCCTGGCTGTGCTCCCGGGAGAGCAGATAGTTGGCCAGCGGCGGGGTGTATGTCAGGCATTGCAGGACAGCGTTAAGGAAGCACGTGTTGCCCACATTGAGGAGTCCTGCTCCAGCACTCTGTCTTTGCTGCCAGACCATGCAAATCTTCTCGGGGGGAAAGAGGATCCTTTGTGGCGGAGTCATTCCCTCGGCAATGACTGCAGGGAAATTCCATTTGAAAAGAGATGAAATGAGGCACAAAGGCATATTTAAACAGTGAGGTCTCTACAGGAGCACTCAGGACCATCTGCTTCAACTGCCAACCCAACAACATCAGGGGAAGCTTAAACAGTGCCATTTAAATCTACTGTTTTGGAAAAATCCATTCCCCTCTTTACGTTGCTGAGAGTCCAACAAACCCACAATCTGATTTCTGGGCCGCAGGCTACCTTCCTTTCTCAGTAGAGTTCTAGACTGGGTTATCAGTGAAGCCATCCCTTTTCCTGATTGTAACTTGTTGAAAACAAGGAAATACTGAGCACGGAAGGTAACCCAAAGGATGGCAGACCTCTCTACGAGCAATGGCAGCTTTCAAAGTCTTGTACCTAGTGTCAGAGGAGCGACAAAAGGTGTTTTCCTGGGTCTAATTGTAAACACGGGGGTCAGTTTGACTGCTCTCAGGAAACATCCCAGAGATCACTCTAGGTTGTGAGCACATCATTCTGGGATTTGACCCCCAGCCATGTCAGTTGCCTGTGGCAGTTCACAAAGTCCAAACCTGCTGGTGAAGCTATTACTCACAGGAGTCGCTCCCTGCTGTGGCCATTGCCTCTCTCAGGAAGAGAGTGCAATGCTTCAGATGACCAAGGATGTCTTTCTCTCCAGAAAGAGAACAGCACCAATCCCGTCACCTAGTTGCAAAGAAATTACTGTAGCTCACCGAAAGTATCAAAACTCTAAATAAACGCAGAACGGCATCCCCCACCAAGTCTTTCAGTGGTGCTCCTAACTGCTGCTGAGCTGCAGCTCACGCCCTTATGATCAGTCACGGGGCACCAACTCACAGCGGGTTCAAAGGCCCTTTTGAAATGCTCCAATGTACGTTACCTTCTCTGAAGAGGCCCTGCTGCTCTCCTGACACTGCTTCAGCAACAGAGCCCTCTGGCTTTCCCACCTCCTAGGAGTGACCGTCTTTCAGCCACTACTTTAACTGCTGCCTTTGCTGCTCTCCTTTTTCTGCCTCCCTCCCTCCCCCAGCAATCAAGGTGGGCTGAGCCCATCCCCTCAGACTACAGTCACCTCCCTGCTTACCTATCCTAGGCTATGGAAAAAAACCCAAGAATCAGCAAACTGGAATTCTAGCCTAGGTCATACCTGGCCAGCCTCTAAAAGTTGTAACAGCTCAGCCTACAGCTAGGAAGGTATAAATCAGCCTATACTTTTATCCCATATACCCTGCTCTATGATCTGGGCCAAAAGTCAAAGCATTACCTTTGAAAGAGGAGGAAAGTTGAGGAGAAATGGTCAGTAAACAATAAACCATCCAAAAAAGGCAGGCACACAAGTAGCAAAGGAAGGAGCTGAGTTATCCCGAAGGCCAACTCTGTCCAACTGATTTTCGTTGGCGCGCTCCTCAGGATACCGGATGGGTGCCACATCTCTGCCCCTTTGTGACATGGGGTCACATGGAACCCCATGGAACCACATGGAACCACATGGTTCTTGGGCACAGGAACCCACATGGCACGTCCGCCAGGTGGAAGCCACTGGACCTCCCCCCGTGCTGGTGGCAAAGGGCTCGTCATCCTCTGACAGAGCTCCCACACCTTCCCTGAGCCACACGGCCTGAGGAGTAAAAGCCTGCTCAGGGCTGTAACTGAGCCAGGTCACAGCTTTTCTGGCCCCCAAGACGCTGAGGGTTTCACTGCCACTTCTATCAGGGAGACTCTTAGCAAAGCACCTGGACTCTTATGGGTTCATTTCCAATTAATTTCATCTGCCCCCAGGGTACAACCATGGGCTGACCCTGAACTGGGACTGCCAAAGGAACCCTTCAGAGGCTGCGCTGGGAGGACCTTGGCTGGCTGCTGGCCCCCGCCCAGCTGCTGTCTTGTCCTCAAGCTCTGAAAACGTTCCGGGATGGCTTTTTAGCAGCTTCCCATTTACTCCTGCCGCTAGGGTTGGTTAGGTTTTGATCAGCCGCAGCTTTAGCCAGACTCCCACTCTGGATGGTGAGGGCACGCGCGTGTTAGGCGGAGCTATCCCCTGCACGTCCGGCGCCGAAATAAACAAATACCGGCTTAATAGCACCTGTGGCTGTTGAGTTTTACTGCTGTTGCCTTTTCCTGGCATCAATGGATAGAGACAGTTCTGTCCCTGCTGCACTTGGCCTATGTTGTTTTGGGCTTGTTGGAAATCATAAAACTTTTCTAATTTTTTTAGTGTTCCTAATTAACTTTTTGATTAGTTGTTTTTAACACACATCAGAGGCGGTGCGTTCAGCCTTAAATCAACTTTAGTCAGCATGGAGTAAAAATTGTCATAAGCTCCTTTGGGAGAACACAGCCTGGGAAAAGTACTAAAACTGTAAGTTTTGTTGAAGTTAACCCTGTTATGCTTCAGTGGAGAAAGCCTGTCAGAGAAAGATGTCCTGTTGAAGGAGGAGATCTGGAACACAAGATTTATGGACTACAAGGACCTTCTGCAGAAACCAGCAGCTAAAGAAGAAGACTAACAAAGGCTCAGCATTTGTGTCAGAAAATCCCTAGGGGAGGGAAAATATACAAAAAAGATTAAAGATATGAAGTTATTACAGTAGAAAGTGAGAAATTAATAACCAATCCCACATAGAATACTAATGAATGAAAGGGAGTGAGTGATGTAATTTGGAAGCAATGAACATTAATTTCTTTGTTTGCCAAATCTGTATAAATAGGTGAAAAGCGATGTCTTGCTGTCAGTACGGAGGCAGGATTTTTGTCAGCCCCATGCACATGCAGGGCTGCAAATAAAAGTAATCCCTTGCTTTCTAACACTAAAAAGCCAATTTGTTAGAGGGTCCTATTTATCCCGACAGTTTCAGAGGTGTTTAGCAACAGGCAGTCCTCTGGACACCTGGTGTAACCTCTGCTCAGCAGGCAGATAGTGTTTCTCATGCGCCAAGGATGCAGCTGGTTGTTATTTAACAACACTTGACCTGGCTGGTTTGGCCCCTGCCTGGAATGGGGCATCAAGTTTTACTCAGTTCTTCTCAGGACAGGTGGTTTCACTCCTGCCCAGCTCAGCACAGTTCATATGGCTCCTGCTCCACTCCGAGCTGTTTCTTCTTTTAGACTTGGGGCATCCGGCTCGGGCATGACTTTGCTTGGATGGCTTTTTTCATCACGTCTTGCAGCAGCTGGTTTTATCCCTGTCATCCTTGGGGAGGCTTCTTGTATCCCTTACCCAGACAAAGCATCTGCATTTACTCCTGCATTACACCTCTCAGGTGACCTTTTTATGCCCCTGCCCTAACCTGATGTCCAGGTCCTGTATTACCGTCCCCCCAGCAGCACTTCAGGAGCTCTCTGATGAAGACAATCAACAATGGCACTCGTGAACAGTGCCTCTGCTCCTGCCTCCTGCTCATATGGGGGCATTTTAGGACAGAAACAGCTCTGCTCTGTGACCAAGCTGGTCCTACATGAGTCCCCTTTGCCCTCATCGTCAGTCCCTGAAGGTCCAGTGCGCCAGGAAGACCCCTTCTCCCCCTCCCTATCAGCCTTCCCATTTCCAGGCCCCAGGCCGACTCCTTTGCTCCTCACAGGCCTTGCAGGTCACAGGCACCTGCCTGCCAGGCTGGGATGGCCTCACAGCAGCACAGGGCAGCACAGCAGCACACAGAGCCCCATCTTAATACCAAACAGACTCTTCTCCCCTGAAAGGGCCACTCCTGTTCTGTTAACGGGTTTCAAGTCTAGATTAAGATTGTTATATTGACATGACAAACCAAGGATTAGGATGTGCCCTGGCCTGCAGAGTGATCAGGTCCAGGTGATCAGGCATCCTAAGCTGAGCTGTGCTGTACAATTCGGTGCTAAAGGGCTTACAAAATCTTGCTATGCTGGTACTGCTTATAGAAATCTTGTGCTACTCAAATCATGGTATTCTGGGCTATAGTGATCATACCATGATGTTAAAAAAAATGAAGCTTTAATTGTAACTATGACTCAGTGCCGTCATCATTCTACCAAGGATATCCTGATGAACCCGTCTGTCACCGCAGTGTCAGGTGATAGCCCTGACCAAAAGGGGAGAGGGGGAGGTGCAGAACAACTGTCCATAAGTGTCCCTTGGCTCAGGGGATATGCAGGGCAGCATGGATCCGTGCTGGTCCCCTTTCCTCCTTTCCCCTTCCAGGTGACACTGGCCAAGGCCCCAGCACCTGCTGCCAAGAGCTGTACACAGCTCCCCTGATGTTCAAGGTCTGACAAGCTTAATAAAACAGCTCCCACCAGAGGTTTGGTCTGATCCCCCTGATCTGAGGGGAAACCGTGTCTATGGGGGAGGAAGGCATGCTTTCTGCACCTCCTTTTTGTACCTCATCAAAACCACTTCAAGATTTGGACAAAAATCAAAGGATAAGCGACCAAGAAGGCTCCTGATAGCCTTAAACAAAGCAGATGTTGGATCCTGATTGCTCCCTTTGGGCTAGAATAGTCCCATTCCCTGTCAGAAAACTGCCTGAAGCCAGACACAGTCCCATGGAGAGCTCAGCCCTGCACTTGGCCACTGGAGCTGTTCTACAGCTCACGCCGCCTGACAGGGTGGCAACAGAGCCCCTCTGCTCCCTGTAGCTCAAAGCTAGTGGGCTCTAGGCACAAAGGGGTGAGGCCAGGAATGGGCGGGGGAATCCAGAGCAAGGGGCTACGGGGATCGTGTCGCTACTCTGAAGGGGACCTTCCATGGGCAGTCAACGGTATTTATTTCGGAGCGGGCCGTAGGGGTGCGTGGGGAGAGCTCTCGATTCTGCAGTTCCTCACGTGTCTGACAGGGCATCTTGGGAGGCACTGCAGTTCCCCCAGCTGCTCCAGATCCATAGCACTGAGATTTCCTTCTTTCCTTCCCTTCTTCCCTCCCCAGGGTCTCCTGTGGTGTTCTTCTGGCATTGGGTGTAGCAGGAGCCACCCCCAGGGCTCTGCATGGGGCAGGTTGGGTTGTGGCAGTCTAAAAATGTGTAATTAATAAGGAAATTGTAGATTTTGCATATAAGTTGTCGTATTGTATTGTACTGTGCGTATGTTCTGTCCTTTCATTGGTTGACACTTGACGCAGTACCGTATAGGGTTATGTTCAGCCCCTATCTCCTATGATTGGTTGTAATTTGCATGCTCCGCCTAAACCCCATCTTCTGTTCCAGTGCCTTCCTTACCCACGTTATTTAAGGCTGGAGCCATTTTGCGCAGTGCTTTTTGTGCCCTTTTGTTCCTCCCTTTAAGCAGTTCAGTTGCCCCGCTACTTTTATAACAAAATCGCCTTACCAGCTGCACCCAGAAAAGTTGGGGAGGTCTTTATTCAAGCGCTGACCTCCGCACTGGGTGGTACCTGCTACTCCTCAGGTGATCGGACAGAGCCATTCGTTGGTGTGAGTTTGGCATTCCCCACCCAAAGTGCTACAGGAGTGCCAAGCTATTCTGAGGAATGGGGAGTTGTTACGAAGACTTGACCGGAGCCCTGCTCAGAGGGGCTGGGAGAGGTCCAGCAGCATGGAGTGAGCCTGGCCAGTGCAGAGGGGCCCCGAGCAGGAGATGAAATCTCTTGCAGAGAGGCGCCACTTGCCACAACAGCAAACGGGGAAATCTTCCTCTCCCTTCAGGTCAGAGGTAGAAGTGGATGTGATCAGTGGTGTTCAATCCCCCTGCAATGTGGAGGTGGAGATCCAAACAACCTATAAACAGACTGGCTCGAGCAAGGAAAGGCTGGGATGCTGCGACAATTATTGTGGCATGGTACTAAGGCAGGCCTGGTAAATCCAGATCAGATGCTCTGGCACCTCTGTTAGGAGGCAAAGTCATCCCAAGGGCTGGAGGCTTCTGCCCAGATGATGTCAGGAGGGGCTGCACTCACTGGTGTCTCTGAAGGTGTGAATCTCTCTGGGATTCTCCTGGTTCTTGTGCCATTTCCCAAACAACATGGGCAGGAGGAGGGCTTTGCTGTCGCTTGTGGGAGAAACCTGCCTCTGGCTTTAGAGTGTTTTGAGAAAGTCCAGCTCAGACCTGCTTCATTTTCTAATGAGGGAAGTTGTCTTCCTCCATAGGCTGAAAAGGCCAGGAGCAAGTTACCATGTGTGTACATTCCCATACTTTCCTTTTGCTGTGCATAGGGGCTTTGGTCCCGTGGAAATGCATGGGGCAGAGGACAGGGGACCTTGGGATCAGGTGGCAATCTTGGCTACTGGAATGTTTCAGGATTCTTGTCTGCAAGCTGCAGTTGAGTGCGTCGTATCACTACTGAACCAGAGATGCTCCCCTGCCGCTCCCATCAAGTGGACTTGCTTTTGGGGGTCTTGTATTTCTTTCTTATTGTCTTTCACGAATCCAGGGAAGAATGTGTGCGATTTTCTGGTTCTTCCCCTCACCTAATCCCCTAGCTGCTTTTTGGAAGGCCTCTTGCAGAACCTGATACTGAAGCAGTGCTTTCAGGGTTACCCAGGGACTCTGAGAAACTGGAGGGGGAGAGATCACAGATTAAGGGCTGCTTGTGGTCAGGGACTAACGGAATGGCAAGCAGCTGGCTCCCTGGAGAGAGATATCCCATTTCTAGCTAAATGAAGCTAAATCTCTTATCCACAAACTTCTGATTCAAGTCCAGGCAGTTCTGTCTAGACTGGCCAATGGGGCTGATGATGCCTGAGATCAAATCTTCCTTCCTGAGGCATTTCAAAAGAGCCAGCCATACTGAAATCAGGAGCTTTTCTACATGTGCTTGATGAGCTCAGCTGCCTCAACATCTGTAAGTTTTCTTTTTTCAGACCCCATTGACGATGTGCATGGTGACCTCCTGGGATCCCATGGCAAAATGAACCTTCTTTGCCCCTGCGAGTGTAGCATCTTCCCCTTGCACTCCCTTCCTGGAGCAGTAGGTGCTGGCACAGCAGCCCTTCATCTCCAAGGAGTCCCCAGGGTTGTGAGGGGGGATGAAGCTAGGTGGACAGCAGATCGCAGTCAGAGGCCATGGAACAGGTTGGACATGAGCTTGGGGAGACCAAGTGAAGTTCATCCCATAGTAAAAGCCTCTATGGCCCATGAGGAGACAGCGAATCTCCCTCTGGAGAGCCTAGGTCAGGAATATACCCGCATCCATCATCGTAACGTCTCTGCATCTTGTTTGCAGACAAACCTCCTGTTAAAACTGCCAGAGCTTCCAAGCTGACTGCAGGCAGCAGTTGTAGAGCCCACGGCACCAGCTCCTAGGTCAGCAAGGAGTGCCTTTCAGATGCTGTCTCTCTCCCTTGTAGATCTCTTTGTGCTGCCCCAGTCTTTCTGATCTGCCTCATCCTTGACTTCTCCACCCTGCTCCCTGCCATTGCTTGAGAAGGAGTTATCTGCAATGCCTTTGGGCACCGGGAGCCCAGAGACTGAAGCTTTCCAGCAAGAGCCCCAGGCCTGTACAGCAGCTGTAAATTTCCCTTGTAAGAGCACTCTCATCTTTCAGCCCAGTGTTTATTTAGCCTCATTGTCTCTGTTGTACAATGTGGCTGCTTCAGAGAGCCCCTGTGGTCCTTCCACCTCTCTCTGCGTGGCCTGGCTGTCCTCAGGGCATCTTGCCAAGCTCTCGTGTGGTGCTGCTGACCCCTGGGCTGGTGTCATATATCTTTTCTAGAAGATGATTTTTTTCAGCCAACGCCCTGTGGAGGACAGCAAAGCTGCAGAGATGAGCCCACATGTCAGGAGAGAGCCTGGCTGTCCCAAGAGCTGGTGCTGATGGGGGCCAAAACTGCCCCTGGTCTCCCCCCATCCCAGTCAGCAGTGGGCTATCAGGGTTGAACTGTGAAGTTTGTTAACTCCTCGGCAGCATGCCTGTGGGGTGGGGAAGACAGGGCAGGGGAGCGGCTGGATGGTGAGAGAAGGGCTTCCAGGTGTTCTGGATGAGATGTAGCAAAGCCATGGGGGCCATGTGCTGCTGCAGCCCAGCCTTCCTGGGTGCACTTCAGGAAAAGTGTTCTAAGAAAGCCCTTCCCTCAAAGCAATGGCCTTGGGTTTTCTGGCTGCTTTTCCCAGAGGAAGCAGCATGTCAGCAAAGGAATCAAAGCTCAGGGGATTTCCAGTGAGAAGGGCACTGGGAGGAGTTGGGTATGTATTCTTCCATCCCATAAAATGAGAACAAATGGGCCGGAGTGAGAGGTGAGGGATTTCCAAAGTCTGCTCATCTCTGATGTCTCCCCTCCCTGGCATGGAGGGATCCAGTGCCTCCGGTGCAGACCCGAAAGCTGTGCTGCACATCCGGAAGGTGATTGTCCTGCTTCTGGTCAGGACAGTGTTAATTTGGGCAGTATCCAGGAGGGGGCACAGCCAGGACATAGAGGTTATTCCTCATTTTGTCAAGGATGGAGGAAGGGGTCTCTTCCAGGTTGTGTGCGTGGTGGCAAAGTTGGGCACCAACTGGTGAGCAATCACGTGTGAGTCATTTGCCTCCCTTGTACACTCTGTTATTAGGATTGTTTCTGTTACTGTTCTGTTGCTGTACTGTTTTCTTATTTCATTGCCGTTTCCAGTAAGTTGTTCTTATCTCAGCCTGCGATCTTTACCTTTTGTGCCTCCAATTGTCCCGTCCAGCCTGCCTCAGGATGGAGGGGGAGTGGGAAGGAAAGGAGGAGTGGGAAGTGAGCGAGTGGCGCACGATTTGCATGGTTTCAGTGAGAACACTAAATTATGGAACACCCGTCTTAAACACATCATCGTGGCTGGGCTTCTCGAACGAAGATTTCAGAAGGCTCTATCCACATTTGTTACAAGCACGCTGGTGGCTTAGGAGGCCAATGCGAGACAGACATATCCGATTGCAAAAGGCACAGCAGAAAGACTCCCTAGGTGGTATATTCTGCAAGACATGATTCTTTCTGCCTTGTCTTTTCTCCTCGAGAGTGATTCTGCGTGCCTTCTCAAAGGAAACAGCAGCGTTAGAGATGGTGTGTCTCCAGGCCTCCCGATTTGAGGCCAGAGTAGACCAGTTCTGTTGATTGATATGGCCGAGGCTGAGATGTTTGTAGCTATAATTGTCTACAACGTGGAAGAAATAATTCTGATTACAGTATTTTAGTATTTCTTATTTTATTATTTTAATAATATTTCTTATAACATTACTATCTATTGCTGAGTATATATAACAGGTAATAATGTGTTATAAAGTATTACTTCTCTCTATATTTCTATATGATATTTCTATATATATTTCTATATTTCTATATATACTTCTCTCTATATATATTCTATATTTCCATATATATGTCTATATTTCTAATAATATTTCTATATTATTATAACTCTCCTCTTCTTAGCTAAATCATTCACTCAGGTCTGAGAAGGCGTGTCGAAAACAAGGATGCCTTGGCTAATAAACGCAGTGCTAGTCTTCCGTTCTGCTTGAGCCAGGGCCATAATCCAACGCCATCATTGCCAGAGTGCCCTGAATGCTTGTCTGACGTGAATCTCTGGGGCGTGGAAACCCTCCTCTTCTTCTCTGAAGGGCGGTAGTCTGTGTGCTGCCCAAACTGGCTGTGGCAATCACAGCCCCGCCGTGTTGATCTTCTCTGCTCTCTCTGCCTCTGTCGGGTTTGCTCCCGAGCAGCCCGGAGCATGAGAGCCTGCTTGGAGCTGGCTTTGGAGGGCCCTGGAACTGCAGTATTCACTAAGACTTGGTCACAACGTGGAGGACTTGTTCTCTCCCTCTTTCTCTTCCGCAGTGAGCGGTCATAGTCTGTGTACTGCACAAACCGGCTGCCAAGGTTGTAAGTTCCCCGCACAGATCTGCTTGGCTCCCTCTGCCTCAGCAAGGTTTGCTCCTGAGCAGCCCTGGGAGCGGGAGCCCACCAGCAGATCCTCTTGGAAGGCCTTGCAGCTGTGCTATCCCTAGGACCACGGTCACGACTTGGAGGACCAGTTCTTCTCTCTGAAGCGTCCTCATAGTCTGTGGTGTCCCCAGACCAGCTGCGGAGATCCCTGCCCCACAGAGGGAATCTGCTCCGGGACCGCTCCCTGCCAGTGTCCTTCATGCCCTGCCAAGAGAGCTGTGGAGAGTTCCTGCCCTTTTCTCCTGAAAGGATCAGAGCAGTGGGGAACCCCTACAAGTTCTGGGACAGGATTGTTTGGGGCCTCCAAAAGGCTCTTTTGGAGGGCTACTAAGACCAAAAGGCCAGAGGCGCACAAAAGGGATGGATCCAGGTGGGATGCTTTGAGAGGGAGCAGCGTTGTGGCTGTGAAGAAAGGTGCGGTGTGTGAGGGACAAAAGAGAAATGCTGAGATCCCAGAAAGAAATCCACTCTTCCTCTGATGCCCTGACCCATGACCCCAAAGTTACCTTAGTCCTACCAGTCAGAGCCTGTGGTCCAACAGAGCCCGCCTGCTTGCTGCTGGCCACACACTGACTGAGGAAGGAAGGGGCATGTGATGGTGCCAGTGAGGAAGAAGGCCTTTCTCCAATTCTCAGATCAGAGCATCTGGAGAAAAACAAAAGAGGGATCTCAGTTTAGAGCTGTTGTTGCAACCTCCTCTGGGGTTCAGTCATTTTCTCAGAGAGGCTTCTACGACAGAGAGAAGACTTAACCAAGGACACTAATGGGAAACTCAGCTAGGGTCTTCCCACCAAGTTTGCCTCTGTCCCAACCAAAACCTCATCTCTATACCTCCCACAGCCTCCATTTCCTAAATTCACAGACTTGTTTGGGTTGCAAGGGACCTTTAACTTTATCTTGTTCCACCCCGCTGTGGTGGGCAGGAACACCCTCCACTATTCCAAGGTTTCTCCAAGCCCTGTCCAACCTGGCCTTGAACACTTCCAGGGATGGGGCCCCCAAAGATGCTGTGGCAACCTGTGCCAGTGTCTCAGCACCCTTACAGCAAAGAATTCCTTCCCAATATCTAGTGTAAACCTGCCCTCTGTTAGCTGAAAACTGATAGCCTTCATCCTGTCACTACATTCCCTGACAAATGGTGCCTCCCCATCTTTCCTGGAGGTCCTCTTTAAGTCCTCTTATCTACAAGAGTCAACATCAGAGACCAGGCAAGTAGCAGATTCCATCCGGGCCGCAGCCTGAAGCCCAGTAAAGGACAGACACGGAGTAGTTCAGATTTGACAGCACTGAATGATGCAGGTAGTAATTTCATTTGATGAGAAAAACACTCCGGAAGGTGAGAAGCACAACTGCAAATGAGGCAAAGGAAATGTATTCTGAACATATTTGAATCCTGGTTATTACCTGGCATAGAACAGCAGGTAGGCTTGCTGCCTGAGAACTGTGTCAATGGAACACAGCTGCACAGATTCATCGTCCATCCGGTACCACAATCCATTGCTGGCCTGTAAAAAAAAGGCAAGGATCTCTCCATGGTTTCTCTCCAAAAACACAGGTAGGAAACTGCCAAACCGAGAGCATGTCAAAACAAATGCAGTCCAGCCACTCAGGAGGCCTTCTGCCCCAAAACTTTGGCTGTCAGTAACACTGACAGGAAAGTTTATCTTCCCCAGCACACATTTTTCCCCATTGGGAAGGAAGTTGCTCTTTTACCTTTGTGTAGCAGAAATAGTGTCCTCCATGACAGCTGACACCACTGTGCACCAGGACAGCATATAAGGAGTAGAGGAGTGCTTCTCCATCTGCCTGAGACATGTATGGGCGAAGATCCAAGTACTCCGGATACTCTACAACCTATGGAGAGACCAAGAGGGCTCAGAAATGACCCTGGTCTGTGACATGAAATAGCCTACCAAGTGCAGGGGCCAATCCAGGGGTATCAATACATCTCTGGGGCTCATGAGCACTTGGTTTTCCATAAAGCAACATAACATCGTTTGGGTGGCAGGAAACCCTTCTCAGTCAAAGCAGCCCTATCAGAGCACAGTGCTTGCCTGTCTTCCCACAGGAACTTTCCACTCCCCAGAAGGGACCCCAAAAAACCCAACACAAGCAGCTTGTGACAAGCATACTGCTTTAGGAAATCTGCTTCTTGAAGAGAAAGCTGCACACCAATAGTGTACACACCTTGCTGATCTTGCCACCAGTGAAGCAGTCAAACCTCTTCAGACACACAGTGAGAACCTTGGGTGCACAGTGGACAGTGAACCTCTTAGTGGCAGCAACATTCTTCTCACACCTTGAAACCAAGCACAGAGCACAGCACTGAAATGCACCCTATCTTCCACCAAGGCAGTCAGACAACCTTTCTTGTCTCCTGCATCCTTATGCTATTTTAAGGCAATTCGGTGCCATATTTAAAACAAACAAACAAACAAACAAACAAAGAAAAAACCCCAACCCCCCTCCCCAAAAAACCAGACAAACAAAACTGTGTCTCATCAGTGTGCAGTAAACTTCCACGAGAAGATGACTTCTGCTCAATGACTTGTAGCCCCCTCACACAGAGTCTCATGTTAATATGTTGTTAGTAATCATCTTACTTGCTACATTTAAAGCAGTTTTCCCCATCCAGGTGCTCCGGTGTTACAAAGTCCTCCAGAGCTGCAGTGAGGGATGAGGCTGCCTGGAGAATTGAGAAATCGGTGCACTGAGCTACAGCAAATGCCCTGGCCCAAACATTTTCCAGGAGCTGACAAGAAAACCCCTGTAGCTGATGCTGAGGAGACCCGCCATGAATCTGCAAGCTGTAGCCAGAAGGAGCCAGAAAGAGAGTGTGGTGCTGAACATTTCCCCTGTCCCAGAGGTTCTCAGGGGCAATCAAGAGCTCCCTCTCTCTATCACCTGCCATTGAGCTACTGATGTTATGTAGGGTCATCAGTAGTGAAAACAATCCAACCCATCAGCCTGGAAGCCAGACAGGTGTTGAAGGAGGGCAAAGGAAAGAAGGAGGAGGCTATGTCAAGGGTGCAGAGTGCATAATGGATGCTTGTCCAGCTTCAAGCCAGCACCTACAGAGAGACCAGTGCCATGGCCTCTGCAGGAGGACAACATCCGTTCCCCTTCCCATCCACGACCAAGACCTCTTGTGCTCACAGTATATGCTTTCAGGACAAATGTGTTGACTCTGAAAAGCCTTGCCATGTCTTGAAGCACAACTGCAAAACCTCTTACTTTGATATCCAAGGGGACATCCAGGAAGGCCTCATAGGAATCAGAAATGGCTTTGCAGCTGAAGCAGATGACTGGAAGGAAAAATCAAAATGCCGAGCAATGGTGAGCTGAACGATGGTACTGCTCTGTGCTCATTGTACCTGTCCTGCTAGTCCCAGGGCCAGCTGTTGGGCACAGGCAGACAGAAGGGCACAGGCAGTGCCAAGGAGAGCAGCTGTTGTAGAAACATACCTCTGGATCTCAGAAAGCCTCCAAATATTTGATGGACAATGGTAGTAGATTGAGATGATATGTCCAAGCTGGAAACAAGTCGTAAGACAGAGCATTACTTCCTCCAAGCCCCGGCTGTAGGTTTTCCTTGATGAGGCCACATCAAGGAGTCCAAGGGGCTCAGAACTTTGTAAAGGTAACTTGCTTGTGCTTACTCGTTGCTTGCACTCAGACAAGCTCTCTGCATGGCATTGACAGTACAGCATAAGAAGTCATGGGCATCTTCCTCCCTGCCAAGCTGAAAATGTTCTCCTATGACTAAGAAACAGGAAGTTAGTAGTTGTCTCCTACAGGAAGGGAAGAAAACCTGTCAAAGAACCTGAAATCACATACATCTGAAACCCCTGAGAACAGCCAAAGGCAGGATGGCACTGACTGAACGCAGGACCTTGTTAACATGCGCTTCCATGATGCACATCATGCAGAAGCCTTGTTGGCGACCTGAGGAGGGAGGGAGAGAAGGTCCTCTGGTTAGCAAAATATCCCTAGTGGTGGAATACTCCTCTTCTTCCACTCCCACTCCAGTGCAATATGCCACTCCTCCCAGTGTTTCAACAAGCACGGGACGTTTTAGTGCATAGAAAATGTTCTTCAGAGGAATGCTAAACTGAGGTTTTAACTTGCAGGAATAGAGACCCAGAGCTAGAAAGATGTGCCTTCATGAAGAATAAGACAGCTGGATAGGACAGGTGGCTCCCGAGTGTACAAAGAACACAAGTTCTGGGGCTGACAAAGGGCTGCTTTTCTCCTAAATCAAATTTCAGGTTCTGGGAATCCTTGGGATTTGATGAACAGATTCACAGGGAGATGTCCCTAAGAGTACTCACAGGCCTGGCTGTGCTCCCGGGAGAGCAGATAGTTGGCCAGCGGCGGGGTGTATGTCAGGCATTGCAGGACAGCATTAAGGAAGCATGTGTTGCCCACATTGAGGAGTCCTGCTCCAGCACTCTGTCTTTGCTGCCAGACCATGCAAATCTTCTCGGGGGGAAAGAGGATCCTTTGTGGCGGAGTCATTCCCTCGGCAATGACTGCAGGGAAATTCCATTTGAAAAGAGATGAAATGAGGCACAAAGGCATATTTAAACAGTGAGGTCTCTACAGGAGCACTCAGGACCATCTGCTTCAACTGCCAACCCAACAACATCAGGGGAAGCTTAAACAGTGCCATTTAAATCTACTGTTTTGGAAAAATCCATTCCCCTCTTTACGTTGCTGAGAGTCCAACAAACCCACAATCTGATTTCTGGGCCGCAGGCTACCTTCCTTTCTCAGTAGAGTTCTAGACTGGGTTATCAGTGAAGCCATCCCTTTTCCTGATTGTAACTTGTTGAAAACAAGGAAATACTGAGCACGGAAGGTAACCCAAAGGATGGCAGACCTCTCTACGAGCAATGGCAGCTTTCAAAGTCTTGTACCTAGTGTCAGAGGAGCGACAAAAGGTGTTTTCCTGGGTCTAATTGTAAACACGGGGGTCAGTTGACTGCTCTCAGGAAACATCCCAGAGATCACTCTAGGTTGTGAGCACATCATTCTGGGATTTGACCACCAGCCATGTCAGTTGTCTGTGGCAGTTCACAAAGTCCAAACCTGCTGGTGAAGCTATTACTCACAGGAGTCGTTCCCCGCTGTGGCCATTGCCTCTCTCAGGAAGAGAGTGCAATGCTTTAGATGACCAAGGATGTCTTTCTCTCCAGAAAGAGAACAGCACCAATCCCGTCACCTAGTTGCAAAGAAATTACTGTAGCTCACCGAAAGTATCAAAACTCTAAATCAACGCAGAACGGCATCCCCCACCAAGTCTTTCAGTGGTGCTCGTAACTGCTGCTGAGCTGCAGCTCACGCCCTTATGATCAGGCGCGGGGCACCAACTCACAGCGGGTTCAAAGGCCCTTTTGAAATGCTCCCATGGACGTTACCTTCTCTGAAGAGGCCCTGCTGCTCTCCTGACACTGCTTCAGCAACAGAGCCCTCTGGCTTTCCCACCTCCTAGGAGTGACCGTCTTTCAGCCACTACTTTAACTGCTGCCTTTGCTGCTCTCCTTTTTCTGCCTCCCTCCCTCCCACAGCAATCAAGGTGGGCTGAGCCCATCCCCTCAGACTACAGTCACCTCCCTGCTTACCTATCCTAGGCTATGGAAAAAAAACCCAAGAATCAGCAAACTGGAATTCTAGCCTAGGTCATACCTGGCCAGCCTATAAAAGTTGTAACAGCTCAGCCTACAGCTAGGAAGGTATAAATCAGCCTATACTTTTATCCCAGATACCCTGCTCTATGATCTGTGCCAAAAGTCAAAGCATTACCTTTGAAAGAGGAGGAAAGTTGAGGAGAAATGGTCAGTAAACAATAAACCATCCAAAAAAGGCAGGCACACAAGTAGCAAAGGAAGGAGCTGAGTTATCCCGAAGGCCAACTCTGTCCAACTGATTTCCGTTGGCGCGCTCCTCAGGATACCGGATGGGTGCCACATCTCTGCCCCTTTGTGACATGGGGTCACATGGAACCCCATGGAACCACATGGAACCCCATGGTTCTTGGGCACAGGAACGCACATGGCACGTCCGCCAGGTGGAAGCCACTGGACCTCCCCCCGTGCTGGTGGCAAAGGGCTCGTCATCCTCTGACAGAGCTCCCACACCTTCCCTGAGCCACACGGCCTGAGGAGTAAAAGCCTGCTCAGGGCTGTAACTGAGCCAGGTCACAGCTTTTCTGGCCCCCAAGACGCTGAGGGTTTCACTGCCACTTCTATCAGGGAGACTCTTAGCAAAGCACCTGGACTCTTATGGGTTCATTTCCAATTAATTTCATCTGCCCCCAGGGTACAACCATGGGCTGACCCTGAACTGGGACTGCCAAAGGAACCCTTCAGAGGCTGCGCTGGGAGGACCTTGGCTGGCTGCTGGCCCCCGCCCAGCTGCTGTCTTGTCCTCAAGCTCTGAAAACCTTCCGGGATGGCTTTTTAGCAGCTTCCCATTTACTCCTGCCGCTAGGGTTGGTTAGGTTTTGATCAGCCGCAGCTTTAGCCAGACTCCCACTCTGGATGGTGAGGGCACGCGCGTGTTAGGCGGAGCTATCCCCTGCACGTCCGGCGCCGAAATAAACAAATACCGGCTTAATAGCACCTGTGGCTGTTGAGTTTTACTACTGTTGCCTTTTCCTGGCATCGATGGATAGAGACAGTTTTGTCCCTGCTGCACTTGGCCTATGTTGTTTTGGGCTTGTTGGAAATCATAAAACTTTTCTAATTTTTTTAGTGTTCCTAATTAACTTTTTGATTAGTTGTTTTTAACACACATCAGAGGCGGTGCGTTCAGCCTTAAATCAACTTTAGCCAGCATGGAGTAAAAATTGTCATAAGCTCCTTTGGGAGAACACAGCCTGGGAAAAGTACTACAACTGTAAGTTTTGTTGAAGTTAACCCTGTTACGCTTCAGTGGAGAAAGCCTGTCAGAGAAAGATGTCCTGTTGAAGGAGGAGATCTGGAACACAAGATTTATGGACTACAAGGACCTTCTGCAGAAACCAGCAGCTAAAGAAGAAGACTAACAAAGGCTCAGCATTTGTGTCAGAAAATCCCTAGGGGAGGGAAAATATACAAAAAAGATTAAAGATATGAAGTTATTACAGTAGAAAGTGAGAAATTAATAACCAATCCCACATAGAATACTAATGAATGAAAGGGAGTGAGTGATGTAATTTGGAAGCAATGAACATTAATTTCTTTGTTTGCCAAATCTGTATAAATAGGTGAAAAGCGATGTCTCGCTGTCAGTACGGAGGCAGGATTTTTGTCAGCCACATGCACACGCAGGGCTGCAAATAAAAGTAATCCCTTGCTTTCTAACACTAAAAAGCCAATTTGTTAGAGGGTCCTATTTATCCCGACAGTTTCAGAGGTGTTTAGCAACAGGCAGTCCTCTGGACACCTGGTGTAACCTCTGCTCAGCAGGCAGATAGTGTTTCTCATGCGCCAAGGATGCAGCTGGTTGTTATTTAACAACACTTGACCTGGCTGGTTTGGCCCCTGCCTGGAATGGGGCATCAAGTTTTACTCAGTTCTTCTCAGGACAGGTGGTTTCACTCCTGCCCAGCTCAGCACAGTTCATATGGCTCCTGTTCCACTCCGAGGTGTTTCTTCTTTTAGACTTGGGGCATCCAGCTCGGGCATGACTTTGCTTGGATGGCTTTTTTCATCACGTCTTGCAGCAGCTGGTTTTATCCCTGTCATCCTTGGGGAGGCTCCTGGTATCCCTTACCCAGACAAAGGATCTGCATTTACTCCTGCATTACACCTCTCAGGTGACCTTTTTATGCCCCTGCCCTAACCTGATGTCCAGGTCCTGTATTACCGTCCTCCCAGCAGCACTTCAGGAGCTCTCTGATGAAGACAATCAACAATGGCACTCGTGAACAGTGCCTCTGCTCCTGCCTCCTGCTCATATGGGGGCATTTTAGGACAGAAACAGCCGTGCTCTGTGACCCAGCTGGTCCTACATGAGTCCCCTTTGCCCTCATCGTCAGTCCCTGAAGGTCCAGTGCGCCAGGAAGACCCCTTCTCCCCCTCCCTATCAGCCTTCCCATTTCCAGGCCCCAGGCCGACTCCTTTGCTCCTCACAGGCCTTGCAGGTCACAGGCACCTGCCTGCCAGGCTGGGATGGCCTCACAGCAGCACAGGGCAGCACAGCAGCACACAGAGCCCCATCTTAATACCAAACAGACTCCTCCCCTGAAAGGGCCACTCCTGTTCTGTTAACGTGTTTCAAGTCTAGATTAAGATTGTTATATTGACATGACAAACCAAGGATTAGGATGTGCCCTGGCCTGCAGAGTGATCAGGTCCAGGTGATCAGGCATCCTAAGCTGAGCTGTGCTGTACAATTCGGTGCTAAAGGGCTTACAAAATCTTGCTATGCTGGTGCTGCTTATAGAAATCTTGGGCTACTCAAATCATGGTATTCTGGGCTATAGTGATCATACCATGATGTTAAAAAAAATGAAGCTTTAATTGTAACTATGTTTCATGGTTTGAGATAGCCCCAAAAAATCCAATTCCCTAGCTCCACCCCCCTCCCACATCTCAACCTAATGTGAGATGGGCTTTTCCAGACAAAACACACCAGACTCAAAGTGGGGGAAAGGGAATATATTACAATGACTGTACAAATAAATATAACATCACATTATACACATGATCACAACTATCTCTACCATGACATATAGTATTTACAATGGACCAGTTCTCTTCTCCCCTCCAAATAAAAGTCCAGGAGGGAAAGAAGGACAGATCCCTTCCAGTCCTTAAGCAGCAGCATCTTCTGAGGCAGCAGTCTGTCTGTCTTCTCCACATGCAGCAGCTGATTGCTGGCTTTCTGCCAGCACTCAATGAGGGAGATATCCAAGTCTCTCTCTCGGCCCCATCGCCTCACAACCGAGGGGTCTTCCGTGGGCTTTGTAACCCCAGACAAGGTCGTATCACCACGTCATATCACGAAGACACAGGGGGTCTTTGTGACGGTCTGGTATCCCAGGAGACTCAGCTCCTTGCTTGCAGGGCCTCTGTGCCCTGTCTCTCAGGCTGCCACCGTGGCAGCAGTGCAAGGGGGGAGCCAAGGTCAACTCCCCCTGCATTCCATCTGGCCGTCCCGGTCCAGCTCCGGGACGCCCTGAGCTTCTCAGCTCCTCTCTCTCTAGTGCTGCATGTCTAAAACTCTTCTCCTAAATAGGAGTCCATGTCCCTCTTCTCCAAGAGGGTCTCCAAGGGAGTTTTGGGGAATCTGGTACAGTCTTACCCCCAAGAACTCTATCTCTCAGCTGCTGGCTCTCTTTCTCCTCCCTTTCCAGGAGTCTTCTCTCTGGTGCTGCATGTTGTTTCTGCTGCTCCTTCAGTTCAGGTCCTTATCTCTGGCTCTCTGTCACCGTTTCTCTGGTCAGTCCCGGCTGCTGCTCTGCGTCCATGGAGAAAACATCTCCTGGCATAACTACAAGCACCTAGCCCAGCTTTATGCTGTTCCAGGTCCCTGCAGCCCCCCAGCCAAGGGCTGGGAGGCCCCAGAGGGCCCGAGGGGCTTAGAGCCCCTTCCTCGTGGCCCTACAACATGGCCACCTCTCCTACAACAACCCAAAACTACAACTCATCTCTTCCGGTCTGGTTGTGATATGTTTACATTTTTGCAGGAGTGCCCATTGGGCAGAATTTCAAAACTTCCAAGGGTTTCCACCCCTTGGGGTCTACCACTTCTCTTAGCCTCTGGGGGAAAACAAAGTCCAAACCACTACACCCACGATGGTTGCAGACACTCCCAGTAGATCCCAGTTGCCCTCAGCATGCTCACAGTCATACCCAGTTAGTGCCACTTGCCCCAGGATGCTTCCAGTTCCCATCAGTACAATCCCAGTCACTCCCAGTCTATGCCAGTTGCCTCCAGCATGCACCCTGTCACTCCCAGTCATTCCCAGTTTCTTCCAGGATGATCCCAGTTGCTCCCAGTTCTCCTCTATGTAGTTCCACTCACTCCCAGTATGATCCTGGGCACTAACAGTCACTGCTAGGATGGTTCCAGTATGGTTCTGGTCACTCCCACAGTGATCCCAGTCACTCCCAATAGGATCCCAGTTGCCCCTAAGGTGGTCCCAGTTCCTCCCAGTCCCCCCCAGGATGGTTCCTTTCCCTCTCGGGGACTCCCAGTCTGAGTCCTGGATGATGCCATTTGCCAACTGCATGGTCCCAGTTGCTCCCAGTATGATCCCAGTATATGTCCAGTCACCCCTGGTATGATCCCAGTAACTTCCAGACACTTCCAGTATGAATCCAGTTTGACCCCAGTCATCCCCAGTATGGTTGCAGTCCCTCTCACATACTCCCAGTATTACTGCAGTCACTCCCAGGATGATCCCTGTCAGTCCCACTGTGATCCCAGTATGAGCCCAGCAGGGGCCTGGCTGCTCCCACTATGATCCCAGTTGCCCCCAGCATGGTTCCAGTTGCTACCATGGACCACTTCTCTGGTTCCAGTAACTCCCAGTATGATCCCAGCCTCTCCCAGTACAATACCACTCTATCCTAGGAGAATCTGAGTTACCCCTGCATGGTCCCAGTTGCTCCCAGTCAGCCCACTATAGTTACAGTCCCTCCCAGTATGATCCCTGTCACTGCCAGTCTCTCCCAGTCTCTCCCAGTCGACCTCAGCATGCTCCCAGTCACACCAATTATGCTCCCAGTCAGTTCCAGTGTGGTTCTAGTCGCTCCCAGTATGATCCCAGTTGCCCCCAGCCTGGTTGCTCCAGGATGGATCAGGAATGGGGACCACCCGGAGTTCCCCCCGTGTCACCCCGTTCTGGGGGGGCTCTGGGGGGGGCACCTGCACCCCAACACGGCACCCAGCGCTCCACAAAAGGGGCCAGGACCCCCCGACACCGCCCCACAGACCCACAAGGACCCCCCAACCCGCTCAGACCCCACCCAGAGCCCCCAAACCCCAACTGTGGGGAGACCTTTCTGGGCACTGGGGGTGCCGGGAGCCCCCCCGGCTGCGGGGGCAACTCCCCCGTGTGCCGGCAGAGCCGCAGCGCCCAGCGCTCCCCACCTCGAGCCCACCGGCGCCCCCCCCTCGCCCCCAGCGCCCCCCGGGACGGCAATTTGGGCAGGGGGGAGGGGGGGGCGCCCAGGCCGGGCCCCCCCGCGCTGTCCCGGCCGTGGCGGCTGCGGCGGGGGCCGAGTGCGGGCGGGAGCGGCCAAGAGCCCAGCGCTGCCCCATCCCGACCTGCCCCAGCTCCAGCCCTGCTCCTGCCGCGGGAGGCCATGGCTTTGGGGGCAAGGGGGGGGCAAGGGGGGGACAAGGGGGGGGTAGAGGGGGGGCCCAAGGGGGGCCCAAGGGGGGCCCAAGGGGGCTGGTCCAGGGGGGGAAGGGCTGCAGGGGGTGGATCCCGGAGGAGGAAACCCGCCAAAAGCGGCGGCCCAGCCGAGGGAGGAGCCGAGCGGGAGCACAAAGAAGAGCAGCCAAAAGGTCCTGGCGGTCGCTCGGCAATGGCGGGGGGGCGAGAGCGGTTTGGGGGCCCCCCGTGAGAGCCGGGGGGGAACCCCGGTAGCCGCGGAGTGGGGAGAGCGGAGAGGGGCGATCCCGGAGCTAGGGAACCCCCGGAATGCTGGAGGGGGGGGAGCAGAGAGGGAGCACCGGGCCCCTTAAGCGGGGGTCCCGGAGAGGGGGAAGGCCTTGGAGTGTGGAGAGGAGGGGGGGCCTTGAGGCGGGGTGGGAGCCGAGAGCGCCAAGAGGTTTGCGAGGGTGGGAGGCGAGAGAGGAGGGCCGGCCGGCCCCGGGAGGCAGAGTGGGGAGAAGTGAGCCCTGGGACCCCCCTGGCAACACTAAAGGGGACCCCGGCGAGTGGGAACCCCCCTGAGCCGCGGGACCCCCGGCAGCCCGGAGAAGGGGGAACCCCAATGCAGGCAGAAGTGCCATCAGGCCAGACAGGGGGGACCCCCCTAACCCCAGAGAGCAGAGAGGGGGAACTACTGGGAGGGGATTTTGGGCTGAATGTTTGTGGTTTTGGGGTTTTTATGGGCACAGGATGCCTGGTGAGTTCTAGGGCTGGACTTGGGCAGGAGAAACACCCAAGGCAATGTGCTCACCCCTTGTTTCCCCCCCCCCCCCCATCAGGATTTCTGCTTCCCAAAGGTTGGGCGGATGGAGGAGGAGGCTGCAAGGAAGAGGAAGATGCCGCGGGCCCCCCAGGCAGGTGAGGAGGAAGTCAGTGCCCCTTTGGGTTGGTCTTTTGTCTTTTGTGGCCATCCTGCCGGGGCCGGAGTTGGGGGGATGTCCTTGGGCTTCCCTGTGGGCCAGAGGCAAATCCCCTGCCTGTCCTTGTTGCTTCCTGCCCCAGGCCCCAAGGTGAGGCCGGAGAGCGCGGAGGACAAATCCCGGCGGCAGAGCCTGGTGGGAGAGGCCGTTTTGAAGGGCTCCCCGGCGCAGGAAGGCAGCGGGGAGGAAAAGGGCCGGAGATGCCCCCGCAGGAGGGGCTCCAAAGCCAGCCCAGGGGGCTGTGAGGAGGAAAGAGCCAGCGTGTGCCGGGAAGGCAGCCGGAGCTTGAGGCGGAGCTGCGAGCTGGTGGTCCCTGAGCAGCCTCCCAGCAGAGAGGAGCACTTCAGGTGCTTAGAATGTGGGAAGAGCTTCAGGACGAGCACCAACCTCCTGAGGCACCAGCACATCCACAGTGGGGAACGGCCCTACAAGTGTAGGGAATGTGGGAAGAGCTTCAGTGACAGCGCCCACCTGCTCCGACACCAGGTGATCCACAGTGGGGAAAAGCCCTACACGTGTGGGAAATGTGGGAACAGCTTCAGCCAGAAATCCTGCCTGATCCGCCACCAGCTCATCCACACTGGAGAACAACCTTACACCTGTGGGGAATGTGGGAAGAGCTTCAACCGGAGATTCAACCTCCGCACTCATCTGGGCCTGCACTCCAGGGAACGGCCCTACAAGTGCTTGGAATGTGGGAAGAGCTTCAGCCAGAGCTCTGATCTGATCCACCACCAGAAGATCCACAGTGGGGAACGGCCCTACAAGTGCCTGGAATGTGGAAAGAGGTTTAGAACCAGCTCCCATCTCCTCATGCATGAGCAGATACACACGGGGGAGAGACCCTTCCGCTGCAGCGACTGCGGGAAGGGCTTCAAACGCAACTCCCACCTCGTCATCCACCGTCGCATCCACACCGGGGAGAAGCCCTACAAGTGTGACGAGTGTGAGAGGAGCTTCACCAACAGCTCTGCCTTGACCTACCACCAACGGACCCACCAGTAATGGAAGCCCCGAGTGCCCCAACTGCGGGAAGAGCTTCGGCCGCTGCTCCAACTCCATCAGCCATCGGAGGACCTGCATTGGATGATCCACAGGGACCCCCGTTGGGCACAGACCTGGTGACCAACATTCCTGGTGATCCATGTTGGGCAGTGTATTGGGGCCTTGGGCATAATGTATTTAAGGAGGAAAAAAACCTTGTGCAGATGGAATTGGGTGCAGAGAGGAGCAGAGTGGGAATAGGGGAGAGGAACAGCTCTGCAGACCCCCAGGGCAATGCAGGAGGAGGGGCAGGAGGTGCCCCAGGCCTAGAGCTGAGATTCCCCTGCAGCCCAAGGAGGAGCCCACGGCGGAGCAGGGGATGCCCACAAAGAAGGATGTGAGCCCGTGGGCAGCCCGTGCTGGAGCAGAGTCCCTGCAGCTGCTGTGGCCCCAGAGAGCTCCAAGGGTCTCATCAGCACTGCTGGTTGTGGGGCCACTCAGAGGGGCTTTAGGCACAGGAATTGTCCTTCCTGGCCCCAATGGAAGTCTGTGACTTTCTCTGAAATTTGGAGAACAAAAATAGGATTCTACTTGGGTTGTTCTTCAGGTTGTTCATTAAAAAAGCAGGAGCTCATTGTCTCAAGGACTTGCGCAGGTCCGAGGGGTTTTCAGTCCCAGCCCCCCAGGTCACCCCCCAAGGTGCTGGACGGCCCTTCAGACCCACCTGAGCCCACCCCCCATGTGCCCACCCTGTGCAGGGCAGCTCGGGGAGCCCCCAGGACAGGGGATGGTGCCTCTGGACCTGCCTCCCGAGGGGCTTTTGCCACCCCTGGGGAGCACAGAGGGGACAGGGGCACCCTCAGCTCCTCCTGCCACGAGCTGAGCTGGGACAACAGCCTGAGCTCCCGGGGTCTGGGCAGGTCCTGCTCCCTCCTGGGGCTTTGCCTGGATGCTCCTGTGCTCCTCAAATAAAAACACAAAAAGCTCATAATCCCCCAAGGGCCCAGCAGTCACAGCTCTCCTCAGCAAAGCAAAACCGGTTCCATAGGAGTGATTTGTGGAATATTTATAAGGAAAAAAAGTCAAAAAACCAGACCAAGGATCAACTGACAGAGACGAAAATACCTGTGGATGCTGCTGTTGAGTCACTGGCAACTGCAAAGTGTTTCTATACTTACTAAAACTATATAACCCCCCTCCAGCAGGTGTTGTTGGCATAAAATTATTACCAGGCTGGTACTTGCCCAGGTGAGAACCCTCTGTCTGTGTCTGCAAAGGGAAGACCCCAAAGGATGATTTTCTTCCTTTCCCAGTGCTTGAATTTTTATAAGGTTTAATTGATACCGTGTTTTGTTCCTGTCCCCGAGCCCCAAATTCCTCCTGGTGGGGCAGCCCCGCCGAGCTTTGCAGCCGGGAAACCCGATCTGGGGGTTTGCTCCCTGTTCCTCAGGTGCTTGAACACAGCAGAGGGGCAGCGGGACCCTCCAGCCCCGCCCCAAGAGCCTGTGGGGGCAACTCCCCGGGCAGCCCGAGGGACAGCGCCAGGGCGGCCGTCAGGGCCCCGAGGGGACAGCGGGGACAGCGGGGGGGCTGCGGCGAGGCCCCCCCACGGCTCTGGAATGGCAGATCCAGAATGGGGGTGGGGAAGGGGTGTGGAAAAAAGGGGGGGCTCGAGAGCAGCCGTCACCCCCCCCCCCCAGAGCCCGAGGCAGGGTGTCCTGGGGCAAAGCCCTGGTGAGACCCCCCAAAGCCCTGCAGCCCCCCCTGCACAGGGGGATGCAGGGACTGGGAAAGGGATTGCAGGGGTTGTGGAGCTGGATACAGGGGTGCAGGGGGGTCCCAGAGCTGGGGAAGGAGATGCAGGGGGGTCTCATTGCCCAGGAACGGGGATTCAAGGGGGGCCCGGGGTCAAGGCAAAGGGGGGCTCCCCCCGGGATGGGGGTCCCGGGGGGGGCACACACGCTCCGGGGGGGGCACACACGACCCCCGTCAGCATCTTGGGGGGGCGGGGGGGCAGGACCCGGGAAACGGCGGCGGCTGCTGGGAAGGGACTGGGACGGGCTGGGATGGACTGGGACAGACTGGGACACTGGGATACAGCAAGAGCAACACCGGGACCCCTCGGGACCAGAGCTGGGGCAACAGGGATCATACTGGGAGCAACTGGGACTGTCAACGAACGGGAATAAAACTCTCTGTCACTGCAATGTCAGGATTAGAAAGCGATTTAATTTTTTTTGGCACTGGGTGCAGGGGTGGGGGGGTTTCCTCCCATCACCCCCACACTGGGCTGTCTCACACCCTGGTTTCTGTGGATGTAACTAATACATGTGCATTACATTTCCCCAAACTCATGCATATATACTAAACACTCCCACAGATTCTCTCACACATTTGAATCAGTTTTCAGAACTCATTTACATCAGAGTAGGGGTCTCTTGAGGGTCTCTGGTGGCCGTTGGGGGAACATCCCTTCTCCAAATTATCCTTCTTTGGTCACAGGCCTGAAAAAACAGTTTCTTCTTCTGGAATGCTTCCCAGCTCTGGGGGCTGGCCAAGATACTCCTTCTTATCAGTGCTGCTTTTCCCGGCATCAGACCTGGCCCCGGGGGGATCGGGGGTCGTTCCCAACCGGCTCCGCCGCACGGCCCGGGCCCCGCGTGTCCCGCTGCCGCCTGCCCGGCCCCGCCGAGCCCAGAAACGCCGCCAAATCGCTCAGAGGGACCAAAAACCCTTCCCGTGGGCAGCGAGGGGCGCGGGGGGTCCCTGTGAAGGCCCTTCCCCTCAGTCACTGCTGGGCACCCGCCGCCCCCGCCCCGAGCCGGGGCCCTTCCCAGCGCTCCCAGTGTGCCCAGCCAGCCCCGAGCGCCCCAGGGAGGGCTTCAGCTGGGCACGGCACACAAGGGCTGCTGGGGGGTCCCACCTCACTGCGGGGCCCTTGGTTCTTCCCGGGCTGGGCAAACCCGGCGGGTGGAGTTTTGTGCCAGAACTCTGTCCCCTCCTGCGCTCGGCCCACGGGATTCGGGGCCGTTTTCCCTTTTGGGGGCAAATAAATCCGAGGTGTTGAGCACTGACAGGACGCAGCAGCCCTGCAGCCTGCGGAGCCCGGGCTGGCCTGTGCCTGGCAGAGGAACAAAGCAGCTCAGGGACAAATGACTCAGTGGTTAATTGGCCTAAGAAATTGCTCCTAATTAGGGGGCAGGAGAAGTGAGGCCCCAGGGCTTCCTGGCCAATGCACACAGCTGGGAAAGCTGGGCCAGGAGCTCCACAACACTGTATTTGTGTCTTTTTTCAGATAGATCTGGCATTGCATTGATTGATTCTCAATATTTTATGCCTGTTTAATGATATTTTATTGATTCTCTTCAAGATCAGGATCATCATCTGGATCTTTATGGACATGGTGCTTTCCAAGGAGAGCAGGACACAGGCAGAGCCAGGAGAACCAGCCTGCAATCACACAGTGCCACCGGGGAGAGATGTTGTAGAGCAAAGACTCCCTTCAGGTTGGAAGGAAACTCTGCATTCAGTGAGCTGCCTGGAGAATGTGTGCCCACAGCTCTGTGAGAAGCTGACAGCAGGGAATAACATTCCCAAGCAGCTACAGCTCTGCCCGGAAGGAAGGACTGTCTGCAGGTTCAGACACTTCTGAGTTTGACCCTTCAGACCATAGTGACCCTTTCAGAGAAAACGCTGAGGACAAGTGTATTTGAAGAGCTCAAGCTGACTGAGAAGGCCTGCAAAGCATCCTGGAGAGCTGATTTCCAAGATCTCCGTGGGCATTTGGGACCTTGATAAATTCTCTTCTTCCCTCAGTGCCCAGGGAACACCAGACAAGGTCACCCAAGGGTTTCCCTTGGAGTCCCCTGGGCTTGGCTGGTGGAATCTTCTTGGGGGAGGGCAGGGATGAGATGAAGGCAGCTGGGTGAGACTTTGGAATGGAAGATCGTGCCTGTTTGGGGCTTTCTGTCTTGAAAGCAAGCTCACCATGAGCTGTAGAAGGCCCTGTGCTGGATAGATTCAGCTACTTGAATAAAGTTTTCAGTTTAAGATACTTGTTTTTTAGGAGCTCCTGATACCTCCAAAAGCCAGGTCAGGATTGCCAACAATTTCCTTTCCTATGTGGATATAATTACTTGGCAGGATTCTGTTGTGGAGTCTAATGCTCTGTACTAAGACATTTCTGGACTAGTATTCCAAGGAGCATCCCAAGCATTGTATCCTGCTCCCTTCTCTAATGTATCCATGTACAAAAGTCAGTAACTTCCTTTTCACAGCCTATTTATTTACCTAAATGAGTTCATTTGACTTACATATATTAAGGGATGGCTTTATTTCCTGGTCTATTTTTCCTGATGAAATAAATAATCCAACAGTTCTGCTGGAGTCCAAGTTCTTAAATCACTGGAGTTTTCATTGCATGTATTATGTAACAGGTTGAAAACTTCCTTAGCTGGCAGCTGGAACAAAACTCCATCCAGCTCCCAGGGCTTGCAAACCTCCTTCTTAAACAGCAGGAAGAGCCACAGCTCCCAGGGCTTGCAAACCTCCTTCTTAAACAGCAGGAAGAGCCACAGTAGATGCCCAAGTGCTGCAGAATGGCAGGAAATGCAGGCAGTGCAATGGTTGCAGTGTGTGAATCTCTGCAGTTCAGCAGAGGCTCCTCATCCCTCTGGAGCAGGGAGGTCACTGCTGGGAAGTTGTGCTGTGCAGAAGCCTTGAGCTCCTGTGGCAGGACGAGCACAGGGCAGTGCCACGGCCTTTGTGGGGAAGATCCTGCCGGGCCTGCCAAGTGCTGCTGCTCTTTGTAAAGCGGGAGAGTTGTGGGTCCTTGCGAGGAGGAGAATGATGATGTTCAGCAGCAGAAAGCAGAGCAGAGCAGTGCCCTCCTTTTGTCCGGGGCTGCCAAGGGGGCACTGAACCTGGCGAGCCCTGAGCCAGGAGCAGCAGGAGGGCAGTGTAAACCCGACAGCCCTGGAACAGCACGAGAGGCTGCAGAGCTGGAGAAGGAATTCTGCGGGAATACTCAAGTCTGGAATGCTGCTGGAAGCGTCCCTTTGGCCCCTAGAATTGCCCTGGGAGTTTGCTGCCAGGCTTTGCTGCTCTCCTGCTGCAGTGAGTCAATGGGAGCTGCCGGGTGCTGTGGGCTGGCGATGCCGTGGGGAGCAGCTGCCCGGCCGTGGTGCCCCTTGCCGTGGGTGCCGTGCGGGCTGACGGTGCCGGCGGGTTCCGTGGCAGCGCCGGAGCCCGGTGGGATCCGCAGCGCGTCCCACCCGGCGCTGCAGGACCGGCAACGGCAGCGAGGGCTGCCAGGCCTTGGGAAAGCTGCGACCTGCAGGAGCTGTCAGGGCTCCAAGGCACAGCCCGGGGGGCCAGCAGAGACACAGAGTTCCTGCTGTGCCCATTCCCATTCCTGCCATGCCCATTCCCATTGCTGGTGATGCCCAGCCTGCTCCCAGTGTCCCCGTTCCTGTCCCCAGTGTCCCCATCCTGGTTCCCCACGTTCCTGTTCCCGCTCCTGGTGTTCCCATTACCAGTTGCTGGTAATGCCCCACCTGTTCCCCGTGACCCCATCCTGGTCCCCCCTGGTTCCCATTCCTGGTGTTGCCATTCCCAACTCCTGATATCCCCATTCCCAGTTCCTGGTGTCCCCAGTCTTCTCCTGGTCTTCCCATCCTGCTCCTGGTGTCCCCATCCCTTTCCCCATTGTCTCCTTGTGTTCCCAGATCAAAAAAAAATCCTGGAAAAGAGAAGTTTAGGTACTCCCAGGACCCCAAAATTGTGAAAACAAGGGTTTGGGCACACCCAGAGCCCAAAATATTAAAAGAGAGGGGTTAGGACACTCCCAGACTCTAAAACTCATGAGAACAGTGGGGGTTCAAACACTCCCGGACTCCCAAAATCTCACAAACAGAGGGTTATTGGGCACACCCGGCATCCCAGACCCTCATTCCCACCTATCCACGACACTCCAAACCCCATCCCCAGCAATCCTGGAACCCCCCAAACCCACCTTTGACCCCCCAAGTCCCGGGCAGGGTCAGCTGCAGCAGCCAATGGGAGCGAGTGCTGTTGATGCGTCATCAGCTGCCGGGCAGACCCGTCCGGAACGGAGCCCTCCCCGAGCTCAGCCAATCAGAGACCGCCCTCCGCTCATTTGTGGGGCCCGCGGGAGCTGCGGGAACCCTGGCTGGGCGTTTTTAGGTTGCCCTGAGCTTTGTGAGCCGTGGTTGGGCATTTTTGGTGGGCCCTGAGCTCCCCCCTCCCCCGCAGCCCACGGACCCCCCGAGCCCCCCAGCCCCGGGGCTGCCGCGGGGGCCCCCAACGGCCCTCAGCCAATCCCAAAGCGCCCACGCCGCCCGCGCCCAATCCCAGCGCGCCGCGCTGATGACTCATCAGTCGCCGGGAAGACGCCTCGGAAAAAGGGCCCCAACTGCGCCCTCAGCCAAGCCCAGCGCGCCCCAAACCCCCCAAAACGGCGCCGCCCGGCTGGTTTGGGGCTGTCAGCAGCTGTCCGGCGCTGGGCATGGAGCGTGTGCGGGGAGCTGGGGCCGTGCTGACGGTGCTGGTGGTGCTGGGAGCCCCCCCGGCTGCGGGCGAGGAGCTGTCGGGTGAGCGGGGGGGGGCGGGCAGGGGGGTCGGGTGGGAAAGGGGGGGAAAGAGGGGAGAAAAGAGGGGATGGGAGCCCCAAAAGTGAGTGGGAGGGGGTTTGGAGGGAAGTTTGGAGTGAGTGGGAGGGTAGTGGGAGCCCGAAAGTGAGGGCGGGGGGTTCTGGGGATTGGGGGGACGGTGGGAAAGGGAGGGGGGAAAGGGGTGGTGGGAGAGCAGGCAGAGAGGTGCCATGGGGGTCCCTCGGTGTTCCTTGAGCCCTGGTGGGGGGTTCAGTTTCTTGGGGCTCTGGAGGGGGTTGTATCCGCATTGTGGGGGTCCCCAACCCCGCTGTCCATCCCCGGGGGGCTGATGAGGGGGTTCCCCTCACTCAAGAGCCGGTGCTGGGGCGTCCGTGGGACGGAGTGGGTTGGGAAAGGGGGATCCGGGGTGGTCCCTTGAGCTCCCACCCTGCTGTGGGGGGCTGGGGGATGATGGGGGGGGGGGGGACGGGGCACCCCCTGACCCGTGTCCTGCACACACAGGGGTGTTCCAGTGGATGGGAAAACAGGAGTGTCATTTCATCAACGGCACCGAGCAGGTGAGGTTCCTGGAGAGGCACTTCTACAACCGGGAGCAGCTCCTGCATTTTGACAGCGATGTGGGGGTCTATGTGGGGGACACCCCATTTGGGGAGATCCAGGCAAGAGACTATAACAGCCACCGTGAATATCTGAAGTACAAACGGGGTCAGGTGGACACGTACTGCCGGTACAACTACAAACTTGGTACCCCGTTCAGCGTGGAGAGGAGAGGTGAGAGTGGGGCAGAGCGGGTCCCCTCGGGCCCTGCCCCGGGAATGACCCTGGAGCCCCTCAAACCCTCCCTGGGAACCACCCCAGACCTCTCAGCCCTCCCTGTGCCCGTTCCTGTAGCCATTTGCCCACTCCGAGTTCCTCTGAGTCCATCCCAGTCCATCCCAGTCTCTCCCAGTGCCCCCACGCGTCTCCACCCCGCTGGGGCCACCGAGCTCACGCCCCTCAGCCAATCCCAGCGCGTCTCTCTGATGACGCTCCAGTTGCCAGGCAGACCCAAACTAAAGACTTCTCTCACCACCACTCAACCTCCCAGTCCCGATCGCTTCCTTCCCAGTCCAGAACAGCCCATTCCCAGTCCTTCACAGTCACTCCCAGACCCTCTCACTCCATTCCCAGACCTCTCGATCCATTCCCAGACCCTCTCACTCCATTCCCAGTCGTTCTCACTTCACTCCCATATCTCCCATCCCTCCCTCCCAGTGCCCCCCAAGCCCAGCCCCTTCTACCCCACTCTGTTCCCAGTCCCTCCCAGTGCCATCCCAGTCCCTCCCAGTGCCATTCCAATCCCTCCCAACGCCCTCCAAGCCCTCTGCCCTCCCTCCCAGTGCCCCCCAGCTCAGCCCAGTGTCTCCCCCATCCCTCCCAGTGCCCCCCAGCGTGTCCATCTCGCTGGTGCCGTCGAGCTCCCAGCCCGGCCCCGGCCGCCTGCTCTGCTCCGTGATGGATTTCTACCCTGCGCCGGTGCAGGTGAGGTGGTTCCAGGATGGGCAGGAGCTGCCGGAGCACGTGGTGGCCACCGACGTGGTCCCCAACGGGGACTGGACCTACCAGGTGCTGGTGCTGCTGGAAATCCCCCCCCGGCGCAGGGTCACCTACAGCTGCCAGGTGGAGCACGTCAGCCTGGAGCACCCCCTCAGCCGGCACTGGGGTACGGCCCGGCCCCCCAGCCCCGGGGGCACACTGGGGGCGACTGGGAGGGAGTTTGGTGGGTACTGGGGGTGATGGGGGGTGGGGTGGGAGGATCCTAAAGGGGCTAGGAGGGGCTTGGTGTGTTCCTAACAGGGGCTGGGAAGGGACTGGCAGGAGGTTTGAGGGACCCCCGGGTGGGCTGGGGGAGAGCGGGCCGGGCTCTGTGGGGTGCCAGGGGGTGCGTGGGAGGAGGTTTTGGGGGTGCTGACCCCCCCGGCTCCCCCCAGCGATGCCACCGGACACCGTCCGCAGCAAGATCCTGGTGGGGGTCGGGGGCTTTGTCTTGGGCTTGGTCTTCCTGGCGCTGGAGCTCGGCTTCTACCTGCGGGAGAAGGTAAAGGGGGGTCCCCAGGAGTCATGTACTCCCCCTTGCTCTCCCAGAGCGTCTGTGCCTCCCAGCCCCCCCCCCCACTCTCACCCCCTTTTCTCTCCCCACAGAGCTCCTGAGCCGCCGGCGGCTGCAGCCCCTCCCCGTGGCCTCGGGCCCAGCCGGGACCCCCCAGTCCAGCCCCGCCCGCACTTTGGGGGTGTTCGTGTGTCCCCCCCGGCCCTGCTTTTCTTTGTATTCAAACCCCAGCCGGCTGCTCCCAGTGTTCCCAGTAAAGCTTCCCAGTTCTCTGCAGTCCTGGTTATTGGGAGACAACTGGGGGGCTCCGAAAATCCCAGCAACTGGGGGGTTTGGGCACTCCCAGACATTAAAAATCCTGAGAACAGGGGGGTTTGGGCAATCCCAGGCCCAAAAAATGATGGAGAAAAGTGGTTGGGACACATCCAGAGCCCCAAAATCTTGGGAACAGGAGAGTTTGGGCAATGTCAACCCTCTGAAAAGCTGGGAATAAGGGAGTTGGGAACATTTAGTCTATGAAAATCTTGAGAACACGGGGGTATGGGTTCTCCTAGATACTAAAAGTCCAAGGAACTGGGGGGCTGGAACACTTCCAGACTTCAAAATATTGAAAAAGGTTTTTGAACACTCCCAGCCCCCTAAAACTCTTGGAAACAGGGGGGGTTTGTCATCCCAGACATTAAAAATCCTGGCAACAGGTGCTTTTGGGCACTCCCAGACCCACAAAATCCTGGAGAAAGGTGGTTTGGACACACCCCGACTCCGAAAATCCTGGGAACAGAGGGGTTCGAGCAATGTCAGCCTCCCAATAAACCAGGAACAGGGGGGTTTGGGCTGTCCCAGAACTACAAAATCTGGGAAAAGAGAGGGTTATGTACTCCAGGATACCTAAAATTGTGAGAACGGGGGGGGTTGGCACTCCCAGCTCGTCAAATGTAAAAATAGAGCGGTTTGGGCACCATCAGCATCTAAAAAACACGGGAACAGGGGGATTGGGAACATTCAGACACCAAAAATCTTTGGAACACAGGGGTATGAGCTCTCCTAGACCATAAAAATCCCAGGGACAGTGGTGTTGGATCACTCCCAGACCCCAAAATATCGGAAAAGAGGGGCTTGGACACTCCCTGAGCACAGAAATCCTATGAAAAGGGGGGGTTTGGGAACTCCCAACCCACCCAAAATCCCAGGAACAGAGAGGTTTGAGCACCTCCAGAGCCTCAAAGTCTTTGGGAAAGGGATGTTTAGTCACCCCCAGCCCCTCAAAATCCTCACATTGTGCAGGTCCAGGCCCTCAAAATTCAGGAACACTGGGCTTTTGGCAATCCTAGACTTTGAAAATCCTGGAAAAAGAGGCTTTGGGCACTGCCAGCCCCTGAAAATCCCGGGAACAGGGGGGATGCGGCACACACAGACTGCCAATATTGTGGGAAAAGAGAGGCTTGGGCACACCCAGATCCCAAAATTTCTGGGGAATGGGGGGTGGGAGGCTTTGGCCAATGTCAGTCTCCAAAAAAACCGAGGAACAGGGGGGTTTGGGCACCCCCAGACCCCAAGAATCCTGATAACAGCAGGTGCTACGCACCACCAGAGCCCCAAAATCTCGGTCAAAGGGCTATTTGGGCACTACCAGACTCCACCCAAATGCAGAGAAGCGCCAGGCCCCCAAAAGTCCTGGAAAAGAGGGGTTTGGGTACAACCAAAAATCCTGGGGAAAGGGGGATTGGGCACCCTCAGCCCCCCATCTCCCCCTTGTTTTGGGCAGCTCTGAGCTCCGGGACAACTTTATCCTCTGTTTGAGGTTCCCCTGATCTGTGGGAGCCCTGGGTGGCTGTTTTTGGGTTGCCCTGAGCTTTGGGAGCCCTGGCTGGGCATTTTTGGTGGGCCCTGAGCTCCCCCCTCCCCTGCAGCCCACGGACCCCCCCGAACCCCCCAGCCCCGGGACTGCCGCGGGGCCCCAACGGCCCTCAGCCAATCCCAAAGCGCCCACGCCGCCCGCGCCCAATCCCAGCGCGCCGCGCTGATGACTCATCAGTCGCCGGGAAGACGCCTCGGAAAAAGGGCCCCAACTGCGCCCTCAGCCAAGCCCAGCGCGCCCCAACCCCCCCAAAACGGCGCCGCCCGGCTGGTTTTGGGCTGTCAGCAGCTGTCCGGCGCTGGGCATGGAGCGTGTGCGGGGAGCTGGGGCCGTGCTGGCGGTGCTGGTGGTGCTGGGAGCCCCCCCGGCTGCGGGCGAGGAGCTGTCGGGTGAGCGGGGGGGGCGGGAAGGGGGGAAAGAGGGGAGAAAAGAGGGGGTGGGAGCCCCAAAAAAGTGAGTGCGAGGGGGGTGGGAAGGCCCGGAGTGAGTGGGAGGGGGGTGGGAGCCCTAAAGTGAGGTTGGGGGGTGTGGGGATTGTGGGTACGGTGGGAAAGGGGTGGGAGAGGGGGCAAGGGGGTGTGGGAGAGCAGGCAGAGGGGTGCCATGGGGGTCCCTCGGTGTCCCTTGAGCCCTGGAGCGGTTCCCTGGGGCTCTGGGGGGGTGGGATTGGCATTGGAGGGGTCCCCAACCCCCCTGTCCATCCCCGGGGGGCTGATGAGGGTGTTCCCCCCAGCCAAGAG
Organism: Pseudopipra pipra; assembly: GCF_036250125.1. Taxonomy (NCBI): domain Eukaryota; kingdom Metazoa; phylum Chordata; class Aves; order Passeriformes; family Pipridae; genus Pseudopipra; species Pseudopipra pipra. The sequence goes on from NC_087580.1 coordinate 3,261,013, forward strand.
CCGGTGCTGGGGCGTCCGTGGGGCAGAGGGGGTGGGAAAGGGGCGTCCGAGGTGGCCCCCTGAGCTCCCAGCCAGCTGTGGGGGGCTGGGGGATGATGGGGGGGACGGGGCACCCCCTGACCCGTGTCCTGCACACACAGGGGTGTTCCACGACATGTTTAAATACGAGTGTTACTTCATCAACAGCACCGAGCGGGTGAGGACCATACTGAGGCGCATCTACAACCGGGAGCAGTACGTGCACTTCGACAGCGATGTGGGGGTGTTTGTGGGGGACACCCCGCATGGGGAGAAGGTTGCCAGGGAATGGAACAGCGACCAGGACATTCTGGAGTACGTCCGGTCTCTGGCAGATGGGTGCTGCCGGCACAACTACAAGTGTTACGGCCCGTTCAGCGTGGAGAGGAGAGGTGAGCGTGGGGCAGAGCGGGTCCCCTCGGCCCCTGCCCCGGTGAATGACCCTGGAGCCCCTCAAACCCTCCCTGCGAATCACCCCAGACCCCTCAGTCCTCCCTATTTCCATCCCGTGGCCTTTGACCCCTCCCAGTTCTTCCCAGTTCTTTCCAGTCTCTCCCAGTCTTCCAGTGCCCCCTAGCCTCTCCTAGTCCATTCCAGTTTTTCAGAGTCCATCCCAGTCCATCCCAGTCTCTCCCAGTGCCCCCCCCGCGTCTCCACCCCGCTGGGCCCACCGAGCTCCCGCCCCTCAGCCAATCCCAGCGCGTCTCTCTGATGACGCTCCAGTTGCCAGGCAGACCCAAACCAAACACTTCCCTCCCCAGGACTCAGCCTCCCAGTCCCGATCGCTTCCTTCCCAGTCCACACCAGTCACTCCCAGTCCTTCCCACTCACTTCCAGTCCCTCTCACTTCACTCCCAGACCCTCACAGTCCATTCCCAGTCGTTCTCACTGCACTCCCACATCTCTCAACTCTCTCCCCAGTGCCACCCAGCCCAGCCCCTTCTCCCCCACTCTATTCCCACTCCCTCCCACTGCCATCCCACTCCCTCCCACTGCCATCCCAGTCCCTCCCAACGCCCTCCAAGCCCTCTGCCCTCCCTCCCAGTGCCCCCCAGCTGAGCCCAGTGTCTCCCCCGTCCCTCCCAGTGCCCCCCAGCGTGTCCATCTCGCTGGTGCCGTCGAGCTCCCAGCCCGGCCCCGGCCGCCTGCTCTGCTCCGGGATGGATTTCTACCCTGCGCCGGTGCAGGTGAGGTGGTTCCAGGATGGGCAGGAGCTGCCGGAGCACGTGGTGGCCACCGACGTGGTCCCCAACGGGGACTGGAGCTACCAGGTGCTGGTGATGCTGGAAATCCCCCCCCGGCGTGGGGTCACCTACAGCTGCCAGGTGGAGCACGTCAGCCTGGAGCACCCCCTCAGCCGGCACTGGGGTACGGCCCGGCCCCCCCAGCACCGGGGGGGCAACTGGGAGGGAGTTTGGTGGGTGCTGGGAGGGGGGTGGGAGGGGCCGGGTGGGATCCCTGGCGGGGCTGGGAAGGGACTGGCAGGAGGTTGGAGGGACCCCCGGGTGGGCTGCAGGAGAGTGGGCCGGGCTCTGTGGGGTGCCGGGGGGTGCGTGGGAGGAGGTTTTGGGGGTGCTGACCCCCCCGGCTCCCCCCAGAGATGCCACCGGACACCGTCCGCAGCAAGATCCTGGTGGGGGTCGGGGGCTTCGTCTTGGGCTTGGTCTTCCTGGCGCTGGGGCTCGGCTTCTACCTGCGGGAGAAGGTAAAGGGGGGGTCCCCAAATGGGGGGCGTGGCCCCCCCCTTGCTCTCCCACAGCCTCTGGGCCCCCCCTGCCCCCTCAGCCCTTTTTCTCTCACCCCCTTTTCTCTCCCCACAGAGCTCCTGAGCCACCAGCAGGCGCAGCCCCTCCCCGTGGCCTCGGGCCCAGCCGGGACCCCCCAAACCATGCGCTGATTTTGGGGGGTTGCATGTCCCCCCCTTCCCTGTATTTCTTCCCGCACTAACCAGCTGTTCCCAGTGTTCCCAGTAAAGCTTCTCAGTGCTCTGCAGTCCTGCTCACTGGAGAGAAGGGGCTGGGGGTGACTTGGGGGGAAACCGCGGGGGGAGCAGAGTTTGAGGGGGGCAGAACCGGCCCCAGGATGGATCGGGAATGGGGAACCCCCTGAGTCCTCCACGTGTCACCCTGTTCATAGGGGGGATTGTGGGGGCATCTGCACCCCACCAGGGCACCCAGCGCACCCCAAGAGGTGCCAGGACCCACATAAACTCCGAAACAGAGGTGGTGGGAATCCCAAATTCAGTGGCAGGGGAGTGGTACCCCCCCAAAGGAGGATGGGGGTGAGACAGGACTGAGGAGTGGGGAATGATGGGAAAGGGGTGGGAGAGGTCAGAAAGGTGGGGAAAAGGAGGATGTGGGACATCAGCTCATCCCCAGCTCCCTGCACACAGTGAAGCTTCCCAGTTCTCTGCACTCCTGGTTACTGGGGAGAAGTGGGGGGGATTCAAAAATCCTGGCAACAGGAGGGTTTGGACACTCCCTGACCCCGAAATATCACAAAAGAGGGATGTGGACACCCCTAGACTCCAGAAATCCTGGGAACAGGGGGGTTTGGATATTCTCAGACCTTAAAAATCCTGGGAACAGGGGGGGTTGGACACTCTCAGAACTACAAAATCCTGGAGAAAGGTGGTTTAGGCACATGCCATGTATCAGGGAGGGAAAAGGTCCAAGAGATACTGGAACGTGAAAAACTAGACACCGTTGCTACTTAAGGAAGTGACTATTTATTATGAAAGGTGGCTAACAGTGAAAACATAGGCACTCAAGAGAAAGGGATTAGGGAGGAGAAAAGTGAACAAAAAGACCCTAAAAGGAAGGCACAGCACCCTACTCACCCAGGTGTCACCTATAAGAGAGTCTTACCCACTCTAAGCACTTCTAAAGCCTCTCTGCAGCAGCTGCGTGTTCCGGAGGGCTGGCAGGCTCCCACTCCAGCAGGAGTCCCTGCTAAAAGCAACTTGGTCCTTCGTGTAGAGCCAGCCCCCAGCAGGGAAAGCGTGTCTGCTTTTATACAGTTCATTGAGCACACCTGCCCTGGGAGGGGTGGCCAGCACCGCCCCGTCAGGGGTTCCCAATCCCACCCCCTTGGTTATGTCAGTGCACCCCTTCTGTGCATGGGTGAGAACTTTGGAAATCCCCCCACGCAGGCGCAGTGAGACCTGGGGGTCTTTCCCAATTGAGTCTGGGGGCGAGCCTTCCTCACCTCATCATCACTTTCTCCTCCAAATGCCCTTGATGAGCCATTAACCAATCACAGGAGACCAATTAAAACAGTTTATACAGAAGTTCTCCCTCCAAGGACAAATTTACTGTTTTATCAGTGAACTTGGCAGGAAGAACTGTAAACTACTGCAGGTGGCTAAGGCCAAACACAGACCAAAAATATCATCACAACTCCATCCCAGTGAAAGGGCTCTGAGCCAGAGAAGGGATGAGAGCCAGGTACAGGCTTGGGAATTGCCGGGAGGGGAAAGGGATGTCTAAGAACAAGTCCCTCAGGAGAGGGAAGCAGAGAGGCTGAGTTTTGACCCCAGCACAAAGGTGTGCAGGGCAGAGCAGAGAATGTGCCCACATAAGATTCTTGTGTGTCTGTCTTTGCAGTTCTGACAGGCACTTCTTGTCACAGCCTGTCCTCTCCATTCCAGAATAGGCCCTGGCAACCAAAGAACCAACACCCCACACCATAGTGCAGACCAACCCATGTGCTTTGGGCCCTTTTGTTGTCCTATCCATTCTGGCCTATCCTCTCCATTCTGGAATGGTCTCTGGAAACCAAAGAACTAAGCCCCCACCATGTGACAGTTCAACCCCATGCATGTGCCAAGGGCTCCTTTGTGGTGTCACAGCCTGTCCTCTCCATTCCGGAATGGGCCCTGGCAACCAAAGAACCAACACCCTACAACCCCAAAGTGAAGCCCCACCTTTGTGCCATGGGCCCTCTGGTGATGTCACGGCCTATCCCCTCCATTCCAGAATGGCTGCTGGAAACCAAAACACCAATGTCTCACAGCCCCTAGTGCAGCCCAACCCCTGTGCCATGGGCCCCATTGTGATGTCACAGCCTGTCCTCTCCATTCTGGAATAGCCCCTGGAAACCAAAGAACCAACACCTCACACCCCCACAGTGCAGCCCCACCTGTCTGCCACGGGACTCTTTGTGAAGTCACGGCCTTTCCCCCAGGAAAGAAAGCCTGGAACCTTTGGGTTTCACATGCAGTTGGGGGGCCACCCTTGGCACTCCATGGGCAGCAAGAGCTTTCTGTCCTGCCACCTTTTGTCTGGCAGGAATCTTCAGCTGTGTTCAGTTTGGGCAGTCAGACTGGTAATTTCAGCGCAGGGCTCCTGCAAGTGAACGACAGCCCTTCCCTCCAGGAAAGAAACCCCTTACCCTCGGTCTCTTCTCCTGTTCCCTAAAACACAACCTGCAGGGGAGCTTTCTGGGATCTCTTCTCTTGGGAATTGGGAAGACAGACCCACTCCCATGTTTAACACCTCAGGCAAAACCACCCTTTGAACACCTTTCCCAACCTTCCCCAACCTTTCCCAAAGCCCAGATTTTACAGGTGTCCTGTAATTCTGGCCCAATCTCACCCAAGCCCACAAACCATGACAGAAACCTCTCAGCCTCACGCTGCGTCCTTCCCATTGCTGTGCAACAGGCAATAAGACAAGAGGACACGAGGACCTGCCTGTCAGGGGCTGTTTGTCAGGGACAGGAGCAGGACTTTTTGGAGAGAAACAGGGATTAGGTATTGAAATGGGCTGCCCAGGGAGGTGGTGGAGTCACCGTCCCTGGAGGTGTTGAAGCAAAGACTGGCCATGGCACTGAGTGCCGTGGTCTGCTTGACGTGCTGGGGATGGGGCGTAGGCTGGACGCCAGTTGATCTCACAAGTCTCTGCCAACCTCAGGGACTCTGGGCTTCTGTGCCACCCCAGCCTTTGAGGACAGCGTGCTGGTGGCTCAGAGGCTCCGTCCTTGCCTTGCCTTGCCCATCTCCTGGCTGCCAGGCAAGGGCCTTGTGCCATCACAGCCTCTGTGGAACAGCGCGGTGGCTGAAAACTGTCAGTGCTGCGTCCCCGTGCCCAGAGCCTGGGCAGAAGTCGGCTGGCAGGGACGGGCAGAGACTGTGCAGAGGTGTCAGCTCGTCCCACAGCAGCACGATGCCCAGCCAGGGCATCTCCTGGCTCCTGAGAGGCACTGCAACCATACTGGGATGACTGGGAACAAACTGGATTCATACTGGAAGTGTTTGCAAGTTACTGGGATCATACTGGGGGTGACTGGACACATAGTGGGATCATACTGGGAGCAACTGGGACCATGCAGGGGCAAATGGCATCGTCCAGGCAGTGACTGAAAGTGCCTGGGGCCATACTGGACTCAGACTGGGAGTCCCTGAGAGGGAAAGGAACCATCCTGGGGGGGGGGACTGGGAGCAACTGGGACCACCTTGGGGGCAACTGGAATCCTATTGGGAGTGACTGGGATCCTATTGGGAATGACTGTCAGTGACTGGGATCATACTGGGAGCAACTGGGATCATGGTTGAGGCACAAAGGACAGAGAGAGGGAAGGGGATCAGAGAGAGGAGGGAAAGAGAGGGGAGGGGCAATTTTAGAAAGGATAAAGAGGAAAGAAAGACAAAAAAAGAAGAAAAATAAGAGAAAAAGCCGAGTTTAAACATTCAGTAAATGTGTGAGTCACTGGGAGCTCCCAGGTCAAAGGCAGGTGAAGTGTTTGCAGGGGACAGGAGCCTGTTCAGGGCTCAGGAGCTGCTGCTGCCCAAAGGGAGGAAACGCCCCGAGGGCTCGGAGCAGAGTTTGTGCTTTGGGGCCTTTGCCAAGAACCCGCAGGAGGGAAAGCAGTTCCAGCCAGGGGGGCCCAGGGGCTCCCAGCACGGGCCCAGGGGCTCCCAGTCACCCCCAGGGTGGGCCCAGTCACCCCCAGGATGGGCCCAGTCACCCCCAGGATGGGCCCAGTCACCCCCAGGATGATCTCAGTCACTTTTAGTCACGCCCAGTCTGATCGAAGCATGATCCCAGTCACTCCCAGTCTGATTCCATTCTCTCCTAGTAGGATCCAAGTTACCCCCTGCGAGGTCCCAGTTGCTCCCAGTCAGTCCCAGTATAATCCCAGTCACTCCTGGTGTCTCCCACTATATCCCAGTTGCCCCCAGTGTGGTCCCACTCACTCTTGGTTGTTTCCAGTAGCTTCCAGCATGATCCCAGTTGCTCACAGCCACTCCCAGTCACCCCCAGTGTGGTCCTAGTTACTCCCAGTATGATCCCAGTCCCAGTATGATCCCACTTGCTCCCAGTATATCCCAGTTGCGCCAACATGGTCCCAACTGCCCTCAGAATGCTCCCAGTCACTCCCAGTATGACCCCAGTCACCCTCACAGTGGGCCCAGGTGCCCGAGCATGGGCCAAGTTGCTCCCACTGTGATCCCAGTGTGATCCCACTTGTCCCTAGCATGGTCCCACTTGCTCCCAGTTCCTCCCACTGTGATCCCAGTTGCTCCCAATTGCACCTAGCAGAGACCCAGTCGCTCCCAGTATGATCCTAGTATGATCCCTGTATGATCCCAGTACAATCACAGTTACCCCAGCATGGGCCAAGCTGCTCCCAGTTGCCTCCACCACAGATCCAGTCAATCCAAGTATGGTCCCAGTCTTCCCCTAGCATGGTCCCAGTCAATCCCAGTTGCCCCCTTGTACATCCAGTCACTCCCAGGTGCTCCCAGTCCAAGTCACTCCCGGTGTGGTCCCAGTCACCCCCAGGATGGTTGCAGACTCTCCCAGTAGATCCCAGTTGCCCTCAGCATGCTCACAGTCATACCCAGTTAGTGCCACTTGCCCCAGGATGCTTCCAGTTCCCATCAGTAAAATCGCAGTCACTCCCAGTCTATGCCAGTTGCCTCCAGCATGCACCCTGTCACTCCCAGTTACTCCCAGTTCCACTATACTTCCAGCATGGCCCCACTGGCTCCAAGTTCCATTCTATGTAGTTCCAGTCACTCCCAGTATGATCCTGGGCACTGACAGTCACTCTCAGGATGGTTCCAGTATGGTCCTGGTCACTCCCACTATGATCCCAGTCACTCCCAGTCACTCCCAATAGGATCCCAGTTGCCACCAAGGTTGTCTCAGTTGCTTCCAGTATGAACCCAGTTGCCCCCAGTGTGGTTCCAGTTGCTCCCATTCACCCATACTGTAGTTCCAGTCTCTCCCAGTATCATCCCTGTCACTCCCAGCCACTCCCAGGAGATCCCACTTGCCTCCAACATGCTCCCAGTCACCCCCAGTATCATCTCACTCACTTTTAGTCATATCCAGTATCATCCCACTATGATCCCAGTCACTCCCAGTACAATACCAGTCTCTCCTAGTAGGATCCAAGTTACCCCCTGCATGGTCCCAGTTACTCCCAGTCATCCCACTAGAGTTCCACTCCCTCCCAGTCCCTCCCAGGACCATCCCAGTAGGATCCCAGTGACACCCCAGATGGTGGCACTCACACCCAGGATGAACCCAGACATGCCCTGGCACTCCCAGGATAAAGCCATTTGCCCCCAGCAGGCTCCCAGTTCCGCCCAGTCACTGACTATGGTTCCAGTTGCTCCCAGGATGATCCCTGGCACTCCCAGTCACTCCCACTATGATCCCAGTCAATCTCAGTATGATCCCAGTCAGTCCGGGTCTCTCCCAGTATATCCCAGTTGCTGCCAGTGTGGTCCCACTCACTCCTGGTTGCTCCCAGTAGCTTCCAGCATAATTCCAGTTGCTCACAGCCACTCCCAGTCACTCCCAATGTGGTCCTAGTTCTCCCAGTATGATTCCAGTCACATCCCAGTATGATCCCACTTGCTCCCAGTAAATCCCAGTTGTGCTAACATGGTCCCAACTGCCCTCAGAATGCTCCCAGTCACTCCCAGTATGATCCCAGTCACCCTCACAGTCTGCCCAATGGCTCCCAAGATGATCCCATTGCCCCCAGCATGGACCAAGCTGCTCCCACTGTGTGATCCCAGTATTTACCCCAGTTATCCCCAGTGTGGTCACAGTTGCTCCCAGTTGCCTCCAGCACAGATCCAGTCAAACCACGTACGACGCCAGTTGCCCCCCATAGAGTCCAATTCACTCCCAGTGTGGTCCCAGGTGCTCCCACGATTGCTGCAGACACTCCCAGTAGATCCCAGTTGCCCTCAGCATGCTCACAGTCATACCCAGTTACTTCCACTTGCCCCAGGATGCTTCCAGTTCCCATCAGTAGGATTCCAGTCACTCCCAGTCTATGCCAGTTGCCTCCAGCACGTACCCTGTCACTCCCAGTAACTCCCACTTTCTTCCAGGTTGATCCCAGTTTCTCCAAGTGTGTCCCCAGTTGCCTTCCAGCATGGCCCCACTGGTTCCCAGTTCCCCTCTACGTAGTTCCACTCACTCCCAGTATGATCCCAGTCACTTACAGTCATTCCCAGGATGGTTCCTGTATGGTCCTGGTCACTCCCACTAGGATCCCAGTCACTCCCAGTCACTCCCAATTGGATACCAGTTGCCCCCAAGGTGGTCCCAGTTGCTCCCAGTCCCCCCCACGATGGTTCCTTTCCCTCTCAGGGACTCCCAGTCTGAGTCCAGTATGGCCCCAGGCACTTTCAGTCACTGCCTGGACGATGCCATTTGCCCCTGCATGGTCCCAGTTGCTCCCAGTCTGATCCCACTATGAGTCCAGACATTCCTAGTATGACCCCAGGAACTTGAAGTATGAATCCAGTTTGATCCCAGTCATCCCCAGTATGGTTGCAGTCCCTCTCACATACTCCCAGGAGTATTGCAGTCATTCCCAGGATGATCCAAGTCAGTCCCAGTGTGATCCCAGTATGAGCCCAGCAGGGGCCTGGCTGCTCCCACTCTGATCCCAGTTGCCCCCAGCATGGTTCCAGTTGCTCCCATGAACCACTTCTCTGGTTCCAGTAACTTCCAGTATGATCGCAGCCACTGCCAGTACAATACCACTCTATCCTAGGAGAATCTGAGTTACCCCCTGCATGGTCCCAGTTGGTCCCAGTCACCCCACTACAGTTCCAGTCCCTCCCAGTATGATCCCTGTCACTGCCAGTCTCTCCCAGTCGACCTCAGCATGCTCCCAGTCACACCAATTATGCTCCCAGTCAGTTCCAGTGTGGTCCTAGTCTCTCCCAGTATGATCCCAGTTGCCCCCAGCCTGGTTGCTCCAGGATGGATCAGGAATGGGGACCACCCGGAGTTCCCCCCGTGTCACCCCGTTCTGGGGGGGCTCTGGGGGGGCACCTGCACCCCAACACAGCACCCAGCGCTCCCCAAAAGGGGCCGGGACCCCCCGACACCGCCCCACAGACCCACAAGGACCCCCCAACCCGCCCAGACCCCACCCAGAGCCCCCAAAGCCCAAATGTGGGGAGACCTTTCTGGGCACTGGGGGTGCCGGGAGCCCCCCCGGCTGCGGGGGCAACTCCCCCGTGTGCCGGCAGAGCCGCAGCGCCCAGCGCTCCCCACCTCGAGCCCACCGGTGCCCCCCCCTCGCCCCCAGCGCCCCCCGGGACGGCAATTTGGGCAGGGGGGAGGGGGGGGCGCCCAGGCCGGGCCCCCCCGCGCTGTCCCGGCCGTGGCGGCTGCGGCGGGGGCCGAGTGCGGGCGGGAGCGGCCAAGAGCCCAGCGCTGCCCCATCCCGACCTGCCCCAGCTCCAGCCCTGCTCCTGCCGCGGGAGGCCATGGCTTTGGGGGCAAGGGGGGGGCAAGGGGGGGGCAAGGGGGGCGCAAGGGGGCTGGGCCAGGGGGGGAAGGGCTGCAGGGGGCGGATCCCGGAGGAGGAAACCCGCCAAAAGCGGCGGCCCAGCCGAGGGAGGAGCCGAGCGGGAGCACAAAGAAGAGCAGCCAAAAGGTCCTGGCGGTCGCTTGGCAATGGCGGGGGGGGCGAGAGTGGTTTTGGGGCCCCTGTGAGAGCCGGAGGGGAACCCCGGTAGCCGAGGAGTGGGGAGAGCGGAGAGGGGCGATCCCGGAGCTGGGGGACCCCCGGAATGCTGGAGGGGGGGGAGCAGAGAGGGAGCACCGGGCCCCTTAAGCGGGGGTCCCGGAGAGGGGGAAGGCCTTGGAGTGTGGAGAGGAGGGGGGGCCTTGAGGCGGGGTGGGAGCCGAGAGCGCCAAGAGGTTTGCGAGGGTGGGAGGCGAGAGAGGAGGGCCGGCCGGCCCCGGGAGGCAGAGTGGGGAGAAGTGAGCCCTGGGACCCCCCTGGCAACACTAAAGGGGACCCCAGAGAGTGGGAACCCCCCTGAGCCGCGGGACCCCCGGCAGCCCGGAGAAGGGGGACCCCCAATGCAGGCAGAGGTGCCATCAGGCCAGACAGGGGGGACCCCCCTAACCCCAGAGAGCAGAGAGGGGGAACTACTGGGAGGGGATTTTGGGCTGAATGTTGTTGTTTTGGGGATTTTTATGGACACAAGATGCCCGGTGAGTCCTAGAGCTGGACTTGGGCAACGCGCTTACCCCTTGTTTTTCCCCCTCCATCAGGATTTCTGCTTCCCAAAGCTTGGGCGGATGGTGGAGGAGGCTGCAAGGAAGAGGAAGATGCCGCGGGCCCCCCAGGCAGGTGAGGAGGAAGTCAGTGCCCCTTTGGGTCGGTCTTTTGTGGCCGTCCTGCCGGGGCCGGAGTTGGGGGAATGTCCTTGGGCTTCCCTGTGGGCCGGAGGCAAATCCCCTACCTGTCCTTGTTGCTTCCTGCCCCAGGCCCCGAGGTGAGGCCGGAGAGCGCGGAGGACAAATCCCGGCGGCAGAGCCTGGTGGGAGAGGCCGTTTTGAAGGACTCCCCGGCGCAGGAACGCAGCGGGGAGGAAAAGGGCCGGAGATGCCCCCGCAGGAGGGGCTCCAAAGCCAGCCCAGGGGGCTGTGAGGAGGAAAGATCCAGCGTGTGCGGGGAAGGCGGCCGGAGCTTGAGGTGGAGCTGCGAGTTGGTGGTCCCTGAGCAGCCTCCCAGCAGGGAAAAGCCCTTCAGGTGTTTGGAATGTGGGAAGAGCTTCAACAAGAGCACCAACCTTGTCAGCCACCAGCACATCCACAGTGGGGAACGGCCCTACACATGTAGGGAATGTGGGAAGAGCTTCAGGCACAGCTCCACCCTCTGCGCCCACTGGCGCATCCACACTGGAGAACAGCCGTACAGGTGTGAGGAATGTGGGAAGAGCTTCAGTCGGAGCTCCACCCTCCGCAACCACCAGCACATCCACACTGGAGAACGGCCCTACAAGTGCTTGGATTGTGGGAAGAGCTTCAGGGACAGCTCCACTCTCCTCACCCACCAGCACGTCCACACTGGGGAAAGACCCTACACATGTAGGGAATGTGGGAAGAGCTTCAAAACCAGGTCCACCCTCTGCAGGCACCGTCGCATCCACACCGGAGAGAGGCCCCACAAGTGTGAGAAGTGTGGGAAGAGCTTCATCCGGAGCTCTTCCTTGACCTCCCACCAACGGACCCACCGGTAAGAGAAGCCCCGAGTGCCCCGACTGCGGGAAGAGCTTCGGCCGCTGCTCCAACTCCATCAGCCATCGGAGGACCCGCGTTGGATGATCCACAGGGACCCCCGTTGGGCACAGACCTGGTGACCAACGTTCCTGGTGACCCCTGTTTAGCAGAGACCTGGTGCTGGAATAGAGTTCAAACCTGGAAGAAGAAGAAGGACTGGCACATCTGATGAGAAAGAGAAGACTCCAGTTCCCGGATAACATGAAGGTCAGGATGGTCTCCCCAAAGAAAAACCCTGAGAGACACCTGGTGTGAAAGGATGTACTGAGGGATGGGGCCAGTGAAGGTCCCACAGCCTTTTTTCACAACCATCCTGCAGGATGGGAATAGGGAACCTTTTTGACCTCTCTTATTTATCTGTCAAGAAGGAATAGATGCCTGTCACGCTACCCCAAATTTAGCTTTGTGACTAAAGAAACTCTAAAACTCCACCTAAACCTGGAAAAATAGTCTAAAAAGAAGTCAAGGATAAGGAGAAATGGAAGGAAGATTTGCATTGAAAGTGCTGGATGGGCCAAGGGGCTGATCCTGCCTTCCCTTCCCCTTTCAGGTGGCTCATGGGGTGAGAAATTTAAAGTTCTGCTCTCTGATTCCTTGCTTTTACAGAACTAGAGTTTGCTTTCACTTCCCAGTGTTTTAGTAGATTGCTGGTGTGGTTTAGAGTTTGTGCTTTGATTGCTTTGTGGTGTTCTTGCTGTGTTTGAAGTGTGTTTTTGTAGCCAGAGCCTCTCAGCGAGGCCTTCGAGCTTTTCTGAGCTGGTCAGGGTTTGTCTTGATCAAGAGTGTTATTGGGTGAGCTGCTGCAGGGGTTGCTTTGTAAAGGTGCTGCCAGTTTGTGGGCAGTGGAATAAGTGGTGGGAGATTGTGCTGAGGGAGTTTCCCTGTCCCTGGGAAGTGGCAGTGCCCGAAAAGGGTGATGGAATCCCCTGCCCTTGGGAATGTGTTTGGGGCAGAGTTGCTGTGGGGAACAGCCGAGAGCCCAGACTGGACTGATCTGGTTTTGGCTTCCCTGGGGCACTAAGAGGCAAAGAGACCTTTGAAGAGTGGGGTAAATGTGCCCTGACCCTCTGTTTTCCGTGACCCCCCCCTGTGTTGAACCCCCCCTTAAAGGGGTGGTCAAGGTACATCCTTAAATGCCATCATTAAAGCCTGGGGGAAAAACGTGGTTCAGTCACCCCTCTAGAATTGCTCTAAATTTCAGCTGTTGGCACAATGCAAGGCTGAGATTGGATCCAGCAGCCCCCAGCACCCCAGAGGAAGTTGGGAGCTCAGGGGGACCACCCCCATTTCCCAACCCCCAGTGCCCAAAGACACCCTTGGGACCGTCCATCCCTCCAGACCTCCCCCCCTTTTCCAGCCCTCTCCCTGTTCCTCCCACTTTTCCATGGTCCCCTCAAGCCCCAGCCTTTCCCAGATCAGTTTTGGGGTCCCAACCCCCACTTTTCCCCCCTCTCTCACTCCTTACACATCATTTCTCCAATCCCCAGCCCCCTCCTGCTCAGTTTGTGGGTCCCACCCTCCCCTTTTCCCCACTCTTCTGACCTCTCCCACCCCTTTCCCATCATCCCCCAATCCTCATTCTCCCTCCCCCTCCACTTTTGGGATGTCCCACTCCTGTCCCATTCAGTGTTGGGGTCCCTACCACCCCTTTTCTCTCCTTTCCACACCCCTTTTCCCACCCATCCCCCTCTTCCAACCCCCCACTCACCCCAGAGCTCCTCTCCCCAAGCTGGGGGGGCTCCCAGTAACACCAGAGCCCATAAAAGTCCCCCCAGCAATGGGGTTAGGTGGGGTCCTGGGTGGGATTTGAGTTGGTTTGGGGGGTCCTTGGGGGCTGTGGGCGTTTTAGGGGTGTCCCAGCACGTTTTGGGGTGTGCTGGGTGCCGTGTTGAAGGGCAGGTGCCCTCCCAAAGCCCCCAAAATCAGGGCAGGGTTTGGGGGGTCCCGGCTGGGCCCGAGGCCACGGGGAGGGGCTGCGGCCGCCGGCGGCTCAGGAGCCCTGTGGGGAGAGAAAAGGGGGTGAGAGCGGGGTGGGGGCACAGGGGGGACACCGGGATACACTGAGACCTGGACTGGAGCCAGCGGGACCAGAACTGGGGCAACAGGGATCATACTGGGAGCAGCTGGGCCCCTGCTGGGCCCCTGCTGGGCCCCTGCTGGGCTCATGCTGGGCTCATGCTGGGATCTTACAGGGAGCCACTGGGTCAATCCTAGGGGCAACTGGTACCATGCTGGGGAATACTGGAATCATACTGGGATCACAGTGGGAGCAGCTTGGCCCATGCTGGGAGCCACTGGGGCCACAGTGAGGGTGACTGAGGTTATACTGGGAGTGACTGGAAGCATTCTGAGGGCAGTTGGGACTATATTGGCACAACTGGGATATACTGGGAGCAAGTAGGATCATGCTGGTGGTGACTGGGACTATAGTGGGAGCATACTAGGAGTGACTGGGAGCATGCTGAGGTCAACAGAGATCATACTGGGAGTGACTGGAACCATATTCGGGGTGAATGGGAGTAACTGGACCAATGCTGGGGGCAACTGGAACCATGCTGGGGGCAACTGGAACCATGCTGGGGGCAACTGGGATCCTATTGGGAATGACTTGGAGTGACTGGGATTGTAGTGGGAGTGACCAGGACCGTACTGGAACCATCCTGGGAGTGACTGTCAGTGACCGGGACCATACTGGGACTAACTGGAACTACACAGAGGGGAACTGGGAGCAACTGGGATCATGCTGGAAGCAAGTGGGAGTAACTGGGAGTGACAGGGTGCATGCTGGAGGCAACTGGCATAGACTGGGAGTGACTGAGATTGTACTGATGGGAACTGGAAGCATCCTGGGGCAAGTGGAAGTAACTGGGTATGACTGTGAGCAGCTGAGGGCAACTGGAATCTACTGGGAGTGTCTGCAACCATCCTGGGGGTGACTGGGACCACACTGGGAGTGACTTGGACCATACGGGGGGCAACTGGGAGTGACTGGATGTACAAGGGGGCAACTGGGATTGGCTGGGACCGTGATGAGGGAAGACTGGGACCATACTTGGATTGACTGGATCTGTGGTGGAGGCAACTGGGAGCAACTGGGACCATGCTGGGGACAACTGGGCCCACAGTGAGGGTGACTGGGGTCATACTGGGAGCATTCTGAGGGCAGTTGGGACCATGTTGGCGCAACTGGGATATACTGGGAACAAGTGGGATCACTCTGGAGGTGACTGGGATCATAGTGGGAGTGACTGGGACCACACTGGGAGTGGCTGTGAGCAACTGGGATCATGCTGGAAGCATGGAAAAGAGATTTCTTCCTTAAAAGACTCCTTTTGGCCCAAGAACCCTCAGTGCCATGGCAGATGTTTCCTGCGGTGTTTGAGCATTCCCAGGAGCACAAATCCACAGGGATCTGCTGCAGAGTCACCTCTAGAAAGGCCAAACCAGCCAAGGGGGAGTTTTGTAGCCAAACCCAACCAGGTCTGTGTTTCCTGGTTCACCAGCTCTGCTCTTCTCCCCCCTCTGAGGTGGGATGGGAGCAGTGCTGAGACCCAAAAAGCTGCCAGAAACACCCCAAAAAAGTTGCCAGAACCCCCCAAAATTAACAAGCCCCCTACAAATTCCAAGCAGATCCTGTCCTTCCATCCTTGTGCTTTGCTGCTGGTTAAAAGCAGGTTGGAAATACAATCCTATCTATTATTATTGTTACACCAAATATTGATCTAATATGATAATGTTAATTAAACTTTACCATATGTGTGCAGGTGACTCCTTGCAGGGGGTTTGTGCAGGAAGAGGCTCTGGGGTGGCTCCTCCAGCCTCAGCCACTCCCCCCAGGGCAGTGATGGTGAGGAGCAGCCCCGTGACGAGCCCGGTGACCCCCAGGGGCACCTTTTTGTCCTTGATGGGCCTGAGGCTGAAATGTGGGGACAAAGCCCATGGAAGGGGCACAAAGAGCACCCCACAGCCCCAGCTCTTGTACCCCCCGGGTCCCTTCCCCACCTCCCAGCACAGCCCCAGGCCCGTGGGGGGCTCCAGGCTCAGTTTGGGGGGATCCCAGTGCTGTCAGCGGCACCCAAGGATTTTTGGGGCTGCATCCCCCCCGTGCCCCCTTCCAGCACGGGATGGGCACCCCCCCAGCCCCACAGCTTGCCAAGCCCTTTGCCCTTCCTTCCCTGCTCCTCCCCGGCAGGAACTGGCCTGTTGGAGGGGACTTGCAGCCTTTGGGCTGGGCCAGGCTGTGCAAAGGAGCTGCTGCCAGGCCAGGGAGGGTCGGGCTGAGGGGAGGAGGCCGGAGCCCCCAGGCTGTGGCACTGGGGAGGCCCTGGGGCGCCTCTCTGGGCTCTGGGGCCTGGAGATTTCTCTGCCCCGGGCCAGGCCGTGGCAGAGGCCCCTGGGGGGTGCCCACACCCAGCACTGCCCCGACAAGGCCTCTGAGCAGGGCTGCCCTCCAAGCACCCCCTGCCCAGGCCGCAAAGACTTGGCACAAACCAGCCCCTCCGGCCCCTGCCAAAGTGGCCCCAAACACACCCAGGGGAGGCCCCAGGAGGGGGACAGAAACCCCCCCATCTTGTGCTGCGGGGGCTTCTGTCCCCCACCACTCCCCGACGCAGCAGGACCCTGGGGACAACAACCAGGTTGGGCAGAGCCCTCGGAGGGGCGACTGCAACTTCTATTCTTTTCTCTCTCTTGCTCTCTTTTCCCTCCCACATTGCCTTGGGGGGCTGGATCACAACCCAAAGGGCTCCACACCTGGTTTCCTTTGCAACCCAACTGCTCTAAAATAAATACTCTCGCTCTCTCAATCTCTCTCTCTCTCTCTGCAAACACTGATCATCCAGGATTGATTCACTTTAATTCACTCCAAGGGATACAAGAATCAAACAGAAGTTTCTCCGGCCTGGTAGGGTGGGCTGTAACACTCCCCTGTGGCTTTTGGAACTGATTTAGTGCCCACACCCACTAAACTCAAGCACAGCTTTGAAACAACCTCCCCAAAAGAAGAGCTGGTTTTCCTGGTGCCTCCCTCTGCTCTCTGCTGCAGCAGCTCCATCGCAGCAGCCCAGTCTGTGCAAACCAAGCCAGTTCCTGCTCAGGCTGGGAACTGGGCAGTGCCAAATGCCTGATTTGGGGCACTTTCCTGCCAGGAAAGTCAAGCCCCCTTTTCCCTTCAGCGGCTTGAGGTGATTTGAGCCTTCAAAGCACCAGGACTGCCTTTGTTTTCCCAACTCAGCCTTGGCTCCTGCTGGCTCTGTGTGCCCTGGGAAGGTGTTGTCTCAAGGACTTGCACAGCTGAGAATCCCCCAAACTGCCCCCCAGGCAGTCACAGCCTTTTTTTAACCCTCTTCCTTTCCCCAGGGCTGGTTTTTGTTCACTGTTTCCTGTCCCAGCCTTTGCTCGCTCCTCTTGTCGCTGCTCCAACCTCCCACATCAGGAACATTTTCCCACCTGGTTCATGGTTTTTCCTAAATTCTTTCCCTGCTCAGCCTTTCCCTGGCCATACACTATTCCCCAAGGCAAAGGTCAAAATTCACAGGTTCAGCAAAGCAAAACTGACCCCACCAGAGCCGTTTGTGGAATATTTGGAAGGAAAGAACCCAAAGAAACAGGACAAGCGTCCACTGACACAGAATGTGGATGCTGCTGGGGGGGCACTGGCAGCTGCAAAGAGTTTCCACACTTATTGAAACTCTCCATAAACCCTGACATCAACAAATTCCAATTATTACCAGGAAATGCACCTGGCATTTCCTCCACAGGTAAATATTCTCCAGGTAAGAACCCTCTGCCTGTGTCTGCAAAGGAAGAACTGAAAGGATCATTTTTGCCACCCAAAGACTTGATTTTTCAATAAGGTTTAGTTGATGCAGAGCTTTTTACTGTCCCCAACACCCAAATTCCTCCTGCCCCAGGCTGCAGTTTTGGGCATTTTGGAGCAAAACACAGGTGGGGGAGGAAGAGGAGGAGAAAAGAGACCTAGTGGGGAACAACAGAGGAACTTAACATGGAAAATACTCCCAAAGACACTGGGTTTGGGGAAATAAAGGACTTTTGTGTCCCAAAGAACAGTTCAAAACTATTGCAGACCAATATACTTGTGACCTTTTTTTTGCTGCCCAGGGAAGGGCAATGAGTCCACAAGTGGCTGTGGGAGTGATTCAAAGGGGCTTTTTTGTAGTGACCAAAGGAGAGGGAATCCAACCAGTCACCAGGAATTTCCACTTTTTGTCTGCAAATCAAAGAGGAATTCAGCCCTGACCTGAGGGGTCCCTGCAAGGAGACACCTGGGGGTCACGGGGACCCCAAAGTGGGACCCCCAGGCTGGGCTGGGCTGGAGGGGGAGGCCCAGGGGAGACGGAGCAGGACGGGCAGGAGAAAGCTGCTTCTTCTTGCTCCTCTTAGTCTCACATCCTCCTTCCCCCTCCCAAATTCCCTCTGGATCTGGCACAGCAATCTTGGGAAGAGAGAACTGAGCTCAAATGCAAACTTGCTTCATCCTGGGCCAGCCCAGCCCCCACACCCCCGATCTGACTCAACACCCCCATCCCGGTCCATCCCACATCCCCATCCCAGTATATTCCCAGCCCGGTCCATCCCACACCCCCATCCCAGTATATTCCCAGCCCGGTCCATCCCACATTCCCATCCCAGTATATTCCCATCCCGGTCCATCCTACAGCTCCATCCCAGTATATTCCCAGCCCGGTCCATCCCACATCCCCATCCCAGTATATTCCCAGCCCGGTCCATGCCACACCCCCATCCCAGTATATTCCCAGCCCGGTCCATCCCAGCCCGGGTCTGTCTTTCAGTCCCAGCCCGGCTCGGCTTGGCAGGGACTCCAAGCCCCTCCCGTGCCAGCCCTGCCCCAGCAGGGCCATGTGGCAGCAGCCGATGCGGCTGCAAGGCCGGTCCCCCCCGGGCGGGAGCAGTGGCGGGCCCGGGGCAGCCAAAGGGGTCGGAGCGAGAGGAGCCGGGACGAGGCAGCGCTGCTGCGGCAGCGGCTCCTTCCGAGCCCGCCGGGGCTGGGCGGGAAGGAGGAGCCCGCGGGCAGCCGCTCCCTGCGGAGGGGACAGGGCGGGACGAACCCGCCGGACCCCCCTCCCGCCCCCTCCAGCCGCGCCGGGGCCGCGCCCGAGCTCCGCCACCGCCTCCCCGAGTGCCCGCCCGGCTTGGCCCAGAATCCCAGCGCCCTGTGCTGAACCGGCCGCGGTTTACGGGAAACAGCCCTGGCGATGTGCCCGGGCTGGGGGCAGTCTGTCCCAGTCTGTCCCAGTGCATCCCAGTCTGTCCCAGTGCATCCCAGTCTGTCCCAGTCCATCCCAGTCCATCCCAGTCCCTTCCCAGCAGCCGCCGCCGTTTCCCGGGTCCTGCCCCCCCCGCCCCCCCAAGATGCTGACGGGGGTCGGGGCTCCGTCTTTGGCTTCGTCTCCCTGGGCTGGGGCTCGGTCTCCGCCCGCGGGAGGAGCTGAGGGGGGTCCCCGGGGGTCGTGTGTCCCCCCCGGAGCGTGTGTGCCCCCCCGGGACCCCCATCCCGCTGTCCCCCTCTTTTCTCTCCCCACGGAGCTCCTGCCCCAGCTCCCGCTCCCCCCTGGCAGGGGCTTTGGGAGCCCCCCTTTGCCTCGACCCCGGGACCCCTGCGGGGGGCAGTGGGGGCTGCCCAGGGCGGGCACTGGCCCAGGGCGATCGCCCCCCGCCCCCGCGGCATCCGCTGATCGCGGCGCTTCCCCCGCTTTGGCCCCAAAGCGGCGCCTTTAAGGCCGAGTTTAAGCGCAGGGCCCGCGAGTTCAGCTCGGCCCGGCCCGGGAGTCCCGCCGCTCGGGCCCGTCCAGGGGGCCCGGGGGTGGCGGGGGGACCCGGGGCGGTGCCGGGAGGGGTCCCGAAGGGGATCCCGGGGCATTCCCGGCAATTCCCCCGGGCCCGCCCCCCGCGCTCCCTCGGCCACTTTCGCTTTCGCGTCTCCCGAACTGCGCCCAGCGGGGCCAGCGGAGCAGCGCGATGGCTCCAGCGCTGGGGCTGGGGGCGCTCCTGGCGCTCCTGGCGCTCCTGGGGGTCTCGGGGGGGCAGCCCGAGGGTAAGTGGGACCCCCGGAACGGGCAACTCCTCAGCCTTTATTCCCGGGCACCGGCACTTCCCTGAACCTCCATTTCCGGGCACCGGGACCCCCCTGCACCCTCTCCCTCGGCACCGGGACCCCCTGAATCCCGATTGCTGGGCACGGGAACCCCCTGAGCCCCCATTCCCGGAAGGAGACCCCCCTGAACACCCATTCCCTTGCACGGGGACCCCCTGAACTTCCATTTCCGGGTACTGGGACCCCCCCTGCACCCTTCTCATCAGCACGGGGACCCCCTTAAACCTCCTTATCCGGCACCGGGACCCCCCAGTTTCCATTCCTGGGCACCGAGACCCCCCTGAACAGCCATTCTCGGGCACGGAAACCCCCGTCAACCTCCATTTTTGGGCACTGGGACCCCCCCTGAACCTCCATTACCGGGAAGAGGACCCCTCTGAACCCCCATTCCCGGGCATCGGGACCCCCTTGAAACCCCATTACCGGGCACGAGAATCCCCCCCCCTCCATTTCCGGGCGCTTGTACCCCCCTGCACCCCCTCCCGCAGCACTGGGAGCACCCTAAAGCCCCTTATCTGGCACTAGGACCCCCTGAACCCCCATTCCTGGACACAGAGACCCCCTGGACACCCATTCCTGGGCACTGGGAACCCCCCTGAACACCCATTGCAGGCACAAAGATCCCACTGCACCCCCTTATCCAAAACAGGAACACCCTGGAACCCCTATTCTGGGCACTGGGACCCCCCTGAACGCCCTTATCCTGTACCGGGACCACTCTGAACCCCCTTTTCCTGCACCAGGACCCCCTGAACCCCCATCCCCGGCTCCAGGACCCCTCTGAACCCCCTTATCCTCAACAAATACCCCCCTGTGCCCCTTTGCCTGCCAATCCTGCCTCTCCCAGCCCCCTGATCCTCCCTTTTCCTTGACCCTGGGACCCCCTGGACCCCCATTCCTGCCTTTCCCATCCCCCAGCCCCCACTTTCCTCAACACCAGGGACCACTGGACCCCCCTGGATCCCCTATCCCGCCTCTCCCAGTCCAAGTCCCCTCTTTCCTTGAACCTTGGACCCTTCCCAGCTCTCCCAGTTCAACTTCCTTGACCCTTGGACCCCCCAAACCCTCCAATCTCTGTGACCCCTCAAGTTCTCCACTCCCTGTGCTTCCTGCAGGGGGGTCCCAGGCACCGGGAATGCCCTCGACTGCAATTCCTGGGCACCAAGACCCCCCCTGGACCCTCTTATCCTGCACCAACACCCCCCTGTACCCCCTTTCCTGGCTATCCTGCGTCTCCCAGATCCGAGATCCCCCTTTTCCTTGACCCCGAGACCCTATGGACCCCCCATTCCTGCCTTTCCCAGACACCAAGACCCCATTGTCCTCAACACTGGGACCCCCTGGCCCCCGCTTTCCTGGGCACAGGGACCCCTGGATTCCCCCTCCTACACCCTCCTTTCCTTGGCCCTGGGATCCCCAAACCCCCTTCCCGGCTCTCCCAGCTCTCCCAGTTCCCCCTTTCCTTGACTCATGACCCCCCCAGACCCCTCAAATCTCCGTGTCCCCCCAGTTCTCCACTCCCTGCGTTACCTGGATGTGGCGGTGACGGAGCCCAGCCCAAGGATCCCTCAATTCCTGTCCATGGGATATGTGGATGGGATCCCCTTCACGCGCTACAACAGCGAGCGGGACCGGCTGGAGCCGCTGACGCCGTGGATGGCGGCCGGAGCCGAGCCGGGATATTGGGATAGAGGGACCCAGATCAATGAGAGGAACCGGTTCATTGATGCCGACAACCTGGAGATAGCACAGGGCTGGTACAACTGGAGTGGGGGTGAGTGGGGGGAGCCGGGGAAAGGGGGGATGTGTGGGGCTGGGATGGGATGTGTGGGACTGGGATGGGATGTGTGGAGCTGGGATGTAGATCCATGGCGCTCCAAAGGCTGGGATGAGGCTCTGTGAGTCTCCATCAGACTCTGGGGCTCCATAGGGCTGGAATGGGGCTCGGTGGGGCTGGGACACAATTCCAGGGTCTCCATGGATCCGATCCCACCCCCAGGTCTCCACACAGTGCAGCAGCTTTCTGGCTGTGACCTCCTGTCTGACGGTAGTGTCCGCAGAACCCTTCGGTACGGCATTGATGGGCAGGATTTCATCTCCTTCTCCCCGGAGACCGGGACCTTCGTGGCGGCCGATGGAGCTGCCCAGATCATCCAGAGGAAATGGAAATCTGAAGGGTATGAGGCTCTTCAGCACAAGCTGGCACAGAGCTGTGTGGAATGGCTCCAGAAATACATCGGATACGGGCGGGAGGCACTGGAGCGCAAAGGTGAGGGAGACAGAATTCGCATGGGAATGTGGCATTTGGGAATGTGGGATTTGGAATGGTGGAACTTAGGAACGTGGGAATTCCCATGAGAATTCCATGGATGAATCTGAGTCATCCAACTCCCATGGGAATTCCATGCATGGATCCCACTGTTGTCCCATTCCAGTGGGAATTCTGTGGATGGATCTCATTACCATCCCATTCCCTTGGGAATTCCATGGATGGATCTCACCTTTATCCCATTCCAGATCCCCCCAATGTCCACGTGTCCGGGAAAGAGGAACACGGGATCCTGACGTTGTCCTGCCACGCGTACGGATTCTACCCCGGGATGATCGGGATCAACTGGCTGAAGGGGGATGAAGTGCGGGATCAGGAGACGGAGTGGGGCGGGATCGTTCCCAACAGCGACGGCACCTTCCACAGCTGGGCCAGGATCGAGGCGCTGCCGGGGGAGCGGGAGCAGTACCGGTGCCGGGTGGAGCACGCCGGAATGCCAGAGCCCGGGATCTTCGCCTGGGGTGAGGCTGGGAACGGGCAATGTGGGAGCTGGGCATTTGGGAAGGAGGAATTTGGGAGTGTGGGACAGCGGGATGGGGGTAACCCTCTCCCTCCTCACCCTCCTGCCCTTCCCAGAGCTGGAATCCGTCTGGAATTCCAGCCCGGTGTTGGTGGCTGTGTCCGTCATCGCTGCCATCATCATCATCATCGGCCTCGTGGGAGTCGGTGTCTGGAAGCTCCGATCCGGTAACTCCCGGGATGGGGGTCGGGAAGGGGCACAGATCCGCCCGGCAGCATTCCGGGGATCCTGTGCCACGGGTGCTGATCCCACTTTCTTTCCATAGGGAAGAGGGAGGGGAATGGATACGACCCCGCGCCCACCAGTGAGTCCCAGCAGCGTGTGTGGATCCAGATCCTCTGGGCAGGGATCCCAGGATGGATGCCGGGATTCCAGAGGGGAATGGGGGCCTAATGGCTGGAGCGGGATTGGAAGGGGATTCCAGCTCAGGGCAGGATTCCAGAGTGGGATCAGGTGGAATTGTAGACTGGGATCAGGGCTGGATTCTGGAGTAGGATTGAGGTGGGATGGACAGAGCAGGATCAGGTGGGATTCCGGAGCAGTTCCTACTCTCCCTGGGCTCCACAGCCGGCTCCATCCCCTGGGATGGGAACAGGGACAAGGTGACTCCTTTCCCCGCTCTTATCCCAGCAGGAATCACAGCCTGAGTGATCCTGGAGCTGGATCCACCCCTTCCCTCTCCCTGTGGAAAGGCAGGAGCTGCTGGCAGAGCTCATCCCGCTGCTCCCACCCACCCCGGCCCCCCTGCGGCTCTTCCCGATGGATCAACTTCCTGCTTTTTCCCGTGTGAAACCCAGGACCACAATTATTCCTGAGGCTTTAATTTGGGTGTGAAAATCTTGGTCCTTTGTTTGGGGGCTTTTGGGGTTTGTCCGGGACCGGACAGAGCGGGAGCTGATTTTGGCCACCTCGTCCTCTTTTCCTGAGAGGAAGTTTTTTCCCCACGGGACACCTCGTGGAGAGCGACCGAGAGAGAGAGAGAGAGAGAGAGAGAGCCCGACCCATCTGGGAGCGACTCCTTCACTGCTGGCTGCGAGCACACGGGGCTGCGAGAGCTTTGAACTGCTGGGACAGTTTCTCCCCCCCACCTGGGGATTTGGGACTTTGTTTTGTTTCTTCTGAAAGTTTTTGGTTGCACCATTTGTTGTTTATTCAGATTTTGTTAATAAAAAGCTGCTTCTTTTCCTTTTCCACATTTCCACCTGAAGTCTCTTAATTTCTAAGTTGGAATCTTGTTTAACTAAGACCCAGTACAACCAAAAATGCCGGGAAAAGGGGGATTGGGCATCCTCAGCCCCCCATCTCCCTCTTGTTTGGGGCAACTCTGAGCTCCGGGACAACTTTATCCTCTGTTTGAGGTTCCCCTGATCTGTGGGAGCCCTGGGTGGCTGTTTTTGGGTTGCCCTGAGCTTTGGGAGCCCTGGTTGGGCATTTTTGGTGGGCCCTGAGATCCCCCCTCCCCTGCAGCCCACGGACCCCCCCGAACCCCCCAGCCCCGGGGCTGCCGCGGGGGCCCCCAACGGCCCTCAGCCAATCCCAAAGCGCCCACGCCGCCCGCGCCCAATCCCAGCGCGCCGCACTGATGACTCATCAGTCGCCGGGAAGACGCCTCGAAAAAAGGGCCCCAACTGCGCCCTCAGCCAAGCCCAGCGCGCCCCAAACCCCCCAAAACGGCGCCGCCCGGCTGGTTTTGGGCTGTCAGCAGCTGTCCGGCGCTGGGCATGGAGCGTGTGCGGGGAGCTGGGGCCGTGCTGGCGGTGCTGGTGGTGCTGGGAGCCCCCCCGGCTGCGGGCGAGGAGCTGTCGGGTGAGCGGGAATGAGGAGAGGGTTGGAAATTGGGGAGAAAAGAGGGTGTGGAAGCCCCAGAAGTGAGTGGGAGGGGGTTTGGAAGTGCCGGACTGAGTGGAAAGGGGGTGGGAGCCTCAAAGTGAGGGCGGGGGGTTCTGGGGATTGGGGGGACGGTGGGAAAGGGAGGGGGTGAAAGGGGTGGTGGGAGAGCAGGCAGAGAGGTGCCATGGGGGTCCCTCGGTGTTCCTTGAGCCCTGGTGGGGGGTTCAGTTCCTGGGGCTCTGGAGGGGGTTGTATCCGCATTGTGGGGGTCCCCAACCCAGCTGTCCATCCCCGGGGGACTGATGAGGGGGTTCCCCTCACTCAAGAGCCGGTGCTGGGGCGTCCGTGTGGTGGAGTAGTTTGGGAAAGGGGGGTCCGGGGTGGCCCCTTGAGCTCCCACCCTGCTGCTGTTGGCTAGGGGATAATGGGGGGGAAAGGGGCACCCCCTGACCCGTGTCCTGCACACACAGGGGTGTTCCAGTGGATGGGAAAACAGGAGTGCCATTTCATCAATGGCACCGAGCAGGTGAGGTTCCTGGAGAGGCACTTCTACCACCGGGAGCAGCTCCTGCATTTTGACAGCGATGTGGGGGTCTATGTGGGGGACACCCCATTTGGGGAGATCCAGGCCAGAGTACAACAGCCACCGTGAATATTTTAAGTACAAATGGACACGTATGGCCAGTCTTCAGGAGCGAAGATTTGGGAAAGGTCATAAACCCTTTGAGCCTGGGCAGTGGATTTTTTTTTAGGTGAGACACAGCATGCACTGAACTGAGCCCACCCTTGAATCCTGAGGTTCATCTGCCGGGGCCGAGCAAAGCTTGGACAGTGGCAGTGAGGTCCCCAGGACGTCGGTTTGTTTAGAGTGACCTTCTCTTAGCTGGATTGCCTTACAAGGCTGACGAGCTCCAACTGCCCGGGGGGCCGGGAATTGAACCCAGGTCGCAGCGGTGAGAGTCCTGCACTCTAACCACTAGACCACCAGAGGCCCCCTACTGCCGCTACAACTACAAACTTGGTACCCCGTTCAGCGTGGAGAGGAGAGGTGAGCGTGGGGCAGAGCGGGTCCCCTCGGCCCCTGCCCCTGGAATGACCCTGGAGCCCCTCAAACCCTCCCTAGGAATCACCCCAGACCACTCAGCCCTCCCTGTGCCCGTTCCCGTAGCCTTTTGCCCACTCCGAGTTCCTCTGAGTCCATCCCAGTCCATCCCAGTCTCTCCCAGTGCCCCCCCGCCTCTCCACCCCGCTGGGGCCACCGAGCTCACGCCCCTCAGCCAATCCCAGCGTGTCTCTGTGATGACGCTCCAGTTGCCAGGCAGACCCAAACCAAAGAGTTTCCTCACCACGACTCAGCCTCCCAGTCCCGAGCGCTTCCTTCCCAGTCCACACCAGTCATTCCCAGTCCCTCTCACTTAACTCTCAGTCCCTCTCATTCCACTCCCAGACCCTCTCGATCCATTCCCAGTCGTTCTCACTTCACTCCCACATCTCTCAAATCTCTCCCCAGTGCCCCCCCCCAGCCCCTCCCCGTCTACCCCAGTCTATTCCCAGTCCCTCCCACTGCCATCCCAGTCCCTCCCAAGGCCATCCCAGTCGCTACCAACGTCTTCTAAGCCCTCTCCCCTCCCTCCCAGTGCCCCCCAGCTGAGCCCAGTCGCTACCAACGTCTTCTAAGCCCTCTCCCCTCCCTCCCAGTGCCCCCCAGCTGAGCCCAGTGTCTTCCCCGTCCCTCCCAGTGCCCCCCAGCGTGTCCATCTCGCTGGTGCCGTCGAGCTCCCAGCCCGGCCCCGGCCACCTGCTCTGCTCCATGATGGATTTCTACCCTGCTCCGGTGCAGGTGAGGTGGTTCCAGGATGGGCAGGAGCTGCCGGAGCACGTGGTGGCCACCGACGTGGTCCCCAACGGGGACAGGACCTACCAGGTGCTGGTGCTGCTGGAAATCCCCCCCGGCGCGGGGTCACCTACAGCTGCCAGGTGGAGCACGTCAGCCTGGAGCACCCCCTGAGCCGGCACTGGGGTACGGCCCAGCCCCCCCAGCACCGGGGGGGCAACTGGGAGGGAGTTTGGTGGTTGCTGGGGGTGACGGGAGGAGGGTTGGAGGGTCCTGAAAGGGCTGGGAGGGGCTGGGTGGGATCCCTACAGGGGCTGGGAAGGGACTGGCAGGAGGTTTGAGGGACCCCCGGGTGGGCTGGGGGAGAGCGGGCCGGGCTCTGTGGGGTTCTGGGTGGTGCGTGGGAGGAGGTTTTGGGGGTGCTGACCCCCCCGGCTCCCCCCAGAGATGCCACCGGACACCGTCCGCAGCAAGATCCTGGTGGGGGTCGGGGGCTTCGTCTTGGGCTTGGTCTTCCTGGCGCTGGGGCTCGGCTTCTACCTGCAGGAGAAGGTAAAGGGGGGGCCCCAAATGGGGGGCGTGGCCCCCCCCCTTGCTCTCCCACAGCCTCTGTGCCCCCCCTGCCCCCCCAGCCCCTTTGCTCTCACCCCCTTTTCTCTCCCCACAGAGCTCCTGAGCCGCTGGCGGCCGCAGCCCCTCCCCGTGGCCTCGGGCCCAGCCGGGAAACCCAAACCCTGCGCTGATTTGGGCGGGTTGCCTCTCCCCCCCTTCCCTGCTTTTGTTCTCACCCCACCCAGCTGCTCCCAATGTTCCCAGTAAAGCTTCTTAGTGCTCTGCAGTCCTGGTTGTTGGGGAGAAGTGGGGGGGGTCTGAAAATCCTGGGAACGGGGGGGTTTGGAAACATTCAGACCTTAAAAATCTTGGGAACACGGGGGTATGGGGTCTCCTAGACCCTAAAAATCCCAGGGACAGGGGGGTTGGGGCACCCCCAGACCCAAAAATCTTGGAAAAGAGGGTCTTGGACACACCCAGATTCCATCAGAATCTCAGGAACTGGGGGGGTTGGGCACAATCAGACCCACAAAATCCTACGAACAGGGGGGTTTGGGACAGGTTAGACCCCCAAAAACCCAGGAATAGGGGGCTTGGAAACATTCAGAGCCCGAAAAATCTGGGAACTTGGGGTTTAGGCAATGTCAGCCTCACAATAACCCCAAGAACAGGGGGGTTTGGGCTCTCTCAGACCCCAGAAATCCTTGAAAAAGGGGGTTTAGGTACTCCCATGTTGTAGACGACGGGATAAAGACACTTTTAGACCACAGAATTGATCAATAACTTATCCAACTTTATTGCTGCGTGCTCTGTGCTTATAAAGATTACAAATTAGCTTCATACATATTACAAAAGCTAAGCTCATCATTGGCTCCTAATTACCTAAGTTATATTTACGCAAATGCTGTTTCTTTAACCTTCTTATGGTTACTTGTTTGCTATTTGCTCTGCTTTCCCATCCGCTATACACTATTCTTCTGTCACGTACCCAGTTTCTCAAACACAGTGACCTTCTGATAGTTTTCTCTTACCGTGGGACCAGAGCTATAGCATCTCTCTCATGTCCTCTTTCTATTAACCATGTTTCAGCAATACTTTCCACACTTCCCCCGTTTTCTTTAGACAGTGTTAAAAATACATCATTCATTGCCTTCGTTAACATGTTCTGTATACACTTAAAAACACAAGGAACGACGCATAAAGCAGCTAACAATATCAGCAAAAGTGAAATAGCTTGTTTAGTGATCTCAGCGAGCCATGGTCCTAAACCTAACTTTGCTAACCATTCTCTAATAGGATCCTTTTGGATTTTAAAGTCATTCAAATGACTTTGCATTTCTTTTAGGTTTTGGTAGATGGACTGAGAGTGATCAGAAAGATTCATACAACACATGCCTTCAAATTCCTCACATCCATGCCCCTGAGCCAGCAATAGAAAATCTATAGCTGCTCTGTTCTGCAAAACAGCATGTCTTATTTCATCAAAGTCATGAGCCAATTCTCCTAGAATTTTTGAGGTTCTATTCATTTGATTCCTTGCCCAACAAGCTGTTCTTTGGACAAGAACCAGACTCTTTTTTGCTCCAACGGGGGCAAACAGGGATGCAAAGAAGTTTGCTGTAGGTGACCAAAATTTAATGGGTTGGTTTTCTACTGATTTACAGTATTTATCAAATTCAGTGTCTCGTTTGTTCTGAATATTTCTCCTTTTCAACTGCGTTATTTGTCTCATAGTGGGTGTAAACATAGTCAATTTTCCCAAGTAACATGGTCCACCAATGGGGTATTTAGGAATGCCAGACCATGCTCTATTACCACAAATTAAGAAATAACCAGGTGGTAAATATTTTGGCTTTGTCACACTGACTGACACATTTTTGACATAGCCTTGGCACCAGGTTACATTATCGTATGGAGGGTTCTGTGCTGTTATGTTTGTAGTGGATACATTCCCAATTGTTTGTTGCCATTGTAGAAAGGTCTTTTCCTTATTCATATTGAGTCTAAAGCAAGAGTCATTTCCATACACAGCTCCAAATAATTGTAACTCACTGGGGCTATCTGTCATGGTCCTGTTTAGACTAGTCACTAACAAAAGAGATGTCATGCCTTTGGTGCCGTTTGTGCATTCTTTTGTTACATTGCAGGCTAATTCCACCTTGGTTTTGTTATGATTAGAGCTAACCCATCCTGCAAAATCATTTGTATCAAGGTAAGGAATGCCAATAAGACACGTTTGAAAAGGATCTGACGCTGAGGCTAAACTTAGACAGAAGTCCAATTGACCTGTTTGGTTGGCAAATGTTACCCAAATGTTTTCTCTGGGCCCAACAGGGATACTGGGATGTCCTTATGTTATCAGAATTATTTTCAAAATCCAAAACCATAAAGAAATCATCATCTTTGACCATGTGCCTCTATACAATAATCTAGATATTGTTGTGGATCGCCTTCAAAGGGACCACCAGGGTATATTGTTGTCAAAGGTGTGTTCTTCTTACACCTGCTTGCTATTATTTTTGTACCTTTGATTATACTCAGTCTTTTTATAATATAATTAGTGTCCCAGCGCAAACCAGCTAATATCCCTTGTTCTTCAGCTTCAAATAATTGTAATGCTTCAGCTATTGGTAAACCTGTTGTTTGCTCTAATTCACGTGTGTATGACTGTAATGATAATGTAAAAGAACACTTTCTGCACCAAATACCAAACAAATTAATTTGCCCAAGCCACCAATTGCTTCCACAAGTCTTACATCTAAAAGCAATCAAGGCCAAGCAACCTGGTTCTTTGCATGCAAAGCAATACTCTATACCAAAGCCTCTTAATGAAAAATAATACAGCGAATTTAGTAATTGGATATACTCCTCATAACTATTACACTGTTGAATCTCTAGTTGTATATCTTTGGGTAACCCTTTAATTTCATACAATTGTGGTAGTGTAGTGGTTTGGACCTTGTTTTCCCCCAGAGGCTGAGAAAAGTGGTAGACCCCAAGGGGTGGAAACCCTTGGAAGTTTCGAAGTTCTGCCCAATGGGCGCTCCTGCAGAAATGTAAACATATCACAACCAGACCGGAAGAGATGAGTTGTAGTTTTTGGTTGTTGGAGGAGAGGTGGCCATGTTGTGAGCCACGAGGAAGGGGCTCTAAGCCCCTTGGGCCCTCTGGGGCCTCCCAGCCCTGGCTGGGGGGCTGCAGGAACCTGGAACAGCATAAAGCTGGGCTAGGTGCCTGTAGTTATGCTGGGAGATGTTGTTTTCTCCATGGGCACAGAGCAGCAGCCGGGACTGACCAGAGAAACGGTGGCAGAGAGCCAGAGATAAGGACCTGAACTGAAGGAGCAGCAGAAGCCACATGCAGCACCAGAGAGAAGACTCCTGGAAGACAGAGCCAGGAGAAAGAGAGCCAGGAGCTGAGAGACAGAGTTTGGGGTAAGACTGTACCAGCCCCCCAAAACTCCTTTGAGATCCCTCTTGGAAAAGAGGTACATGGACTCCTATTTAGGAGAAGAGTTTTAGACATGCAGCACCGGAGAGAGAGAGGAGCGGAGAAGCTCAGAGAGTCCCGGAGCTGGACCAGGACAGCCAGATGGAATGCGGGGGGAGTTGACCTTGGCTCTCCCCCCCCTCGCACTGCTGCCACGGTGGCAGCCTGAGAGACAGGGCACAGAGGCCCTGCAAGCAAGGAGTTGAGTCTCCTTGGATACCAGACCGTCACGAAGACCCCCCTGTGTCTCGTGATATGACGTGGTGATATGACCTTGTCTGGGGTTACGAAGCCCACGGAAGACCCCTTTGCCTGCGTCAAGGGGGCCGAGGGAGAGTTTGGATACCTCCCATGTGAGTGCTGGCACCAGCTATCAGCTGCTGCATGTGGAGAAGACAGACAGACTGCTGCCTCAGAAGATGCTGCTGCTTAAGGACTGAAAGGGATCTGTCCTTCTTTCCCTCCTGGACTTTTATTTGGAGGGGAGAAGAGATCTGGTCCATTGTAAATACTATATGTCATGGTAGAGATGGTTGTGATCATGTGTATAATGTGATGTTATATTTATTTGTACAGTCATTGTAATATATTCCCTTTCCCCCACTTTGAGTCTGGTGTGTTTTGTCTGGAAAAGCCCATCTCACATTAGGTTGAGATGTGGGAGGGGGATGGAGCTAGGGAATTGGATTTTTTGGGGCTATCTCAAACCATGACACATAGTTACAATTAAAGCTTCATTTTTTTTAACATCATGGTATGATCACTATAGCCCAGAATACCATGATTTGAGTAGCACAAGATTTCTATAAGCAGCACCAGCATAGCAAGATTTTGTAAGCCCTTTAGCACCGAATTGTACAGCACAGCTCAGCTTAGGATGCCTGATCACCTGGACCTGATCACTCTGCAGGCCAGGGCACATCCTAATCCTTGGTTTGTCATGTCAATATAACAATCTTAGTCTAGACTTGAAACACATTAACAGAACAGGAGTGGCCCTTTCAGGGGAGAAGAGTCTGTTTGGTATTAAGATGGGGCTCTGTGTGCTGCTGTGCTGCCCTGTGCTGCTGTGAGGCCATCCCAGCCTGGCAGGCAGGTGCCTGTGACCTGCAAGGCCTGTGAGGAGCAAAGGAGTCGGCCTGGGGCCTGGAAATGGGAAGGCTGATAGGGAGGGGGAGAAGGGGTCTTCCTGGCGCACTGGACCTTCAGGGACTGACGATGAGGGCAAAGGGGACTCATGTAGGACCAGCTGGGTCACAGAGCACAGCTGTTTCTGTCCTAAAATGCCCCCATATGAGCAGGAGGCAGGAGCAGAGGCACTGTTCACGAGTGCCATTGTTGATTGTCTTCATCAGAGAGCTCCTGAAGTGCTGCTGGGAGGACGGTAATACAGGACCTGGACATCAGGTTAGGGCAGGGGCATAAAAAGGTCACCTGAGAGGTGTAATGCAGGAGTAAATGCAGATCCTTTGTCTGGGTAAGGGATACAAGGAGCCTCCCCAAGGATGACAGGGATAAAACCAGCTGCTGCAAGACGTGATGAAAAAAGCCATCCAAGCAAAGTCATGCCCGAGCTGGATGCCCCAAGTCTAAAAGAAGAAACACCTCGGAGTGGAGCAGGAGCCATATGAACTGTGCTGAGCTGGGCAGGAGTGAAACCACCTGTCCTGAGAAGAACTGAGTAAAACTTGATGCCCCATTCCAGGCAGGGGCCAAACCAGCCAGGTCAAGTGTTGTTAAATAACAACCAGCTGCATCCTTGGCGCATGAGAAACACTATCTGCCTGCTGAGCAGAGGTTACACCAGGTGTCCAGAGGACTGCCTGTTGCTAAACACCTCTGAAACTGTCGGGATAAATAGGACCCTCTAACAAATTGGCTTTTTAGTGTTAGAAAGCAAGGGATTACTTTTATTTGCAGCCCTGCGTGTGCATGTGGCTGACAAAAATCCTGCCTCCGTACTGACAGCAAGACATGGCTTTTCACCTATTTATACAGATTTGGCAAACAAAGAAATTAATGTTCATTGCTTCCAAATTCCATCACTCACTCCCTTTCATTCATTAGTATTCTATGTGGGATTGGTTATTAATTTCTCACTTTCTACTGTAATAACTTCATATCTTTAATCTTTTTTGTATATTTTCCCTCCCCTAGGGATTTTCTGACACAAATGCTGAGCCTTTGTTAGTCTTCTTCTTTAGCTGCTGGTTTCTGCAGAAGGTCCTTGTAGTCCATAAATCTTGTGTTCCAGATCTCCTCCTTCAACAGGACATCTTTCTCTGACAGGCTTTCTCCACTGAAGCATAACAGGGTTAACTTCAACAAAACTTACAGTTTTAGTACTTTTCCCAGGCTGTGTTCTCCCAAAGGAGCTTATGACAATTTTTACTCCATGCTGGCTAAAGTTGATTTAAGGCTGAACGCACCGCCTATGATGTGTGTTAAAAACAACTAATCAAAAAGTTAATTAGGAACACTAAAAAAATTAGAAAAGTTTTATGATTTCCAACAAGCCCAAAACAACATAGACCAAGTGCAGCAGGGACAAAACTGTCTCTATCCATTGATGCCAGGAAAAGGCAACAGTAGTAAAACTCAACAGCCACAGGTGCTATTAAGCCGGTATTTGTTTATTTCGGCGCCGGACGTGCAGGGGATAGCTCCGCCTAACACGCGCGTGCCCTCACCATCCAGAGTGGGAGTCTGGCTAAAGCTGCGGCTGATCAAAACCTAACCAACCCTAGCGGCAGGAGTAAATGGGAAGCTGCTAAAAAGCCATCCAGGAACGTTTTCAGAGCTTGAGGACAAGACAGCAGCTGGGCGGGGGCCAGCAGCCAGCCAAGGTCCTCCCAGCGCAGCCTCTGAAGGGTTCCTTTGGCAGTCCCAGTTCAGGGTCAGCCCATGGTTGTACCCTGGGGGCAGATGAAATTAATTGGAAATGAACCCATAAGAGTCCAGGTGCTTTGCTAAGAGTCTCCCTGATAGAAGTGGCAGTGAAACCCTCAGCGTCTTGGGGGCCAGAAAAGCTGTGACCTGGCTCAGTTACAGCCCTGAGCAGGCTTTTACTCCTCAGGCCGTGTGGCTCAGGGAAGGTGTGGGAGCTCTGTCAGAGGATGAGGAGCCCTTTGCCACCAGCACGGGGGGAGGTCCAGTGGCTTCCACCTGGCGGACGTGCCATGTGGGTTCCTGTGCCCAAGAACCATGTGGTTCCATGGGGTTCCATGGGGTTCCATGTGACCCCATGTCACAAAGGGGCAGAGATGTGGCACCCATCCGGTATCCTGAGGAGCGCGCCAACGAAAATCAGTTGGACAGAGTTGGCCTTCGGGATAACTCAGCTCCTTCCTTTGCTACTTGTGTGCCTGCCTTTTTTGGATGGTTTATTGTTTACTGACCATTTCTCCTCAACTTTCCTCCTCTTTCAAAGGTAATGCTTTGACTTTTGGCCCAGATCATAGAGCAGGGTATATGGGATAAAAGTATAGGCTGATTTATACCTTCCTAGCTGTAGGCTGAGCTGTTACAACTTTTATAGGCTGGCCAGGTATGACCTAGGCTAGAATTCCAGTTTGCTGATTCTTGTTTTTTTTTCCATAGCCTAGGATAGGTAAGCAGGGAGGTGACTGTAGTCTGAGGGGATGGGCTCAGCCCACCTTGATTGCTGCGGGAGGGAGGGAGGCAGAAAAAGGAGAGCAGCAAAGGCAGCAGTTAAAGTAGTGGCTGAAAGACGGTCACTCCCAGGAGGTGGGAAAGCCAGAGGGCTCTGTTGCTGAAGCAGTGTCAGGAGAGCAGCAGGGCCTCTTCAGAGAAGGTAACGTCCATGGGAGCATTTCAAAAGGGCCTTTGAACCCGCTGTGAGTTGGTGCCCCGCGCCTGATCGTAAGGGCGTGAGCTGCAGCTCAGCAGCAGTTAGGAGCACCACTGAAAGACTTGGTGGGGGATGCCGTTCTGCGTTTATTTAGAGTTTTGATACTTTCGGTGAGCTACAGTAATTTCTTTGCAACTAGGTGACGGGATTGGTGCTGTTCTCTTTCTGGAGAGAAAGACATCCTTGGTCATCTAAAGCATTGCACTCTCTTCCTGAGAGAGGCAATGGCCACAGCGGGGAACGACTCCTGTGAGTAATAGCTTCACCAGCAGGTTTGGACTTTGTGAACTGCCACAGACAACTGACATGGCTGGGGGTCAAATCCCAGAATGATGTGCTCCCAACCTAGAGTGATCTCTGGGGTGTTTCCTGAGAGCAGTCAAACTGACCCCCGTGTTTACAATTAGACCCAGGAAAACACCTTTTGTCGCTCCTCTGACACTAGGTACAAGACTTTGAAAGCTGCCATTGCTCGTAGAGAGGTCTGCCATCCTTTGGGTTACCTTCCCTGCTCAGTATTTCCTTGTTTTCAACAAGTTACAATCAGGAAAAGGGATGGCTTCACTGATAACCCAGTCTAGAACTCTACTGAGAAAGGAAGGTAGCCTGCGGCCCAGAAATCAGATTGTGGGTTTGTTGGACTCTCAGCAACGTAAACAGGGGAATGGATTTTTCCAAAACAGTAAATTTAAATGGCACTGTTTAAGCTTCCCCTGATGTTGTTGGGTTGGCAGTTGAAGCAGATGGTCCTGAGTGCTCCTGTAGAGACCTCACTGTTTAAATATGCCTTTGTGCCTCATTTCATCTCTTTCCAAATGGAATTTCCCTGCAGTCATTGCCGAGGGAATGACTCTGCCACAAAGGATCCTCTTTCCCCCAGAGAAGATTTGCATGGTCTGGCAGCAAAGACAGAGTGCTGGAGCAGGACTCCTCAATGTGGGCAACACATGCTTCCTTAATGCTGTCCTGCAATGCCTGACATACACCCCGCCGCTGGCCAACTATCTGCTCTCCCGGGAGCACAGCCAGGCCTGTGAGTACTCTTAGGGACATCTCCCTGTGAACCTGTTAATCAAATCCCAAGGATTCCCAGAACCTGAAATTTGATTTAGGAGAAAAGCAGCCCTTTGTCAGCCCCAGAACTTGTGTTCTTTGTACACTCAGGAGCCACCTGTCCTATCCAGCTGTCTTATTCTTCATGAAGGCACATCTTTCTAGCTCTGGGTCTCTATTCCTGCAAGTTAAAACCTCAGTTTAGCATTCCTCTGAAGAACATTTTCTATGCACTAAAACGTCCCCTGCTTGCTGAAACACTGGGAGGAGTGGCATATTGCACTGGAGTGGGAGTGGAAGAAGAGGAGTATTCCACCACTAGGGATATTTTGCTAACCAGAGGACCTTCTCTCCCTCCCTCCTCAGGTCGCCAACAAGGCTTCTGCATGATGTGCATCATGGAAGCGCATGTTAACAAGGTCCTGCGTTCAGTCAGTGCCATCCTGCCTTTGGCTGTTCTCAGGGCTTTCAGATGTATGTGATTTCAGGTTCTTTGACAGGTTTTCTTCCCTTCCTGTAGGAGACAACTACTAACTTCCTGTTTCTTAGTCATAGGAGAACATTTTCAGCTTGGCAGGGAGGAAGATGCCCATGACTTCTTATGCTGTACTGTCAATGCCATGCAGAGAGCTTGTCTGAGTGCAAGCAACGAGTAAGCACAAGCAAGTTACCTTTACAAAGTTCTGAGCCCTTTGGACTCCTTGATGTGGCCTCATCAAGGAAAACCTACAGCCGGGGCTTGGAGGAAGTAATGCTCTGTCTTACGACTTGTTTCCAGCTTGGACATATCATCTCAATCTACTACCATTGTCCATCAAATATTTGGAGGCTTTCTGAGATCCAGAGGTATGTTTCTACAACAGCTGCTCTCCTTGGCACTGCCTGTGCCCTTCTGTCTGCCTGTGCCCAACAGCTGGCCCTGGGACTAGCAGGACAGGTACAATGAGCACAGAGCAGTACCATCGTTCAGCTCACCATTGCTCGGCATTTTGATTTTTCCTTCCAGTCATCTGCTTCAGCTGCAAAGCCATTTCTGATTCCTATGAGGCCTTCCTGGATGTCCCCTTGGATATCAAAGTAAGAGGTTTTGCAGTTGTGCTTCAAGACATGGCAAGGCTTTTCAGAGTCCACACATTTGTCCTGAAAGCATATACTGTGAACACAAGAGGTCTTGGTCGTGGATGGGAAGGGGAACGGATGTTGTCCTCCTGCAGAGGCCATGGCACTGGTCTCTCTGTAGGTGCTGGCTTGAAGCTGGACAAGCACCCATTATGCGCTCTGCACCCTTGACATAGCCTCCTCCTTCTTTTCTTTGCCCTCCTTCAACACCTGTCTGGCTTCCAGGCTGAGGGGTTGGATTGTTTTCACTACTGATGACCCTACATAACATCAGTAGCTCAATGGCAGGTGATACAGAGAGGGAGCTCTTGATTGCCCCTGAGAACCTCTGGGACAGGGGAAATGTTCAGCACCACACTCTCTTTCTGGCTCCTTCTGGATACAGCTTGCAGATTCATGGCGGGTCTCCTCAGCATCAGCTACAGGGGTTTTCTTGTCAGCTCCTGGAAAATGTTTGGGCCAGGGCATTTGCTGTAGCTCAGTGCACCGATTTCTCAATTCTCCAGGCAGCCTCATCCCTCACTGCAGCTCTGGAGGACTTTGTAACACCTGAGCACCTGGATGGGGAAAACTGCTTTAAATGTAGCAAGTAAGATGATTACTAACAACATATTAACACGAGACTCTGTGTGAGGGGGCTACAAGTCATTGAGCAGAAGTCATCTTCTCCTGGAAGTTTACTGCACACTGATGAGACACAGTTTTGTTTGTCTGGTTTTTTGGGGGAGGGGGGTTGGGGTTTTTTCTTTGTTTGTTTGTTTGTTTGTTTGTTTGTTTGAAATATGGCACCGAATTGCCTTAAAATAGCATAAGGATGCACGAGACAAGAAAGGTTGTCTGACTGCCTTGGTGGAAGATAGGGTGCATTTCAGCGCTGTGCTCTGTGCTTGGTTTCAAGGTGTGAGAAGAATGTTGCTGCCACTAAGAGGTTCACTGTCCACTGTGCACCCAAGGTTCTCACTGTGTGTCTGAAGAGGTTTGACTGCTTCACTGGTGGCAAGATCAGCAAGGTGTGTACACTATTGGTGTGCAGCTTTCTCTTCAAGAAGCAGATTTCCTAAAGCAGTATGCTTGTCACAAGCTGCTTGTGTTGGGTTTTTTGGGGTCCCTTCTGGGGAGTGGAAAGTTCCTGTGGGAAGACAGGCAAGCACTGTGCTCTGATAGGGCTGCTTTGACTGAGAAGGGTTTCCTGCCACCCAAACGATGTTATGTTGCTTTATGGAAAACCAAGTGCTCATGAGCCCCAGAGATGGATTGATACCCCTGGACTGGCCCCTGCCCTTGGTAGGCTATTTCATGTCACAGACCAGGGTCATTTCTGAGCCCTCTTGGTCTCTCCATAGGTTGTAGAGTATCCGGAGTACTTGGATCTTCGCCCATACATGTCTCAGGCAGATGGAGAAGCACTCCTCTACTCCTTATATGCTGTCCTGGTGCACAGTGGTGTCAGCTGTCATGGAGGACACTATTTCTGCTACACAAAGGTAAAAGAGCAACTTCCTTCCCAATGGGGAAAAATGTGTGCTGGGGAAGATAAACTTTCCTGTCAGTGTTACTGACAGCCAAAGGTTTGGGGCAGAAGGCCTCCTTAGTGGCTGGACTGCATTTGTTTTGACATGCTCTCGGTTTGGCAGTTTCCTACCTGTGTTTTTGGAGAGAAACCATGGAGAGATCCTTGCCTTTTTTTTACAGGCCAGCAATGGATTGTGGTACCGGATGGACGATGAATCTGTGCAGCTGTGTTCCATTGACACAGTTCTCAGGCAGCAAGCCTACCTGCTGTTCTATGCCAGGTAATAACCAGGATTCAAATATGTTCAGAATACATTTCCTTTGCCTCATTTGCAGTTGTGCTTCTCACCTTCCGGAGTGTTTTTCTCATCAAATGAAATTACTACCTGCATCATTCAGTGCTGTCAAATCTGAACTACTCCGTGTCTGTCCTTTACTGGGCTTCAGGCTGCGGCCCGGATGGAATCTGCTACTTGCCTGGTCTCTGATGTTGACTCTTGTAGATAAGAGGACTTAAAGAGGACCTCCAGGAAAGATGGGGAGGCACCATTTGTCAGGGAATGTAGTGACAGGATGAAGGCTATCAGTTTTCAGCTAACAGAGGGCAGGTTTACATTAGATATTGGGAAGGAATTCTTTGCTGTAAGGGTGCTGAGACACTGGCACAGGTTGCCACAGCATCTGTGGGGGCCCCATCCCTGGAAGTGTTCAAGGCCAGGTTGGACAGGGCTTGGAGAAACCTTGGAATAGAGGAGGGTGTTCCTGCCCACCACAGCGGGGTGGAACAAGATAAAGTTAAAGGTCCCTTGCAACCCAAACAAGTCTGTGAATTTATGAAATGGAGGCTGTGGGAGGTCTAGAGATGAGGTTTTTGTTGGGACAGAGGCAAACTTGGTGGGAAGACCCTAGCTGAGTTTCCCATTAGTGTCCTTGGTTAAGTCTCCTCTCTGTCATAGAAGCCTTTCTGAGAAAATGACTGAACCCCAGAGGAGGTTGCAACAACAGCTCTAAACTGAGATCCCTCTTTTGTTTTTCTCCAGATGCTCTGATCTGAGAATTGGAGAAAGGGCTTCTTCCTCACTGGCACCATCACATGCCCCTTCCTTCCTCAGTCAGTGTGTGGCCAGCAGCAAGCAGGCGGGCTCTGTTGGACCACAGGCTCTGACTGGTAGGACTAAGGTAACTTTGGGGTCATGGGTCAGGGCATCAGAGGAAGAGTGGATTTCTTTCTGGGATCTCAGCATTTCTCTTTTGCCCCTCACACACCGCACCTTTCTTCACAGCCACAACGCTGCTCCCTCTCAAAGCATCCCACCTGGATCCATCCCTTTTGTGCGCCTCTGGCCTTTTGGTCTTAGTAGCCCTCCAAAAGAGCCTTTTGGAGGCCCCAAACTGTCCTGTCCCAGAACTTGTAGGGGTTCCCCACTGCTCTGATCCTTTCAGGAGAAAAGGGCAGGAACTCTCCACAGCTCTCTTGGCAGGGCATGAAGGACACTGGCAGGGAGCGGTCCCGGAGCAGATTCCCTCTGTGGGGCAGGGATCTCCGCAGCTGGTCTGGGGACACCACAGACTGTGATGATGCTTCAGAGAGAAGAACTGGTCCTCCAAGTCGTGACCGTGGTCCTAGGGATAGCACAGCTGCAAGGCCTTCCAAGAGGATCTGCCGGTGGGCTCCCGCTCCCAGGGCTGCTCAGGAGCAAACCTTGCTGAGGCAGAGGGAGCCAAGCAGATCTGTGCGGGGAACTTACAACCTTCGCAGCCGGTTTGTGCAGTACACAGACTGTGACCGCTCACTGCGGAAGAGAAAGAGGGAGAGAACAAGTCCTCCACGTTGTGACCAAGTCTTAGTGAATACTGCAGTTCCAGGGCCCTCCAAAGCCAGCTCCAAGCAGGCTCTCATGCTCCGGGCTGCTCGGGAGCAAACCCGACAGAGGCAGAGAGAGCAGAGAAGATCAACATGGCGGGGCTGTGATTGCCACAGCCAGTTTGGGCAGCACACAGACTACCGCCCTTCAGAGAAGAAGAGGAGGGTTTCCACGCCCCAGAGATTCACATCAGACAAGCATTCAGGGCACTCTGGCAATGATGGCGTTGGATTATGGCCCTGGCTCAAGCAGAACGGAAGACTAGCACTGCGTTTATTAGCCAAGGCATCCTTGTTTTCGATACGCCTTCTCAGACCTGAGTGAATGATTTAGCTAAGTAGATGATAGTTACAATAATATAGAAATATCATTAGAAATATAGAAATATATATAGAAATATAGAATATATATAGAGAAATATATATAGAAATATAGAATATATAGAGAGAAATATATAGAGAAATATAGAAATATATACAGAAATATAATATAGAAATATAGAAATATATATAGAAATATAGAAATATATATAGAAATATAATATAGAAGTAATATTTTATAATACATTATTACATGTTATATATCTTCAGCAATAGATAGTAATAGTATAATAAATATTATTAAAATAATAAAATAGTAAATACTAAAATACTTTAAGCAGAGTTATTTATTCCACGTTGTAGATAATTATAGCTAGAAACATAGTGCAGTATTTGGAAGCAGTGTTGAAGCAATTATATTAAAGCTAAGAAAACAAATATTAAGTAGAGATTGTGCAGTACACAGACTACCGCCCTTCAGAGAAGAAGAGGAGGGTTTCCACGCCCCAGAGATTCACGTCAGACAAGCATTCAGGGCACTCTGGCAATGATGGCGTTGGATTATGGCCCTGGCTCAAGCAGAACGGAAGACTAGCACTGCGTTTATTAGCCAAGGCATCCTTGTTTTCGATACGCCTTCTCAGACCTGAGTGAATGATTTACCTAAGTAGATGATAGTTACAATAATATAGAAATATCATTAGAAATATAGAAATATATATAGGAATATAGAATATATATAGAGAGAAATATATATAGAAATATAGAATATATATATAGAAATATATACAGAAATATAGAAATATATACAGAAATATAATATAGAAATATAGAAATATATATAGAAATATAGAATATATATATAGAAATATATATAGAAATATAGAAATATATATAGAAATATAATATAGAAGTAATATAGAAATATAATATAGAAATATAGAGAGGAGTAATACTTTATAATACATTATTACATGTTATATATATTCAGCAATAGAGAGTAATGTTATAAGAAATATTATTAAAATAATAAAATAAGAAATACTAAAATACTGTAATCAGAATTATTTATTCCACGTTGTAGACAATTATAGCTACAAACATCTCAGCCTCGGCCATATCAATCAACAGAACTGGTCTACTCTGGCCTCAAATCGGGAGGCCTGGAGACACACCATCTCTAACGCTGCTGTTTCCTTTGAGAACGCACGCAGAATCCCTCTCGAGGAGAAAAGACAAGGCAGAAAGAATCATGTCTTGCAGAATATACCACCTAGGGAGTCTTTCTGCTGTGCCTTTTGCAATCGGATATGTCTGTCTCGCATTGGCCTCCTAAGCCACCAGCGTGCTTGTAACAAATGTGGATAGAGCCTTCTGAAATCTTCGTTCGAGAAGCCCAGCCACGATGATGTGTTTAAGACGGGTGTTCCATAATTTAGTGTTCTCACTGAAACCATGCAAATCGTGCGCCACTCGCTCACTTCCCACTCCTCCTTTCCTTCCCACTCCCCCTCCATCCTGAGGCAGGCTGGACAGGACAATTGGAGGCACAAAAGGTAAAGATCGCAGGCTGAGATAAGAACAACTTACTGGAAACGGCAATGAAATAAGAAAACAGTACAGCAACAGAACAGTAACAGAAACAATACCAATAACAGAGTGTACAAGGGAGGCAAATGACTCACACGTGATTGCTCACCAGTTGGTGCCCAACTTTGCCACCACGCACACAACCTGGAAGAGACCCCTTCCCCCATCCTTGACAAAATGAGGAATAACCTCTATGTCCTGGTTGTGCCCCCTCCTGGATACTGCCCAAATTAACACTGTCCTGACCAGAAGCAGGACAATCACCTTCAGGATGTGCAGCACAGCTTTCGGGTCTGCACCAGAGGCACTGGATCCCTCCATGCCAGGGAGGGGAGACATCAGAGATGAGCAGACTTTGGAAATCCCTCACCTCTCACTCCGGCCCATTTGTTCTCATTTTATGGGATGGAAGAATACATACCCAACTCCTCCCAGTGTCCTTCTCACTGGAAATCCCCTGAGCTTTGATTCCTTTGCTGACATGCTGCTTCCTCTGGGAAAAGCAGCCAGAAAACCCAAGGCCATTGCTTTGAGGGAAGGTCTTTCTTAGAACACTTTTCCTGAAGTGCACCCAGGAAGGCTGGGCTGCAGCAGCACATGGCCCCCATGGCTTTGCTACATCTCATCCAGAACACCTGGAAGCCCTTCTCTCACCATCCAGCCGCTCCCCTGCCCTGTCTTCCCCACCCCACAGGCATGCTGCCGAGGAGTTAACAAACTTCACAGTTCAATCCTGATATCCCACTGCTGACTGGGATGGGGTGAGACCAGGGGCACTTTTGGCCCCCATCAGCACCAGCTCTTGGGACAACCAGGCTCTCTCCTGACATGTGGGCTCATCTCTGCAGCTTTGCTGTCCTCCACAGGGCGTTTGCTGAAAAAAATCATCTTCTAGAAAAGATATATGACACCAGCCCAGGGGTCAGCAGCACCACATGAGAGCTTGGCAAGATGCCCTGAGGACAGCCAGGCCAGGCAGAGAGAGGTGGAAGGACCACAGGGGCTCTCTGAAGCAGCCACATTGTACAACAGAGACAATGAGGCTAAATAAACACTGGGCTGAAAGATGAGAGTGCTCTTACAAGGGAAATTTACAGCTGCTGTACAGGCCTGGGGCTCTTGCTGGAAAGCTTCAGTCTCTGGGCTCCCGGTGCCCAAAGGCATTGCAGATAACTCCTTCTCAAGCAATGGCAGGGAGCAGGGTGGAGAAGTCAAGGATGAGGTAGATCAGAAAGACTGGGGCAGCACAAAGAGATCTACAAGGGAGAGAGACAGCATCTGAAAGGCACTCCTTGCTGACCTAGGAGCTGGTGCCGTGGGCTCTACAACTGCTGCCTGCAGTCAGCTTGGAAGCTCTGGCAGTTTTAACAGGAGGTTTGTCTGCAAACAAGATGCAGAGACGTTACGATGATGGATGCGGGTATATTCCTGACCTAGGCTCTCCAGAGGGAGATTCGCTGTCTCCTCATGGGCCATAGAGGCTTTTAATATGGGATGAACTTCACTTGGTCTCCCCAAGCTCATGTCCAACCTGTTCCATGGCCTCTGACTGCGATCTGCTGTCCACCTAGCTTCATCCCCCCTCACAACCCTGGGGACTCCTTGGAGGTGAAGGGCTGCTGTGCCAGCACCTACTGCTCCAGGAAGGGAGTGCAAGGGGAAGATGCTACACTCGCAGGGGCAAAGAAGGTTCATTTTGCCATGGGATCCCAGGAGGTCACCATGCACATCGTCAATG
Source organism: Pseudopipra pipra (assembly GCF_036250125.1). NCBI lineage: Eukaryota > Metazoa > Chordata > Aves > Passeriformes > Pipridae > Pseudopipra > Pseudopipra pipra. The sequence continues at coordinate 3,304,345 of NC_087580.1, forward strand.
GGGTCTGAAAAAAGAAAACTTACAGATGTTGAGGCAGCTGAGCTCATCAAGCACATGTAGAAAAGCTCCTGATTTCAGTATGGCTGGCTCTTTTGAAATGCCCCAGGAAGGAAGATTTGGTCTCAGGCATCATCAGCCCCATTGGCCAGTCTAGACAGAACTGCCTGGACTTGAATCGGAAGTTGGTGGATAAGAGATTTAGCTTCATTTAGCTAGAAATGGGATATCTCTCTCCAGTGAGCCAGCTGCTTGCCATTCCGTTAGTCCCTGACCACAAGCAGCACTGAATCTGTGATCTCTCCCCCTCCAGTTTCTCAGAGTCCCTGGGTAACCCTGAAAGCACTGCTTCAGGATCAGGTTCTGCAAGAGGCCTTCCAAAAAGCAGCTAGGGGATTAGGTGAGGGGAAGAACCAGAAAATCGCACACATTCTTCCCTGGATTCGTGAAAGACAATAAGAAAGAAATACAAGACCCCCAAAAGCAAGTCCACTTGATGGGAGCGGCAGGGGAGCATCTCTGGTTCAGTAGTGATACGACGCACTCAACTGCAGCTTGCAGACAAGAATCCTGAAACATTCCAGTAGCCAAGATTGCCACCTGATCCCAAGGTCCCCTGTCCTCTGCCCCATGCATTTCCACGGGACCAAAGCCCCTATGCACAGCAAAAGGAAAGTATGGGAATGTACACACATGGTAACTTGCTCCTGACCTTTTCAGCCTATGGAGGAAGACAACTTCCCTCATTAGAAAATGGAGCAGGTCTGAGCTGGACTTTCTCAAAACACTCTAAAGCCAGAGGCAGGTTTCTCCCACAAGCAACAGCAATGCCCTCCTCCTGCCCATGTTGTTTGGGAAATGGCACAAGAACCAGGAGAATCACAGAGAGATTCACACCTTCAGAGACACCAGTGAGTGCAGCCCCTCCTGACATCATCTGGGCAGAAGCCTCCAGCCCTTGGGATGACTTTGCCTCCTAACAGAGGTGCCAGAGCATCTGATCTGGATTTACCAGGCCTGCCTTAGTACCATGCCACAATAATTGTCGCAGCATCCCAGCCTTTCCTTGCTCGAGCCAGTCTGTTTATAGGTTGTTTGGATCTCCACCTCCCCATTGCAGGGGGATTGAACACCACTGATCCCATCCACTTCTACCTCTGACCTGAAGGGAGAGGAAGATTTCCCCGTTTGCTGTTGTGGCAAGTGGCGCCTCTCTGCAAGAGATTTCATCTCCTGCTCGGGGCCCCTCTGCACTGGCCAGGCTCACTCCATGCTGCTGGACCTCTCCCAGCCCCTCTGAGCAGGGCTCCGGTCAAGTCTTCGTAACAACTCCCCATTCCTCAGAATAGCTTGGCACTCCTGTAGCACTTTGGGTGGGGAATGCCAAACTCACACCAACGAATGGCTCTGTCCAATCACCTGAGGAGTAGCAGGTACCACCCAGTGCGGAGGTCAGCGCTTGAATAAAGACCTCCCCAACTTTTCTGGGTGCAGCTGGTAAGGCGATTTTGTTATAAAAGTAGCGGGGCAACTGAACTGCTTAAAGGGAGGAACAAAAGGGCACAAAAAGCACTGCGCAAAATGGCTCCAGCCTTAAATAACGTGGGTAAGGAAGGCACTGGAACAGAAGATGGTGTTTAGGCGGAGCATGCAAATTACAACCAATCATAGGAGATAGGGGCTGAACATAACCCTATACGGTACTGCGTCAAGTATCAACCAATGAAAGGACAGAACATACGCACAGTACAATACAATACAACAACTTACATGCAAAATCTACAATTTCCTTATTAATTACACATTTTTAGACTGCCACAACTCAGCCTGCCCCATGCAGAGCCCTGGGGGTGGCTCCTGCTACACCCAATGCCAGAAGAACACCACAGGAGACCCTGGGGAGGGAAGAAGGGAAGGAAAGAAGGAAATCTCAGTGCTATGGATCTGGAGCAGCTGGGGGAACTGCAGTGCCTCCCAAGACGCCCTGTCAGACACGTGAGGAACTGCAGAGTCGAGAGCTCTCCCCACGCACCCCTACGGCCCGCTCCGAAATAAATACCGTTGACTGCCCATGGAAGGTCCCCTTCAGAGTAGCGACACGATCCCCGTAGCCCCTTGCTCTGGATTCCCCCGCCCATTCCTGGCCTCACCCCTTTGTGCCCAGAGCCCACTAGCTTTGAGCTACAGGGAGCAGAGGGGCTCTGTTGCCACCCTGTCAGGCGGCGTGAGCTGTAGAACAGCTCCAGTGGCCAAGTGCAGGGCTGAGCTCTCCATGGGACTGTGTCTGGCTTCAGGCAGTTTTCTGACAGGGAATGGGACTATTCTAGCCCAAAGGGAGCAATCAGGATCCAACATCTGCTTTGTTTAAGGCTATCAGGAGCCTTCTTGCTCGCTTATCCTTTGATTTTTGTCCAAATCTTGAAGTGGTTTTGCTGAGGTACAAAAAGGAGGTGCAGAAAGCATGCCTTCCTCCCCCATAGACACGGTTTCCCCTCAGATCAGGGGGATCAGACCAAACCTCTGGTGGGAGCTGTTTTATTAAGCTTGTCAGACCTTGAACATCAGGGGAGCTGTGTACAGCTCGTGGCAGCAGGTGCTGGGGCCTTGGCCAGTGTCACCTGGAAGGGGAAAGGAGGAAAGGTGACCAGCACGGATCCCTGCTGCCCTGCATATCCCCTGAGCCAAGGGACACTTATGGACAGTTGTTCTGCACCTCCCCCTGTCCCCTTTTGGTCAGGGCTATCACCTGACACTGTGGTGACAGACGGGTTCATCAGGATATCCTTGGCAGAATGATGACCATTTCCCGCTGCCGCCCTGCACTCCCTCCCCATTCCATGCAGACACAGACAGCTTATGCAATAAAATCTTTTAATTGATAACCACAAGAAAACGGTCATCAATATCTACATCAACACCCTCCCTCCCTCAGACTGGGATAGATCCCCAAACGATCTATCCCTCCCCCTGGGACAGATCCCCAAACGATCTGTCCCTCCCCCTGGGACAGATCCCCAAACGATCTATCCCTCCCCCTGGGACAGATCCCCAAACGATCTGTCCCTCCCCCGGGACAGATCCCCAAACGATCTGTCCCTCCCCCTGGGACAGATCCCCAAACGATCTGTCCCTCCCCCTGGGACAGATCCCCAAACGATCTGTCCCTCCCCCTGGGACAGATCCCCAAACGATCTGTCCCTCCCCCTGGGACAGATCCCCAAACGATCTATCCCTCCCCCTGGGACAGATCCCCAAACGATCTGTCCCTCCCCCTGGGACAGATCCCCAAACGATCTGTCCCTCCCCCTGGGACAGATCCCCAAACGATCTGTCCCTCAACAACTTTCTGCCCCAGCCCGGGCTGCGGGAGCCTTGCACTTGCTCCCAGTGCTTGGCTCAGAGCCCCTCTTCCTCTTCGTGCCCCGCCTTTTCAGAGCGATGTTGCTTGGTGACATGCTGCTCTGAGGCGGTGGCAGGTTCGTGCCCGCACCCTGCTGAGGGTCCTGAGGCTTGGTGCCGCCCGCCTTGCAGTGTCCCGTGCTCAGGACGGCTCTGGAAGGCTTGGGGACACTGCGGTGAGTGGGCGGCATCTTCTTGGGCGGGCAGAGCGAGGCGTTCTTGGGCTGGGGGCTGGTGCCACTGGTGCCAGCATGGTCCGTGGGCATGGGGACGCTGCTGCGACCATCCTGGCTGGTGCCCACGGCTCCCTGGGAGCAATCCAAGTGGCTCCGAGTCCCTTCCAGCAGGACCTTGCCACGCAGCACAGGCTCACTGGCTGGAGTCACCCCAGGGGCCCCGATGGCTTGGCCGTGGAGTGGGCCTGGGTGGCTGGCAGTGCTGTGACTGGGCAGGGAGATGTCACCCCTCGGGAAGGTGTCCTCATCCATGGGGACATCGCTGCTCAGCGAGATGTCACAGCTCGCAACGTGATCACTGCCTGGGCGGGAGCCACCATCCATGGGGTCGTCAGTGGCCAGCGAGAGGTCACGGCCTGACGGGCTGTCCTCGTCCATGGTGACATCGCTGGCCAAGGAGAGGTCACGGCCTGATGGGCTGTCCTCGTCCATGGTGACATCGCTGGCCAAGGAGAGGTCACGGCCTATGGGCTGTCCTCATCCATGGTGACGTCGCTGGCCAAGGAGAGGTCACGGCCTGACGGGCTGTCCTCGTCCATGCTGACGTCGCTGGCCAGACTGATGTCAAGACCTGGGGTGGTGTCCACATCCATGGGGACGCTGGTGTCTGGAGGGCTGCCACTGCCCAGGAGCGTCCCTGAGGGGTTGGCTGAGCCGTGCTGCGTGTCCCGCACTGGTGGGACTGGGGCCAGGGGCTTCCTGCGGCCCCGGGCCCCCCCCAGGGCATTGCCTGATGGAGGAGCAATGCCATGGCTGCTTGCCAAGGGGGCTGGTGGAGGCAGCTGAGTCCGTGTCCCTGCCGAGCAGAAGATACGGGTGGGGGTTGGAGCAGTCACTGCCCGGAGCCATTGGCACACGTGCACAGGGGAGAAGGCAGACTGGGGGGGAGGCTCGGGGCTGGGAGAGTCTCCTGGGGCACCCGCTGAACCGGCCCGGAACACAGACTGAGTGGGAGCTTGCGTGAGGGACCATCCCTGCGGGGTGAGCTGCTGTGCCACAGCCATGGGGTTGCACAGGGGACGGCAAAATGGCAGCGACGGCCCCAAGATCCTCTAAACCATCTTGCCTGAACAGAGGTGGCCCAGGCAATGCCAGGGCTGCTTGCCGTGCCGTGCTGAGCCAAGGTGCCCCAGCTGGCAGGGGGACAGGGGTGCTGTGGCTGCTGGAGGTGCCGGCAGGGCTGGAGGAGCCAGGGCAGGCCTGGAGGCTGGAGGGGCTGGGGGGCAGGGAATGCCGAGGGGCCAAGGCAGATGGGACTGCCATACCTGCTGCTGGGGCAGAGGGAGCTGGCAAGGGCTGCTGCTTCTGCCCAGGCTGTTGGCCGAGGTTGGCTGATCCTGCGAGAAAGAGCAAACGCTGGAGGTCACATGCCAGTCGGGGGGTGTCGGGCGCTCAGAGGACTGAGGAGGAGGAGAGGAAGGGGCAGGGGAGCAAGGGCTGTAACTGTCCCCGCCGTGCGTCCTGGGGCTTTCGGGCTCAGGGTCTGTCCTCACCTGTGGGGTAGGAGGTTCCGCGAGAGACCAATGGCTGCAGGAGCTGGGCTATGGCTGAGCTCCAGCTCACACAACGCTGCCACAGAGCTGACAGGGCCATGCTCAGTCAGCTTCGGCGGCCGCTCCGGTCTGTTGACGGGACCCAGGTCTGGATGCTCCTCTTGGAGCGTCTCCAGGGACGGAATGTTGGGGCTCCCATTGTCATGTCAGAGAGGCAGCAACAATGTCATAGAGGTAGCAACAATGTCATAGAGGCAGCAACAATGTCATAGAGGCAGCTTCCCTTGTTCTGCCCCACCCCCAACAGCTTTGCCAGCTCTTCATGGGGAGACAAAGGGTTAACCAAAGAGTTAGAATCACAGAATATCCTGAGCTGGAAGGGACCCACAAGGATCATCCAGTCCAACTCCCGGCCTTGCACAGGACAGCCCAGCAACCCCACCACGTGCCTGAGAGCGTTGTCCAAACGCTCCTCGAGCTCTGGCAGCCTTGGGGCCAAGACCACTGCCCTGGGGAGCCTGTTCCAGTGGCCGACCACCCTCCGGGGGAAGAAGCTTTTCCTAATATCCAACCTAACCCTCCCCCGACACAGCTCCAGCCGTTCCCTGGGGTCCTGTCCCTGGTCACACGCAGCAGAAATCGCTGCTGCCCCTTGGCAGGAAGCTGCAGCCCCCCAGGAGATCTCAGCTCAGCCTCCTCCAGGCTGAACAAAGCCAGCGACAACAGACCTCAAGCGCAAGGTCCTGCACCCGGGTCAGCCCTTGGCTGCTGGCACAGCCCTGGCACAGCATCAACTTGCAAATTTTGCAACACAACAGGGAGGACCAAGAAGGCTTGGATAGGAGAGACTGTTTACGAGGGACTGCAGTGACAGAACAAGGTGGAACGGCTTCACACTGGCAGAGGGCACGATTAGATGGGATTCTGGAAAAACATTCTTCTCTGTGAGCGTGGTGAGGACCTGGCACAGGTCGTCCAGAGAAGCCGTGGCTGCCCCGTCCCTGGAAGTGTTCGAGGCCGGCTCGGGCGGGGCTTGGAGCAACCTTGTCTAGATGAGCTTTAAGGCCCCTTCCGACACAAACTCTTCTAGGAGTCTAGGAGTCTCGAAAAACAGGGGGCACCTGCAGAAAGCAGGAGGGGAATAAAAACCTTGGCCATTCAAAGTCAAACTCTTGTTGCAGAAGGTCATAATCTCATGACTTCTCACCACTGGAAGTTAACATCGCTGGAAGCCACCTACATTGATACAAAACCACACAATGCACCCCAAACTGCCCGATGGAAGGATCCTGGAGCAGGCTCACCATCCTGGAGGCAGGGATAGGGCAGTTTCTCTGCCTCTGCCGTAAACCTGGCTGTTCTGGCCTTACACTGGAGAGTCCTTTTCTGCTCTCCATTCCATGGGAAGACAAGAGCGTGGACAACAAGAAGGGGGTTCTGTCAGGTCCCGGTCAAAGGCGCTTTAGGTGTGTGCTGCCATCTGCTGCGGTTGGAGATTTGGTCTAGGAAAGGGGGTTCTTGGGGAGTGCTCAGCATCTGGCTCCTCACGTGGAATCTTGAGGTTCAAAGCGGGCAAGGCCACATCCAAGACAGCTTCTGCCCACTTGAGCCGCTGAAGTGGTGGAGTTCTCCTGGCAGTTCTGGGCATAGTGATTGCATGTGTGTCAGTTGGCTGTTTTGGAGAAAACCTGGGCATTGAAAGAAACAGGGACAGGACCAGATTGAAAACTGTGAAACTGTTGCAGAAAGTGAGGCTGGGCAGCAAGAGCCCAACCATAAAAATGAGGGTGTTTCCCATTCCCTGGCATTCGGAGAAGGGCAAAGGGAAACAAGGAGCTCGGCCCATCAAGAAAGACTAGCTGGGCGGTGCTTTAGGAGACAGGGTGTGCAGCAAATCAGGTTGTGGGGTTAGAGCAGCGAGTGAGGGGAAAAAAGGACGTCAGACACGAAGGAAGAAGATCCCTGAAGAGGCTCAAGTCAGCTCTCCTGAGGTGCGTGTTCTGATCTTCCATGCTGCCCTGCTTCCTCCTCCCCCAGTCCTCAGCTCCACTCTTAGGAAGAAGAAAGGGTGCTTGCAAAGTTTGTAGGGTAGTCGCAGTTCGCAGTAAGAAGCAGTACTGGTGGTTCAATTGTTGGCTACCAAGTGGTGCCCTTTGCCCAGAGACAGGGGGACCGATCAGCAGCAGAGAAGGTCTCGGGTGGCCACGTCCTCTGTTTTGAAGTGTGCTGTGGCCTCCATTTTGAAAAGCACCAGTGACCTTCCCAGCCCCCTCCGAGGGACATAATGGGGGACACAGAGCAGGCGTGTCGGGAAGCCTGTAACCCCGGCGTATGTCAGCCAGGGGAGAAACGCTGGGGAGGGAGCAGCGCTCCGGGCAAAGGGGATAAAAGGGGGCTGCGACCTCCACTGACTTGAGAGGCCTCACTGAGGTTTGTTCAGTGAACTCTCCCTTTCATTGGAATAAAAGTTTATCCTTCTTAGTTAGCTCCTCTGTCTCCTGGTATTTATGTGTTTCCCAATACCTGGAATTTCAGAAGACCACAGTCCCATGGTCTCGACAGCCAAGGCTGTCCCTTACCCTCCCATCTCCAACAAGGCCTTTCCTGTGTGTTAGTATGAGGTGGAGCAGCACGGCATTGCTTGTGAGAGGCATCACCCCCTTGGGTCGGGAAGCTGTCGCCACTGCTTTCTGGGAACCTCCGGGACTCTTTGTGCTTGGCTGTGTTGCTTTTCCAGCTGCTCTCAGGGTAGTTGAATGCCCCACGAGAGACAGGCACTGTGACTGGGAGGCAGCTTCAAGCTGCCCGTGGAGCTCTCATCCCCATCCTGCTGCTGTTCAGGAGGCCTGCGGTGTCCCCGCAGTGCCCTCCGCAGTGCCCCCATCCCCGGCCTGCCTTTTGATCCTGACCCACCAACCGCCGAGTGGCTCGCCATCCACCCCTCGACAGAGCTCCATCCATTCCAAGTGCTGCCTCCCAGAGATCTACGGATGTCGTCTCCCTGCACTTCTGTGAGGTCCTGCATTAGGGTTCCCAGCACATTCTTCCCTCTCCCTTACCGCCCCTGCCCAATGCAGCCCCAGGGCAGCCTGGGGGAGCTCTGTCTGGGGCTGCAGTGGGATGACTGGGGACATGCTGAGGTCACTGGGAGCAGCGGGAGCAGCCTTCTAAAGCCCCAGAGTGGGAGGACGGTGCCCAGGCTGTGCTGAGGGCTGTTTTCGGTGGTGGGGCCGTGTGCGTGAGTCCTGCACGGACCCCTCTGTCCTGGCTCCCACGCCAAAGGGCTGCTTCCCCAGAGGAAGGGGACCTTCCATGAATGCCTGCACCTCCGGCACTGACTCAGGCCTGGAGTGCCCTTTGGGTGCCCTTGGAGCCCTTTCAGCCTTGGCGGATCTGCTTGGGACCATTTCCCGCTGCCGCCCTGCACTCCCTCCCCATTCCATGCAGACACAGACAGCTTATGGAATAAAATCTTTTAATTGATAACCACAAGAAAACGGTCATCAATATCTACATCAACACTCTCCCTCCCTCAGACTGGGATAGATCCCCAAACGATCTATCCCTCCCCCTGGGACAGATCCCCAAACGATCTGTCCCTCCCCCTGGGACAGATCCCCAAACGATCTGTCCCTCCCCCTGGGACAGATCCCCAAACGATCTGTCCCTCCCCCTGGGACAGATCCCCAAACGATCTCACCCTCCCCCTGGGACAGATCCCCAAACGATCTGTCCCTCCCCCGGGACAGATCCCCAAACGATCTGTCCCTCCCCCTGGGACAGATCCCCAAACGATCTGTCCCTCCCCCTGGGACAGATCCCCAAACGATCTGTCCCTCCCCCTGGGACAGATCCCCAAACGATCTGTCCCTCCCCCTGGGACAGATCCCCAAACGATCTGTCCCTCCCCCTGGGACAGATCCCCAAACGATCTGTCCCTCAACAATTTTCTGCCCCAACCCGGGCTGCGGGAGCCTTGCACTTGCTCCCAGTGCTTGGCTCAGAGCCCCTCTTCCTCTTCGTGCCCCGCCTTTTCAGAGCGATGTTGCTTGGTGACATGCTGCTCTGAGGCGGTGGCAGGTTCGTGCCCGCACCCTGCTGAGGGTCCTGAGGCTTGGTGCCGCCCGCCTTGCAGTGTCCCGTGCTCAGGACGGCTCTGGAAGGCTTGGGGACACTGCGGTGAGTGGGCGGCATCTTCTTGGGCGGGCAGAGCGAGGCGTTCTTGGGCTGGGGGCTGGTGCCACTGGTGCCAGCATGGTCCGTGGGCATGGGGACGCTGCTGCGACCATCCTGGCTGGTGCCCACGGCTCCCTGGGAGCAATCCAAGTGGCTCCGAGTCCCTTCCAGCAGGACCTTGCCACGCAGCACAGGCTCACTGGCTGGAGTCACCCCAGGGGCCCCGATGGCTTGGCCGTGGAGTGGGCCTGGGTGGCTGGCAGTGCTGTGACTGGGCAGGGAGATGTCACCCCTCGGGAAGGTGTCCTCATCCATGGGGACATCGCTGCTCAGCGAGATGTCACAGCTCGCAACGTGATCACTGCCTGGGCGGGAGCCACCATCCATGGGGTCGTCAGTGGCCAGCGAGAGGTCACGGCCTGACGGGCTGTCCTCGTCCATGGTGACATCGCTGGCCAAGGAGAGGTCACGGCCTGACGGGCTGTCCTCATCCATGGTGACGTCGCTGGCCAAGGAGAGGTCACGGCCTGACGGGCTGTCCTCATCCATGCTGACGTCGCTGGCCAAGGAGAGGTCACGGCCTGACGGGCTGTCCTCGTCCATGCTGACGTCGCTGGCCAGACTGATGTCAAGACCTGGGGTGGTGTCCACATCCATGGGGACGCTGGTGTCTGGAGGGCTGCCACTGCCCAGGAGCGTCCCTGAGGGGTTGGCTGAGCCGTGCTGCGTGTCCCGCACTGGTGGGACTGGGGCCAGGGGCTTCCTGCGGCCCCGGGCCCCCCCCAGGGCATTGCCTGATGGAGGAGCAATGCCATGGCTGCTTGCCAAGGGGGCTGGTGGAGGCAGCTGAGTCCGTGTCCCTGCCGAGCAGAAGATACGGGTGGGGGTTGGAGCAGTCACTGCCCGGAGCCATTGGCACACGTGCACAGGGGAGAAGGCAGACTGGGGGGGAGGCTCGGGGCTGGGAGAGTCTCCTGGGGCACCCGCTGAACCGGCCCGGAACACAGACTGAGTGGGAGCTTGCGTGAGGGACCATCCCTGCGGGGTGAGCTGCTGTGCCACAGCCATGGGGTTGCACAGGGGACGGCAAAATGGCAGCGACGGCCCCAAGATCCTCTAAACCATCTTGCCTGAACAGAGGTGGCCCAGGCAATGCCAGGGCTGCTTGCCGTGCCGTGCTGAGCCAAGGTGCCCCAGCTGGCAGGGGGACAGGGGTGCTGTGGCTGCTGGAGGTGCCGGCAGGGCTGGAGGAGCCAGGGCAGGCCTGGAGGCTGGAGGGGCTGGGGGGCAGGGAATGCCGAGGGGCCAAGGCAGATGGGACTGCCATACCTGCTACTGGGGCAGAGGGAGCTGGCAAGGGCTGCTGCTTCTGCCCAGGCTGTTGGCCGAGGTTGGCTGATCCTGCGAGAAAGAGCAAACGCTGGAGGTCACATGCCAGTCGGGGGGTGTCGGGCGCTCAGAGGACTGAGGAGGAGGAGAGGAAGGGGCAGGGGAGCAAGGGCTGTAACTGTCCCCGCCGTGCGTCCTGGGGCTTTCGGGCTCAGGGTCTGTCCTCACCTGTGGGGCAGGAGGTTCCGCGAGAGACCAATGGCTGCAGGAGCTGGGCTATGGCTGAGCTCCAGCTCACACAACGCTGCCACAGAGCTGACAGGGCCATGCTCAGTCAGCTTCGGCGGCCGCTCCGGTCTGTTGACGGGACCCAGGTCTGGATGCTCCTCTTGGAGCGTCTCCAGGGACGGAATGTTGGGGCTCCCATTGTCATGTCAGAGAGGCAGCAACAATGTCATAGAGGTAGCAACAATGTCATAGAGGCAGCAACAATGTCATAGAGGCAGCTTCCCTTGTTCTGCCCCACCCCCAACAGCTTTGCCAGCTCTTCATGGGGAGACAAAGGGTTAACCAAAGAGTTAGAATCACAGAATATCCTGAGCTGGAAGGGACCCACAAGGATCATCCAGTCCAACTCCCGGCCTTGCACAGGACAGCCCAGCAACCCCACCACGTGCCTGAGAGCGTTGTCCAAACGCTCCTCGAGCTCTGGCAGCCTTGGGGCCAAGACCACTGCCCTGGGGAGCCTGTTCCAGTGGCCGACCACCCTCCGGGGGAAGAAGCTTTTCCTAATATCCAACCTAACCCTCCCCCGACACAGCTCCAGCCGTTCCCTGGGGTCCTGTCCCTGGTCACACGCAGCAGAAATCGCTGCTGCCCCTTGGCAGGAAGCTGCAGCCCCCCAGGAGATCTCAGCTCAGCCTCCTCCAGGCTGAACAAAGCCAGCGACAACAGACCTCAAGCGCAAGGTCCTGCACCCGGGTCAGCCCTTGGCTGCTGGCACAGCCCTGGCACAGCATCAACTTGCAAATTTTGCAACACAACAGGGAGGACCAAGAAGGCTTGGATAGGAGAGACTGTTTACGAGGGACTGCAGTGACAGAACAAGGTGGAACGGCTTCACACTGGCAGAGGGCACGATTAGATGGGATTCTGGAAAAACATTCTTCTCTGTGAGCGTGGTGAGGACCTGGCACAGGTCGTCCAGAGAAGCCGTGGCTGCCCCGTCCCTGGAAGTGTTCGAGGCCGGCTCGGGCGGGGCTTGGAGCAACCTTGTCTAGATGAGCTTTAAGGCCCCTTCCGACACAAACTCTTCTAGGAGTCTAGGAGTCTCGAAAAACAGGGGGCACCTGCAGAAAGCAGGAGGGGAATAAAAACCTTGGCCATTCAAAGTCAAACTCTTGTTGCAGAAGGTCATAATCTCATGACTTCTCACCACTGGAAGTTAACATCGCTGGAAGCCACCTACATTGATACAAAACCACACAATGCACCCCAAACTGCCCGATGGAAGGATCCTGGAGCAGGCTCACCATCCTGGAGGCAGGGATAGGGCAGTTTCTCTGCCTCTGCCGTAAACCTGGCTGTTCTGGCCTTACACTGGAGAGTCCTTTTCTGCTCTCCATTCCATGGGAAGACAAGAGCGTGGACAACAAGAAGGGGGTTCTGTCAGGTCCCGGTCAAAGGCGCTTTAGGTGTGTGCTGCCATCTGCTGCGGTTGGAGATTTGGTCTAGGAAAGGGGGTTCTTGGGGAGTGCTCAGCATCTGGCTCCTCACGTGGAATCTTGAGGTTCAAAGCGGGCAAGGCCACATCCAAGACAGCTTCTGCCCACTTGAGCCGCTGAAGTGGTGGAGTTCTCCTGGCAGTTCTGGGCATAGTGATTGCATGTGTGTCAGTTGGCTGTTTTGGAGAAAACCTGGGCATTGAAAGAAACAGGGACAGGACCAGATTGAAAACTGTGAAACTGTTGCAGAAAGTGAGGCTGGGCAGCAAGAGCCCAACCATAAAAATGAGGGTGCTTCCCATTCCCTGGCATTCGGAGAAGGGCAAAGGGAAACAAGGAGCTCGGCCCATCAAGAAAGACTAGCTGGGCGGTGCTTTAGGAGACAGGGTGTGCAGCAAATCAGGTTGTGGGGTTAGAGCAGCGAGTGAGGGGAAAAAAGGACGTCAGACACGAAGGAAGAAGATCCCTGAAGAGGCTCAAGTCAGCTCTCCTGAGGTGCGTGTTCTGATCTTCCATGCTGCCCTGCTTCCTCCTCCCCCAGTCCTCAGCTCCACTCTTAGGAAGAAGAAAGGGTGCTTGCAAAGTTTGTAGGGTAGTCGCAGTTCGCAGTAAGAAGCAGTAAGTTACTGGTGGTTCAATTGTTGGCTACCAAGTGGTGCCCTTTGCCCAGAGACAGGGGGACCGATCAGCAGCAGAGAAGGTCTCGGGTGGCCACGTCCTCTGTTTTGAAGTGTGCTGTGGCCTCCATTTTGAAAAGCACCAGTGACCTTCCCAGCCCCCTCCGAGGGACATAATGGGGGACACAGAGCAGGCGTGTCGGGAAGCCTGTAACCCCGGCGTATGTCAGCCAGGGGAGAAACGCTGGGGAGGGAGCAGCGCTCCGGGCAAAGGGGATAAAAGGGGGCTGCGACCTCCACTGACTTGAGAGGCCTCACTGAGGTTTGTTCAGTGAACTCTCCCTTTCATTGGAATAAAAGTTTATCCTTCTTAGTTAGCTCCTCTGTCTCCTGGTATTTATGTGTTTCCCAATACCTGGAATTTCAGAAGACCACAGTCCCATGGTCTCGACAGCCAAGGCTGTCCCTTACCCTCCCATCTCCAACAAGGCCTTTCCTGTGTGTTAGTATGAGGTGGAGCAGCACGGCATTGCTTGTGAGAGGCATCACCCCCTTGGGTCGGGAAGCTGTCGCCACTGCTTTCTGGGAACCTCCGGGACTCTTTGTGCTTGGCTGTGTTGCTTTTCCAGCTGCTCTCAGGGTAGTTGAATGCCCCACGAGAGACAGGCACTGTGACTGGGAGGCAGCTTCAAGCTGCCCGTGGAGCTCTCATCCCCATCCTGCTGCTGTTCAGGAGGCCTGCGGTGTCCCCGCAGTGCCCTCCGCAGTGCCCCCATCCCCGGCCTGCCTTTTGATCCTGACCCACCAACCGCCGAGTGGCTCGCCATCCACCCCTCGACAGAGCTCCATCCATTCCAAGTGCTGCCTCCCAGAGATCTACGGATGTCGTCTCCCTGCACTTCTGTGAGGCCCTGCATTAGGGTTCCCAGCACATTCTTCCCTCTCCCTTACCGCCCCTGCCCAATGCAGCCCCAGGGCAGCCTGGGGGAGCTCTGTCTGGGGCTGCAGTGGGATGACTGGGGACATGCTGAGGTCACTGGGAGCAGCGGGAGCAGCCTTCTAAAGCCCCAGAGTGGGAGGACGGTGCCCAGGCTGTGCTTGGGGCTGTTTTCGGTGTGGGGCCGTGTGCGTGAGTCCTGCACGGACCCCTCTGTCCTGGCTCCCACGCCAAAGGGCTGCTTCCCCAGAGGAAGGGGACCTTCCATGAATGCCTGCACCTCCGGCACTGACTCAGGCCTGGAGTGCCCTTTGGGTGCCCTTGGAGCCCTTTCAGCCTTGGCGGATCTGCTTGGGACCATTTCCCGCTGCCGCCCTGCACTCCCTCCCCATTCCATGCAGACACAGACAGCTTATGCAATAAAATCTTTTAATTGATAACCACAAGAAAACGGTCATCAATATCTACATCAACACCCTCCCTCCCTCAGACTGGGATAGATCCCCAAACGATCTATCCCTCCCCCGGGACAGATCCCCAAACGATCTGTCCCTCCCCCTGGGATAGATCCCAAAAAGGATCTATCCCTCCCCCTGGGACAGATCCCCAAACGATCTGTCCCTCCCCCTGGGACAGATCCCCAAACGATCTGTCCCTCCCCCTGGGACAGATCCCCAAACGATCTGTCCCTCCCCCTGGGACAGATCCCCAAACGATCTGTCCCTCAACAACTTTCTGCCCCAGCCCGGGCTGCGGGAGCCTTGCACTTGCTCCCAGTGCTTGGCTCAGAGCCCCTCTTCCTCTTCGTGCCCCGCCTTTTCAGAGCGATGTTGCTTGGTGACATGCTGCTCTGAGGCGGTGGCAGGTTCGTGCCCGCACCCTGCTGAGGGTCCTGAGGCTTGGTGCCGCCCGCCTTGCAGTGTCCCGTGCTCAGGACGGCTCTGGAAGGCTTGGGGACACTGCGGTGAGTGGGCGGCATCTTCTTGGGTGGGCAGAGCGAGGCGTTCTTGGGCTGGGGGCTGGTGCCACTGGTGCCAGCATGGTCCGTGGGCATGGGGACGCTGCTGCGACCATCCTGGCTGGTGCCCACGGCTCCCTGGGAGCAATCCAAGTGGCTCCGAGTCCCTTCCAGCAGGACCTTGCCACGCAGCACAGGCTCACTGGCTGGAGTCACCCCAGGGGCCCCGATGGCTTGGCCGTGGAGTGGGCCTGGGTGGCTGGCAGTGCTGTGACTGGGCAGGGAGATGTCACCCCTCGGGAAGGTGTCCTCATCCATGGGGACATCGCTGCTCAGCGAGATGTCACAGCTCGCAACGTGATCACTGCCTGGGCGGGAGCCACCATCCATGGGGTCGTCAGTGGCCAGCGAGAGGTCACGGCCTGACGGGCTGTCCTCGTCCATGGTGACATCGCTGGCCAAGGAGAGGTCACGGCCTGACGGGCTGTCCTCATCCATGGTGACGTCGCTGGCCAAGGAGAGGTCACGGCCTGACGGGCTGTCCTCATCCATGCTGACGTCGCTGGCCAAGGAGAGGTCACGGCCTGACGGGCTGTCCTCGTCCATGCTGACGTCGCTGGCCAGACTGATGTCAAGACCTGGGGTGGTGTCCACATCCATGGGGACGCTGGTGTCTGGAGGGCTGCCACTGCCCAGGAGCGTCCCTGAGGGGTTGGCTGAGCCGTGCTGCGTGTCCCGCACTGGTGGGACTGGGGCCAGGGGCTTCCTGCGGCCCCGGGCCCCCCCCAGGGCATTGCCTGATGGAGGAGCAATGCCATGGCTGCTTGCCAAGGGGGCTGGTGGAGGCAGCTGAGTCCGTGTCCCTGCCGAGCAGAAGATACGGGTGGGGGTTGGAGCAGTCACTGCCCGGAGCCATTGGCACACGTGCACAGGGGAGAAGGCAGACTGGGGGGGAGGCTCGGGGCTGGGAGAGTCTCCTGGGGCACCCGCTGAACCGGCCCGGAACACAGACTGAGTGGGAGCTTGCGTGAGGGACCATCCCTGCGGGGTGAGCTGCTGTGCCACAGCCATGGGGTTGCACAGGGGACGGCAAAATGGCAGCGACGGCCCCAAGATCCTCTAAACCATCTTGCCTGAACAGAGGTGGCCCAGGCAATGCCAGGGCTGCTTGCCGTGCCGTGCTGAGCCAAGGTGCCCCAGCTGGCAGGGGGACAGGGGTGCTGTGGCTGCTGGAGGTGCCGGCAGGGCTGGAGGAGCCAGGGCAGGCCTGGAGGCTGGAGGGGCTGGGGGGCAGGGAATGCCGAGGGGCCAAGGCAGATGGGACTGCCATACCTGCTGCTGGGGCAGAGGGAGCTGGCAAGGGCTGCTGCTTCTGCCCAGGCTGTTGGCCGAGGTTGGCTGATCCTGCGAGAAAGAGCAAACGCTGGAGGTCACATGCCAGTCGGGGGGTGTCGGGCGCTCAGAGGACTGAGGAGGAGGAGAGGAAGGGGCAGGGGAGCAAGGGCTGTAACTGTCCCCGCCGTGCGTCCTGGGGCTTTCGGGCTCAGGGTCTGTCCTCACCTGTGGGGCAGGAGGTTCCGCGAGAGACCAATGGCTGCAGGAGCTGGGCTATGGCTGAGCTCCAGCTCACACAACGCTGCCACAGAGCTGACAGGGCCATGCTCAGTCAGCTTCGGCGGCCGCTCCGGTCTGTTGACGGGACCCAGGTCTGGATGCTCCTCTTGGAGCGTCTCCAGGGACGGAATGTTGGGGCTCCCATTGTCATGTCAGAGAGGCAGCAACAATGTCATAGAGGTAGCAACAATGTCATAGAGGCAGCAACAATGTCATAGAGGCAGCTTCCCTTGTTCTGCCCCACCCCCAACAGCTTTGCCAGCTCTTCATGGGGAGACAAAGGGTTAACCAAAGAGTTAGAATCACAGAATATCCTGAGCTGGAAGGGACCCACAAGGATCATCCAGTCCAACTCCCGGCCTTGCACAGGACAGCCCAGCAACCCCACCACGTGCCTGAGAGCGTTGTCCAAACGCTTGGGGCCAAGACCACTGCCCTGGGGAGCCTGTTCCAGTGGCCGACCACCCTCCGGGGGAAGAAGCTTTTCCTAATATCCAACCTAACCCTCCCCCGACACAGCTCCAGCCGTTCCCTGGGGTCCTGTCCCTGGTCACACGCAGCAGAAATCGCTGCTGCCCCTTGGCAGGAAGCTGCAGCCCCCCAGGAGATCTCAGCTCAGCCTCCTCCAGGCTGAACAAAGCCAGCGACAACAGACCTCAAGCGCAAGGTCCTGCACCCGGGTCAGCCCTTGGCTGCTGGCACAGCCCTGGCACAGCATCAACTTGCAAATTTTGCAACACAACAGGGAGGACCAAGAAGGCTTGGATAGGAGAGACTGTTTACGAGGGACTGCAGTGACAGAACAAGGTGGAACGGCTTCACACTGGCAGAGGGCACGATTAGATGGGATTCTGGAAAAACATTCTTCTCTGTGAGCGTGGTGAGGACCTGGCACAGGTCGTCCAGAGAAGCCGTGGCTGCCCCGTCCCTGGAAGTGTTCGAGGCCGGCTCGGGCGGGGCTTGGAGCAACCTTGTCTAGATGAGCTTTAAGGCCCCTTCCGACACAAACTCTTCTAGGAGTCTAGGAGTCTCGAAAAACAGGGGGCACCTGCAGAAAGCAGGAGGGGAATAAAAACCTTGGCCATTCAAAGTCAAACTCTTGTTGCAGAAGGTCATAATCTCATGACTTCTCACCACTGGAAGTTAACATCGCTGGAAGCCACCTACATTGATACAAAACCACACAATGCACCCCAAACTGCCCGATGGAAGGATCCTGGAGCAGGCTCACCATCCTGGAGGCAGGGATAGGGCAGTTTCTCTGCCTCTGCCGTAAACCTGGCTGTTCTGGCCTTACACTGGAGAGTCCTTTTCTGCTCTCCATTCCATGGGAAGACAAGAGCGTGGACAACAAGAAGGGGGTTCTGTCAGGTCCCGGTCAAAGGCGCTTTAGGTGTGTGCTGCCATCTGCTGCGGTTGGAGATTTGGTCTAGGAAAGGGGGTTCTTGGGGAGTGCTCAGCATCTGGCTCCTCACGTGGAATCTTGAGGTTCAAAGCGGGCAAGGCCACATCCAAGACAGCTTCTGCCCACTTGAGCCGCTGAAGTGGTGGAGTTCTCCTGGCAGTTCTGGGCATAGTGATTGCATGTGTGTCAGTTGGCTGTTTTGGAGAAAACCTGGGCATTGAAAGAAACAGGGACAGGACCAGATTGAAAACTGTGAAACTGTTGCAGAAAGTGAGGCTGGGCAGCAAGAGCCCAACCATAAAAATGAGGGTGCTTCCCATTCCCTGGCATTCGGAGAAGGGCAAAGGGAAACAAGGAGCTCGGCCCATCAAGAAAGACTAGCTGGGCGGTGCTTTAGGAGACAGGGTGTGCAGCAAATCAGGTTGTGGGGTTAGAGCAGCGAGTGAGGGGAAAAAAGGACGTCAGACACGAAGGAAGAAGATCCCTGAAGAGGCTCAAGTCAGCTCTCCTGAGGTGCGTGTTCTGATCTTCCATGCTGCCCTGCTTCCTCCTCCCCCAGTCCTCAGCTCCACTCTTAGGAAGAAGAAAGGGTGCTTGCAAAGTTTGTAGGGTAGTCGCAGTTCGCAGTAAGAAGCAGTAAGTTACTGGTGGTTCAATTGTTGGCTACCAAGTGGTGCCCTTTGCCCAGAGACAGGGGGACCGATCAGCAGCAGAGAAGGTCTCGGGTGGCCACGTCCTCTGTTTTGAAGTGTGCTGTGGCCTCCATTTTGAAAAGCACCAGTGACCTTCCCAGCCCCCTCCGAGGGACATAATGGGGGACACAGAGCAGGCGTGTCGGGAAGCCTGTAACCCCGGCGTATGTCAGCCAGGGGAGAAACGCTGGGGAGGGAGCAGCGCTCCGGGCAAAGGGGATAAAAGGGGGCTGCGACCTCCACTGACTTGAGAGGCCTCACTGAGGTTTGTTCAGTGAACTCTCCCTTTCATTGGAATAAAAGTTTATCCTTCTTAGTTAGCTCCTCTGTCTCCTGGTATTTATGTGTTTCCCAATACCTGGAATTTCAGAAGACCACAGTCCCATGGTCTCGACAGCCAAGGCTGTCCCTTACCCTCCCATCTCCAACAAGGCCTTTCCTGTGTGTTAGTATGAGGTGGAGCAGCACGGCATTGCTTGTGAGAGGCATCACCCCCTTGGGTCGGGAAGCTGTCGCCACTGCTTTCTGGGAACCTCCGGGACTCTTTGTGCTTGGCTGTGTTGCTTTTCCAGCTGCTCTCAGGGTAGTTGAATGCCCCACGAGAGACAGGCACTGTGACTGGGAGGCAGCTTCAAGCTGCCCGTGGAGCTCTCATCCCCATCCTGCTGCTGTTCAGGAGGCCTGCGGTGTCCCCGCAGTGCCCTCCGCAGTGCCCCCATCCCCGGCCTGCCTTTTGATCCTGACCCACCAACCGCCGAGTGGCTCGCCATCCACCCCTCGACAGAGATCCATCCATTCCAAGTGCTGCCTCCCAGAGATCTACGGATGTCGTCTCCCTGCACTTCTGTGAGGCCCTGCATTAGGGTTCCCAGCACATTCTTCCCTCTCCCTTACCGCCCCTGCCCAATGCAGCCCCAGGGCAGCCTGGGGGAGCTCTGTCTGGGGCTGCAGTGGGATGACTGGGGACATGCTGAGGTCACTGGGAGCAGCGGGAGCAGCCTTCTAAAGCCCCAGAGTGGGAGGACGGTGCCCAGGCTGTGCTTGGGGCTGTTTTCGGTGTGGGGCCGTGTGCGTGAGTCCTGCACGGACCCCTCTGTCCTGGCTCCCACGCCAAAGGGCTGCTTCCCCAGAGGAAGGGGACCTTCCATGAATGCCTGCACCTCCGGCACTGACTCAGGCCTGGAGTGCCCTTTGGGTGCCCTTGGAGCCCTTTCAGCCTTGGCGGATCTGCTTGGGACCATTTCCCGCTGCCGCCCTGCACTCCCTCCCCATTCCATGCAGACACAGACAGCTTATGCAATAAAATCTTTTAATTGATAACCACAAGAAAACGGTCATCAATATCTACATCAACACCCTCCCTCCCTCAGACTGGGATAGATCCCCAAACGATCTATCCCTCCCCCTGGGACAGATCCCCAAACGATCTGTCCCTCCCCCTGGGACAGATCCCCAAACGATCTGTCCCTCAACAATTTTCTGCCCCAGCCCGGGCTGCGGGAGCCTTGCACTTGCTCCCAGTGCTTGGCTCAGAGCCCCTCTTCCTCTTCGTGCCCCGCCTTTTCAGAGCGATGTTGCTTGGTGACATGCTGCTCTGAGGCGGTGGCAGGTTCGTGCCCGCACCCTGCTGAGGGTCCTGAGGCTTGGTGCCGCCCGCCTTGCAGTGTCCCGTGCTCAGGACGGCTCTGGAAGGCTTGGGGACACTGCGGTGAGTGGGCGGCATCTTCTTGGGCGGGCAGAGCGAGGCGTTCTTGGGCTGGGGGCTGGTGCCACTGGTGCCAGCATGGTCCGTGGGCATGGGGACGCTGCTGCGACCATCCTGGCTGGTGCCCACGGCTCCCTGGGAGCAATCCAAGTGGCTCCGAGTCCCTTCCAGCAGGACCTTGCCACGCAGCACAGGCTCACTGGCTGGAGTCACCCCAGGGGCCCCGATGGCTTGGCCGTGGAGTGGGCCTGGGTGGCTGGCAGTGCTGTGACTGGGCAGGGAGATGTCACCCCTCGGGAAGGTGTCCTCATCCATGGGGACATCGCTGCTCAGCGAGATGTCACAGCTCGCAACGTGATCACTGCCTGGGCGGGAGCCACCATCCATGGGGTCGTCAGTGGCCAGCGAGAGGTCACGGCCTGACGGGCTGTCCTCGTCCATGGTGACATCGCTGGCCAAGGAGAGGTCACGGCCTGATGGGCTGTCCTCATCCATGGTGACGTCGCTGGCCAAGGAGAGGTCACGGCCTGACGGGCTGTCCTCATCCATGCTGACGTCGCTGGCCAAGGAGAGGTCACGGCCTGACGGGCTGTCCTCGTCCATGCTGACGTCGCTGGCCAGACTGATGTCAAGACCTGGGGTGGTGTCCACATCCATGGGGACGCTGGTGTCTGGAGGGCTGCCACTGCCCAGGAGCGTCCCTGAGGGGTTGGCTGAGCCGTGCTGCGTGTCCCGCACTGGTGGGACTGGGGCCAGGGGCTTCCTGCGGCCCCGGGCCCCCCCCAGGGCATTGCCTGATGGAGGAGCAATGCCATGGCTGCTTGCCAAGGGGGCTGGTGGAGGCAGCTGAGTCCGTGTCCCTGCCGAGCAGAAGATACGGGTGGGGGTTGGAGCAGTCACTGCCCGGAGCCATTGGCACACGTGCACAGGGGAGAAGGCAGACTGGGGGGGAGGCTCGGGGCTGGGAGAGTCTCCTGGGGCACCCGCTGAACCGGCCCGGAACACAGACTGAGTGGGAGCTTGCGTGAGGGACCATCCCTGCGGGGTGAGCTGCTGTGCCACAGCCATGGGGTTGCACAGGGGACGGCAAAATGGCAGCGACGGCCCCAAGATCCTCTAAACCATCTTGCCTGAACAGAGGTGGCCCAGGCAATGCCAGGGCTGCTTGCCGTGCCGTGCTGAGCCAAGGTGCCCCAGCTGGCAGGGGGACAGGGGTGCTGTGGCTGCTGGAGGTGCCGGCAGGGCTGGAGGAGCCAGGGCAGGCCTGGAGGCTGGAGGGGCTGGGGGGCAGGGAATGCCGAGGGGCCAAGGCAGATGGGACTGCCATACCTGCTGCTGGGGCAGAGGGAGCTGGCAAGGGCTGCTGCTTCTGCCCAGGCTGTTGGCCGAGGTTGGCTGATCCTGCGAGAAAGAGCAAACGCTGGAGGTCACATGCCAGTCGGGGGGTGTCGGGCGCTCAGAGGACTGAGGAGGAGGAGAGGAAGGGGCAGGGGAGCAAGGGCTGTAACTGTCCCCGCCGTGCGTCCTGGGGCTTTCGGGCTCAGGGTCTGTCCTCACCTGTGGGGCAGGAGGTTCCGCGAGAGACCAATGGCTGCAGGAGCTGGGCTATGGCTGAGCTCCAGCTCACACAACGCTGCCACAGAGCTGACAGGGCCATGCTCAGTCAGCTTCGGCGGCCGCTCCGGTCTGTTGACGGGACCCAGGTCTGGATGCTCCTCTTGGAGCGTCTCCAGGGACGGAATGTTGGGGCTCCCATTGTCATGTCAGAGAGGCAGCAACAATGTCATAGAGGTAGCAACAATGTCATAGAGGCAGCAACAATGTCATAGAGGCAGCTTCCCTTGTTCTGCCCCACCCCCAACAGCTTTGCCAGCTCTTCATGGGGAGACAAAGGGTTAACCAAAGAGTTAGAATCACAGAATATCCTGAGCTGGAAGGGACCCACAAGGATCATCCAGTCCAACTCCCGGCCTTGCACAGGACAGCCCAGCAACCCCACCACGTGCCTGAGAGCGTTGTCCAAACGCTCCTCGAGCTCTGGCAGCCTTGGGGCCAAGACCACTGCCCTGGGGAGCCTGTTCCAGTGGCCGACCACCCTCCGGGGGAAGAAGCTTTTCCTAATATCCAACCTAACCCTCCCCCGACACAGCTCCAGCCGTTCCCTGGGGTCCTGTCCCTGGTCACACGCAGCAGAAATCGCTGCTGCCCCTTGGCAGGAAGCTGCAGCCCCCCAGGAGATCTCAGCTCAGCCTCCTCCAGGCTGAACAAAGCCAGCGACAACAGACCTCAAGCGCAAGGTCCTGCACCCGGGTCAGCCCTTGGCTGCTGGCACAGCCCTGGCACAGCATCAACTTGCAAATTTTGCAACACAACAGGGAGGACCAAGAAGGCTTGGATAGGAGAGACTGTTTACGAGGGACTGCAGTGACAGAACAAGGTGGAACGGCTTCACACTGGCAGAGGGCACGATTAGATGGGATTCTGGAAAAACATTCTTCTCTGTGAGCGTGGTGAGGACCTGGCACAGGTCGTCCAGAGAAGCCGTGGCTGCCCCGTCCCTGGAAGTGTTCGAGGCCGGCTCGGGCGGGGCTTGGAGCAACCTTGTCTAGATGAGCTTTAAGGCCCCTTCCGACACAAACTCTTCTAGGAGTCTAGGAGTCTCGAAAAACAGGGGGCACCTGCAGAAAGCAGGAGGGGAATAAAAACCTTGGCCATTCAAAGTCAAACTCTTGTTGCAGAAGGTCATAATCTCATGACTTCTCACCACTGGAAGTTAACATCGCTGGAAGCCACCTACATTGATACAAAACCACACAATGCACCCCAAACTGCCCGATGGAAGGATCCTGGAGCAGGCTCACCATCCTGGAGGCAGGGATAGGGCAGTTTCTCTGCCTCTGCCGTAAACCTGGCTGTTCTGGCCTTACACTGGAGAGTCCTTTTCTGCTCTCCATTCCATGGGAAGACAAGAGCGTGGACAACAAGAAGGGGGTTCTGTCAGGTCCCGGTCAAAGGCGCTTTAGGTGTGTGCTGCCATCTGCTGCGGTTGGAGATTTGGTCTAGGAAAGGGGGTTCTTGGGGAGTGCTCAGCATCTGGCTCCTCACGTGGAATCTTGAGGTTCAAAGCGGGCAAGGCCACATCCAAGACAGCTTCTGCCCACTTGAGCCGCTGAAGTGGTGGAGTTCTCCTGGCAGTTCTGGGCATAGTGATTGCATGTGTGTCAGTTGGCTGTTTTGGAGAAAACCTGGGCATTGAAAGAAACAGGGACAGGACCAGATTGAAAACTGTGAAACTGTTGCAGAAAGTGAGGCTGGGCAGCAAGAGCCCAACCATAAAAATGAGGGTGCTTCCCATTCCCTGGCATTCGGAGAAGGGCAAAGGGAAACAAGGAGCTCGGCCCATCAAGAAAGACTAGCTGGGCGGTGCTTTAGGAGACAGGGTGTGCAGCAAATCAGGTTGTGGGGTTAGAGCAGCGAGTGAGGGGAAAAAAGGACGTCAGACACGAAGGAAGAAGATCCCTGAAGAGGCTCAAGTCAGCTCTCCTGAGGTGCGTGTTCTGATCTTCCATGCTGCCCTGCTTCCTCCTCCCCCAGTCCTCAGCTCCACTCTTAGGAAGAAGAAAGGGTGCTTGCAAAGTTTGTAGGGTAGTCGCAGTTCGCAGTAAGAAGCAGTAAGTTACTGGTGGTTCAATTGTTGGCTACCAAGTGGTGCCCTTTGCCCAGAGACAGGGGGACCGATCAGCAGCAGAGAAGGTCTCGGGTGGCCACGTCCTCTGTTTTGAAGTGTGCTGTGGCCTCCATTTTGAAAAGCACCAGTGACCTTCCCAGCCCCCTCCGAGGGACATAATGGGGGACACAGAGCAGGCGTGTCGGGAAGCCTGTAACCCCGGCGTATGTCAGCCAGGGGAGAAACGCTGGGGAGGGAGCAGCGCTCCGGGCAAAGGGGATAAAAGGGGGCTGCGACCTCCACTGACTTGAGAGGCCTCACTGAGGTTTGTTCAGTGAACTCTCCCTTTCATTGGAATAAAAGTTTATCCTTCTTAGTTAGCTCCTCTGTCTCCTGGTATTTATGTGTTTCCCAATACCTGGAATTTCAGAAGACCACAGTCCCATGGTCTCGACAGCCAAGGCTGTCCCTTACCCTCCCATCTCCAACAAGGCCTTTCCTGTGTGTTAGTATGAGGTGGAGCAGCACGGCATTGCTTGTGAGAGGCATCACCCCCTTGGGTCGGGAAGCTGTCGCCACTGCTTTCTGGGAACCTCCGGGACTCTTTGTGCTTGGCTGTGTTGCTTTTCCAGCTGCTCTCAGGGTAGTTGAATGCCCCACGAGAGACAGGCACTGTGACTGGGAGGCAGCTTCAAGCTGCCCGTGGAGCTCTCATCCCCATCCTGCTGCTGTTCAGGAGGCCTGCGGTGTCCCCGCAGTGCCCTCCGCAGTGCCCCCATCCCCGGCCTGCCTTTTGATCCTGACCCACCAACCGCCGAGTGGCTCGCCATCCACCCCTCGACAGAGCTCCATCCATTCCAAGTGCTGCCTCCCAGAGATCTACGGATGTCGTCTCCCTGCACTTCTGTGAGGCCCTGCATTAGGGTTCCCAGCACATTCTTCCCTCTCCCTTACCGCCCCTGCCCAATGCAGCCCCAGGGCAGCCTGGGGGAGCTCTGTCTGGGGCTGCAGTGGGATGACTGGGGACATGCTGAGGTCACTGGGAGCAGCGGGAGCAGCCTTCTAAAGCCCCAGAGTGGGAGGACGGTGCCCAGGCTGTGCTTGGGGCTGTTTTCGGTGTGGGGCCGTGTGCGTGAGTCCTGCACGGACCCCTCTGTCCTGGCTCCCACGCCAAAGGGCTGCTTCCCCAGAGGAAGGGGACCTTCCATGAATGCCTGCACCTCCGGCACTGACTCAGGCCTGGAGTGCCCTTTGGGTGCCCTTGGAGCCCTTTCAGCCTTGGCGGATCTGCTTGGGACCATTTCCCGCTGCCGCCCTGCACTCCCTCCCCATTCCATGCAGACACAGACAGCTTATGCAATAAAATCTTTTAATTGATAACCACAAGAAAACGGTCATCAATATCTACATCAACACCCTCCCTCCCTCAGACTGGGATAGATCCCCAAACGATCTATCCCTCCCCCGGGACAGATCCCCAAACGATCTGTCCCTCCCCCTGGGATAGATCCCAAAAAGGATCTATCCCTCCCCCTGGGACAGATCCCCAAACGATCTGTCCCTCCCCCTGGGACAGATCCCCAAACGATCTGTCCCTCCCCCTGGGACAGATCCCCAAACGATCTGTCCCTCCCCCTGGGACAGATCCCCAAACGATCTGTCCCTCAACAACTTTCTGCCCCAGCCCGGGCTGCGGGAGCCTTGCACTTGCTCCCAGTGCTTGGCTCAGAGCCCCTCTTCCTCTTCGTGCCCCGCCTTTTCAGAGCGATGTTGCTTGGTGACATGCTGCTCTGAGGCGGTGGCAGGTTCGTGCCCGCACCCTGCTGAGGGTCCTGAGGCTTGGTGCCGCCCGCCTTGCAGTGTCCCGTGCTCAGGACGGCTCTGGAAGGCTTGGGGACACTGCGGTGAGTGGGCGGCATCTTCTTGGGTGGGCAGAGCGAGGCGTTCTTGGGCTGGGGGCTGGTGCCACTGGTGCCAGCATGGTCCGTGGGCATGGGGACGCTGCTGCGACCATCCTGGCTGGTGCCCACGGCTCCCTGGGAGCAATCCAAGTGGCTCCGAGTCCCTTCCAGCAGGACCTTGCCACGCAGCACAGGCTCACTGGCTGGAGTCACCCCAGGGGCCCCGATGGCTTGGCCGTGGAGTGGGCCTGGGTGGCTGGCAGTGCTGTGACTGGGCAGGGAGATGTCACCCCTCGGGAAGGTGTCCTCATCCATGGGGACATCGCTGCTCAGCGAGATGTCACAGCTCGCAACGTGATCACTGCCTGGGCGGGAGCCACCATCCATGGGGTCGTCAGTGGCCAGCGAGAGGTCACGGCCTGACGGGCTGTCCTCGTCCATGGTGACATCGCTGGCCAAGGAGAGGTCACGGCCTGACGGGCTGTCCTCATCCATGGTGACGTCGCTGGCCAAGGAGAGGTCACGGCCTGACGGGCTGTCCTCATCCATGCTGACGTCGCTGGCCAAGGAGAGGTCACGGCCTGACGGGCTGTCCTCGTCCATGCTGACGTCGCTGGCCAGACTGATGTCAAGACCTGGGGTGGTGTCCACATCCATGGGGACGCTGGTGTCTGGAGGGCTGCCACTGCCCAGGAGCGTCCCTGAGGGGTTGGCTGAGCCGTGCTGCGTGTCCCGCACTGGTGGGACTGGGGCCAGGGGCTTCCTGCGGCCCCGGGCCCCCCCCAGGGCATTGCCTGATGGAGGAGCAATGCCATGGCTGCTTGCCAAGGGGGCTGGTGGAGGCAGCTGAGTCCGTGTCCCTGCCGAGCAGAAGATACGGGTGGGGGTTGGAGCAGTCACTGCCCGGAGCCATTGGCACACGTGCACAGGGGAGAAGGCAGACTGGGGGGGAGGCTCGGGGCTGGGAGAGTCTCCTGGGGCACCCGCTGAACCGGCCCGGAACACAGACTGAGTGGGAGCTTGCGTGAGGGACCATCCCTGCGGGGTGAGCTGCTGTGCCACAGCCATGGGGTTGCACAGGGGACGGCAAAATGGCAGCGACGGCCCCAAGATCCTCTAAACCATCTTGCCTGAACAGAGGTGGCCCAGGCAATGCCAGGGCTGCTTGCCGTGCCGTGCTGAGCCAAGGTGCCCCAGCTGGCAGGGGGACAGGGGTGCTGTGGCTGCTGGAGGTGCCGGCAGGGCTGGAGGAGCCAGGGCAGGCCTGGAGGCTGGAGGGGCTGGGGGGCAGGGAATGCCGAGGGGCCAAGGCAGATGGGACTGCCATACCTGCTGCTGGGGCAGAGGGAGCTGGCAAGGGCTGCTGCTTCTGCCCAGGCTGTTGGCCGAGGTTGGCTGATCCTGCGAGAAAGAGCAAACGCTGGAGGTCACATGCCAGTCGGGGGGTGTCGGGCGCTCAGAGGACTGAGGAGGAGGAGAGGAAGGGGCAGGGGAGCAAGGGCTGTAACTGTCCCCGCCGTGCGTCCTGGGGCTTTCGGGCTCAGGGTCTGTCCTCACCTGTGGGGCAGGAGGTTCCGCGAGAGACCAATGGCTGCAGGAGCTGGGCTATGGCTGAGCTCCAGCTCACACAACGCTGCCACAGAGCTGACAGGGCCATGCTCAGTCAGCTTCGGCGGCCGCTCCGGTCTGTTGACGGGACCCAGGTCTGGATGCTCCTCTTGGAGCGTCTCCAGGGACGGAATGTTGGGGCTCCCATTGTCATGTCAGAGAGGCAGCAACAATGTCATAGAGGTAGCAACAATGTCATAGAGGCAGCAACAATGTCATAGAGGCAGCTTCCCTTGTTCTGCCCCACCCCCAACAGCTTTGCCAGCTCTTCATGGGGAGACAAAGGGTTAACCAAAGAGTTAGAATCACAGAATATCCTGAGCTGGAAGGGACCCACAAGGATCATCCAGTCCAACTCCCGGCCTTGCACAGGACAGCCCAGCAACCCCACCACGTGCCTGAGAGCGTTGTCCAAACGCTTGGGGCCAAGACCACTGCCCTGGGGAGCCTGTTCCAGTGGCCGACCACCCTCCGGGGGAAGAAGCTTTTCCTAATATCCAACCTAACCCTCCCCCGACACAGCTCCAGCCGTTCCCTGGGGTCCTGTCCCTGGTCACACGCAGCAGAAATCGCTGCTGCCCCTTGGCAGGAAGCTGCAGCCCCCCAGGAGATCTCAGCTCAGCCTCCTCCAGGCTGAACAAAGCCAGCGACAACAGACCTCAAGCGCAAGGTCCTGCACCCGGGTCAGCCCTTGGCTGCTGGCACAGCCCTGGCACAGCATCAACTTGCAAATTTTGCAACACAACAGGGAGGACCAAGAAGGCTTGGATAGGAGAGACTGTTTACGAGGGACTGCAGTGACAGAACAAGGTGGAACGGCTTCACACTGGCAGAGGGCACGATTAGATGGGATTCTGGAAAAACATTCTTCTCTGTGAGCGTGGTGAGGACCTGGCACAGGTCGTCCAGAGAAGCCGTGGCTGCCCCGTCCCTGGAAGTGTTCGAGGCCGGCTCGGGCGGGGCTTGGAGCAACCTTGTCTAGATGAGCTTTAAGGCCCCTTCCGACACAAACTCTTCTAGGAGTCTAGGAGTCTCGAAAAACAGGGGGCACCTGCAGAAAGCAGGAGGGGAATAAAAACCTTGGCCATTCAAAGTCAAACTCTTGTTGCAGAAGGTCATAATCTCATGACTTCTCACCACTGGAAGTTAACATCGCTGGAAGCCACCTACATTGATACAAAACCACACAATGCACCCCAAACTGCCCGATGGAAGGATCCTGGAGCAGGCTCACCATCCTGGAGGCAGGGATAGGGCAGTTTCTCTGCCTCTGCCGTAAACCTGGCTGTTCTGGCCTTACACTGGAGAGTCCTTTTCTGCTCTCCATTCCATGGGAAGACAAGAGCGTGGACAACAAGAAGGGGGTTCTGTCAGGTCCCGGTCAAAGGCGCTTTAGGTGTGTGCTGCCATCTGCTGCGGTTGGAGATTTGGTCTAGGAAAGGGGGTTCTTGGGGAGTGCTCAGCATCTGGCTCCTCACGTGGAATCTTGAGGTTCAAAGCGGGCAAGGCCACATCCAAGACAGCTTCTGCCCACTTGAGCCGCTGAAGTGGTGGAGTTCTCCTGGCAGTTCTGGGCATAGTGATTGCATGTGTGTCAGTTGGCTGTTTTGGAGAAAACCTGGGCATTGAAAGAAACAGGGACAGGACCAGATTGAAAACTGTGAAACTGTTGCAGAAAGTGAGGCTGGGCAGCAAGAGCCCAACCATAAAAATGAGGGTGCTTCCCATTCCCTGGCATTCGGAGAAGGGCAAAGGGAAACAAGGAGCTCGGCCCATCAAGAAAGACTAGCTGGGCGGTGCTTTAGGAGACAGGGTGTGCAGCAAATCAGGTTGTGGGGTTAGAGCAGCGAGTGAGGGGAAAAAAGGACGTCAGACACGAAGGAAGAAGATCCCTGAAGAGGCTCAAGTCAGCTCTCCTGAGGTGCGTGTTCTGATCTTCCATGCTGCCCTGCTTCCTCCTCCCCCAGTCCTCAGCTCCACTCTTAGGAAGAAGAAAGGGTGCTTGCAAAGTTTGTAGGGTAGTCGCAGTTCGCAGTAAGAAGCAGTAAGTTACTGGTGGTTCAATTGTTGGCTACCAAGTGGTGCCCTTTGCCCAGAGACAGGGGGACCGATCAGCAGCAGAGAAGGTCTCGGGTGGCCACGTCCTCTGTTTTGAAGTGTGCTGTGGCCTCCATTTTGAAAAGCACCAGTGACCTTCCCAGCCCCCTCCGAGGGACATAATGGGGGACACAGAGCAGGCGTGTCGGGAAGCCTGTAACCCCGGCGTATGTCAGCCAGGGGAGAAACGCTGGGGAGGGAGCAGCGCTCCGGGCAAAGGGGATAAAAGGGGGCTGCGACCTCCACTGACTTGAGAGGCCTCACTGAGGTTTGTTCAGTGAACTCTCCCTTTCATTGGAATAAAAGTTTATCCTTCTTAGTTAGCTCCTCTGTCTCCTGGTATTTATGTGTTTCCCAATACCTGGAATTTCAGAAGACCACAGTCCCATGGTCTCGACAGCCAAGGCTGTCCCTTACCCTCCCAT
This sequence comes from Pseudopipra pipra, assembly GCF_036250125.1. Classification (NCBI taxonomy): domain Eukaryota; kingdom Metazoa; phylum Chordata; class Aves; order Passeriformes; family Pipridae; genus Pseudopipra; species Pseudopipra pipra. The sequence goes on from NC_087580.1 coordinate 3,334,325, forward strand.
CTCCAACAAGGCCTTTCCTGTGTGTTAGTATGAGGTGGAGCAGCACGGCATTGCTTGTGAGAGGCATCACCCCCTTGGGTCGGGAAGCTGTCGCCACTGCTTTCTGGGAACCTCCGGGACTCTTTGTGCTTGGCTGTGTTGCTTTTCCAGCTGCTCTCAGGGTAGTTGAATGCCCCACGAGAGACAGGCACTGTGACTGGGAGGCAGCTTCAAGCTGCCCGTGGAGCTCTCATCCCCATCCTGCTGCTGTTCAGGAGGCCTGCGGTGTCCCCGCAGTGCCCTCCGCAGTGCCCCCATCCCCGGCCTGCCTTTTGATCCTGACCCACCAACCGCCGAGTGGCTCGCCATCCACCCCTCGACAGAGATCCATCCATTCCAAGTGCTGCCTCCCAGAGATCTACGGATGTCGTCTCCCTGCACTTCTGTGAGGCCCTGCATTAGGGTTCCCAGCACATTCTTCCCTCTCCCTTACCGCCCCTGCCCAATGCAGCCCCAGGGCAGCCTGGGGGAGCTCTGTCTGGGGCTGCAGTGGGATGACTGGGGACATGCTGAGGTCACTGGGAGCAGCGGGAGCAGCCTTCTAAAGCCCCAGAGTGGGAGGACGGTGCCCAGGCTGTGCTGAGGGCTGTTTTCAGTGGTGGGGCCGTGTGCGTGAGTCCTGCACGGACCCCTCTGTCCTGGCTCCCACGCCAAAGGGCTGCTTCCCCAGAGGAAGGGGACCTTCCATGAATGCCTGCACCTCCGGCACTGACTCAGGCCTGGAGTGCCCTTTGGGTGCCCTTGGAGCCCTTTCAGCCTTGGCGGATCTGCTTGGGACCATTTCCCGCTGCCGCCCTGCACTCCCTCCCCATTCCATGCAGACACAGACAGCTTATGCAATAAAATCTTTTAATTGATAACCACAAGAAAACGGTCATCAATATCTACATCAACACCCTCCCTCCCTCAGACTGGGATAGATCCCCAAACGATCTATCCCTCCCCCTGGGACAGATCCCCAAACGATCTGTCCCTCCCCCTGGGACAGATCCCCAAACGATCTGTCCCTCAACAATTTTCTGCCCCAGCCCGGGCTGCGGGAGCCTTGCACTTGCTCCCAGTGCTTGGCTCAGAGCCCCTCTTCCTCTTCGTGCCCCGCCTTTTCAGAGCGATGTTGCTTGGTGACATGCTGCTCTGAGGCGGTGGCAGGTTCGTGCCCGCACCCTGCTGAGGGTCCTGAGGCTTGGTGCCGCCCGCCTTGCAGTGTCCCGTGCTCAGGACGGCTCTGGAAGGCTTGGGGACACTGCGGTGAGTGGGCGGCATCTTCTTGGGCGGGCAGAGCGAGGCGTTCTTGGGCTGGGGGCTGGTGCCACTGGTGCCAGCATGGTCCGTGGGCATGGGGACGCTGCTGCGACCATCCTGGCTGGTGCCCACGGCTCCCTGGGAGCAATCCAAGTGGCTCCGAGTCCCTTCCAGCAGGACCTTGCCACGCAGCACAGGCTCACTGGCTGGAGTCACCCCAGGGGCCCCGATGGCTTGGCCGTGGAGTGGGCCTGGGTGGCTGGCAGTGCTGTGACTGGGCAGGGAGATGTCACCCCTCGGGAAGGTGTCCTCATCCATGGGGACATCGCTGCTCAGCGAGATGTCACAGCTCGCAACGTGATCACTGCCTGGGCGGGAGCCACCATCCATGGGGTCGTCAGTGGCCAGCGAGAGGTCACGGCCTGACGGGCTGTCCTCGTCCATGGTGACATCGCTGGCCAAGGAGAGGTCACGGCCTGATGGGCTGTCCTCATCCATGGTGACGTCGCTGGCCAAGGAGAGGTCACGGCCTGACGGGCTGTCCTCATCCATGCTGACGTCGCTGGCCAAGGAGAGGTCACGGCCTGACGGGCTGTCCTCGTCCATGCTGACGTCGCTGGCCAGACTGATGTCAAGACCTGGGGTGGTGTCCACATCCATGGGGACGCTGGTGTCTGGAGGGCTGCCACTGCCCAGGAGCGTCCCTGAGGGGTTGGCTGAGCCGTGCTGCGTGTCCCGCACTGGTGGGACTGGGGCCAGGGGCTTCCTGCGGCCCCGGGCCCCCCCCAGGGCATTGCCTGATGGAGGAGCAATGCCATGGCTGCTTGCCAAGGGGGCTGGTGGAGGCAGCTGAGTCCGTGTCCCTGCCGAGCAGAAGATACGGGTGGGGGTTGGAGCAGTCACTGCCCGGAGCCATTGGCACACGTGCACAGGGGAGAAGGCAGACTGGGGGGGAGGCTCGGGGCTGGGAGAGTCTCCTGGGGCACCCGCTGAACCGGCCCGGAACACAGACTGAGTGGGAGCTTGCGTGAGGGACCATCCCTGCGGGGTGAGCTGCTGTGCCACAGCCATGGGGTTGCACAGGGGACGGCAAAATGGCAGCGACGGCCCCAAGATCCTCTAAACCATCTTGCCTGAACAGAGGTGGCCCAGGCAATGCCAGGGCTGCTTGCCGTGCCGTGCTGAGCCAAGGTGCCCCAGCTGGCAGGGGGACAGGGGTGCTGTGGCTGCTGGAGGTGCCGGCAGGGCTGGAGGAGCCAGGGCAGGCCTGGAGGCTGGAGGGGCTGGGGGGCAGGGAATGCCGAGGGGCCAAGGCAGATGGGACTGCTATACCTGCTGCTGGGGCAGAGGGAGCTGGCAAGGGCTGCTGCTTCTGCCCAGGCTGTTGGCCGAGGTTGGCTGATCCTGCGAGAAAGAGCAAACGCTGGAGGTCACATGCCAGTCGGGGGGTGTCGGGCGCTCAGAGGACTGAGGAGGAGGAGAGGAAGGGGCAGGGGAGCAAGGGCTGTAACTGTCCCCGCCGTGCGTCCTGGGGCTTTCGGGCTCAGGGTCTGTCCTCACCTGTGGGGCAGGAGGTTCCGCGAGAGACCAATGGCTGCAGGAGCTGGGCTATGGCTGAGCTCCAGCTCACACAACGCTGCCACAGAGCTGACAGGGCCATGCTCAGTCAGCTTCGGCGGCCGCTCCGGTCTGTTGACGGGACCCAGGTCTGGATGCTCCTCTTGGAGCGTCTCCAGGGACGGAATGTTGGGGCTCCCATTGTCATGTCAGAGAGGCAGCAACAATGTCATAGAGGTAGCAACAATGTCATAGAGGCAGCAACAATGTCATAGAGGCAGCTTCCCTTGTTCTGCCCCACCCCCAACAGCTTTGCCAGCTCTTCATGGGGAGACAAAGGGTTAACCAAAGAGTTAGAATCACAGAATATCCTGAGCTGGAAGGGACCCACAAGGATCATCCAGTCCAACTCCCGGCCTTGCACAGGACAGCCCAGCAACCCCACCACGTGCCTGAGAGCGTTGTCCAAACGCTCCTCGAGCTCTGGCAGCCTTGGGGCCAAGACCACTGCCCTGGGGAGCCTGTTCCAGTGGCCGACCACCCTCCGGGGGAAGAAGCTTTTCCTAATATCCAACCTAACCCTCCCCCGACACAGCTCCAGCCGTTCCCTGGGGTCCTGTCCCTGGTCACACGCAGCAGAAATCGCTGCTGCCCCTTGGCAGGAAGCTGCAGCCCCCCAGGAGATCTCAGCTCAGCCTCCTCCAGGCTGAACAAAGCCAGCGACAACAGACCTCAAGCGCAAGGTCCTGCACCCGGGTCAGCCCTTGGCTGCTGGCACAGCCCTGGCACAGCATCAACTTGCAAATTTTGCAACACAACAGGGAGGACCAAGAAGGCTTGGATAGGAGAGACTGTTTACGAGGGACTGCAGTGACAGAACAAGGTGGAACGGCTTCACACTGGCAGAGGGCACGATTAGATGGGATTCTGGAAAAACATTCTTCTCTGTGAGCGTGGTGAGGACCTGGCACAGGTCGTCCAGAGAAGCCGTGGCTGCCCCGTCCCTGGAAGTGTTCGAGGCCGGCTCGGGCGGGGCTTGGAGCAACCTTGTCTAGATGAGCTTTAAGGCCCCTTCCGACACAAACTCTTCTAGGAGTCTAGGAGTCTCGAAAAACAGGGGGCACCTGCAGAAAGCAGGAGGGGAATAAAAACCTTGGCCATTCAATGTTGCGGACGACGGGAAAGTATCACACGATCACAGTATTGATCATGACTAATCCAACTTTATTGCTGTAAGCTCCATGCTTATAAAGGTTAATAATTAGGCTCATTAATATTCCAAATACAAGCTCATCATTGGCTCCTAATTACCTAAGTTATATTTGCGCAAATGCTGCCTCTTTCTCATGGCTATAGTTACTTTATTTACTATTTGCTACTTTCTCTACCTTTCCCATCCTGTTGCTCTAATTTTTCTATCACGTATGCAGTTTCTTAAACAATACAGCTTCACAGCAGACAATGCAGCCTTGCAGTTTCTTAGACAAAGCAGTTTCACAAACACACTGATCAGTGACCTTCTAATAGTTTTCTTGCTTTAGCGTGAGACCAGCGGTATAGAATCTTTAATGTGTCCTCTCTCTACCAACCAGGTTTCTGCAATATCTTCTACACTTCCCCCGCTCTGTTTAGACAATGTTAAAAACACGTCACTCTTTGCCTTTGTTAGCATGTTTTGAATGCATTTAAAAGCACAAGGAACAATGCATAAAGCAGCTAGCAGTATTAGTAAAAGCGAAATTGCTTGTTTAGTGATCTCCGCAAGCCATGGTCCTAAACCTAATTTTGCTAGCCATCCCCTAATGGGATCTTTTTGAACTTCAAAGTCATTCAGGTGACTTTGCATTTCTCTGAGTTTCTGGTAGATGGACTGAGAGTGATCAGAGAGATTCATACAACACATGCCTTCAAATTCTTCACATCCATGCCCCTGAGCCAGCAATAGAAAATCTATGGCTGCTCTGTTTTGTAAAACAGCATGTCTTATTTCATCAGAGTCATGATCTCTGTTTGTTACTGCCAACCATAATTGACAAAATAACTGAAAGAGCCTCTTATTCGGGACTTCTTTAATTAGGGCCCCTTCTATCCGATTAACTACTCCTGCTACATAGAATGAGTCAGTAACAATATTAAGGGGTCTATCCATGCTAGCTAGTGCTCTGACCACTGCTAACAACTCTAAAGTTTGTAATGAATCTGTAGGTTCTCCTGTTAAAATTTCATGCTTCCATTCTCCTTTCTCTAACCAGGTTAGGGCAGCAGTGTGAGATTTTTTGCCAGCGTCTGTGTAAACTGTTCGTGCATGTGGAATTGGTTGTTCCTGTTTTTTAGGTTTCAGTATCCATTGCCAAGAACCAATCCATGCTGTAGGGACATTGTGCAGTCTACTGGTAATTATGGGACATGTCAGTCCTAATAATGCTTCTTGAAGACCCTCATTAGTACATAGGTACCAATCAAGATCATTTTTCTGCATTGGTAATCGTATACGTGCAGGCTCTTGAGCATCAATTTGTAACACACGCTCTCGACCCTTTTTTATCAGGGCTGCCAACATTTCAATTTTTTGTAAAAGTGTTTTAGGCTGTTGTATGCTAGTTGATAACCATTCTAAAACCCCTATATCCTCCCCCGTTTCTGTTTGTGATTGTGTAATAGCACCCAAAATGTATCGTTTGTCAGCCCAAAAGGTAAGTTCTAAAGGTAATTCCCATTGTCTTCTCCGAACACGGCCCTGAGTGACACAATCTAAAATTTGTTGGAGTATGAGTTGTCGGTGCTTTGTGACAGTAATTTTGGTTGTTGGGTCTGTTCCTTTTAATAGGGGTCGCAATTCAGCTAAAAGGTCAGCAGGGATTCCCACAACAGGGCGTAACCACTGTAAATCCCCAAGAAGTTTTTGTGCATCATTCACAGTGCGTAATTTTGATTGAAATACCAATTTCTGTGGGATAACGGCATGTCGAGAGATAGTCCACCCCAAATATCTCCATGGTTCTGTCGTTTGAATTTTCTCATCTGCTATTATTAACTTATATTGTTCTAAATGTCTGCGAATTATTTGTATTTGTTCGGGTACAAACTCCTCAGGCTGGCAAAACAATATATCATCCATATAGTGATAGATTATGCAGTCAGGCCATCTTCTTCGCAAGGCTTGTAAGGCAGTATCCACATATAGCTGACACAAAGTTGGACTGTTCCTCATCCCTTGTGGTAATACTGTCCATTCAAATCGTTGGTCAGGTCTTTCTCTGTTAATAGCAGGTAATGTAAAAGCAAAACGTTTAGTATCCCGAGGGTGCAATTGAATTGTAAAGAAACAATCCTTTAAGTCTACAATCAGTAAGGACCAATCCATGGGAAGCATTGCAGGATTTGGTAGTCCAGGCTGTAAAGCCCCCATGGCTTCCATTTGTGAGTTAACTGCTCTTAGATCATGCAATAATCGATATTTTCCAGACTTTTTCTTTATTACAAATATAGGTGTATTCCAGGGACTAGTAGAAAGTTTTAAGTGTCCTTGATCAATTTGTTCTTGTATTAATTCATGAGCAGCTTCCAAGCTTTCCCGTTTTAAAGGCCATTGCTTAACCCATACTGGAGTATCAACAATCCAAGTAATAGGAATTGGGAAAGACCAAGCAATGGCTATTCCCCCAAAGGGTAATCATTGGAGAGTTTCATCCCAATTTGTGTCAAAACATCTCTCCCGATTAAGCATTGTACTGTTGGTGGAAGCTGCACAACAGACAGGACAGCACTGGCCACACGACCTTCCACCTCGATGTTCACAGTAGGAGTCCGCATAGCAATTGAGGCACCCCCAATGCCAGTCACAGTTGTAGTAGCAGGTTGCAGAGGCCAGTGTCTAGGCCAACAATGAGGAGCTATTATACTGGAATCAGCTCCTGAATCTAGTAAAGCATCCAGTGTTTTTGTTTGATCTTTCCATATAATTGTAACTTTATGTTTTGGCCTCTCACTTAAATCCAGTGTCAGTAAGGTAAGTCCCCTTGTAGAACCAAATCCACGATCTCCACGTTGCATCAGTTGTCGGTCGTTGGTTAAAGGTTTTGCTAACTGTGGCAGGGGTATTAATTGAGCAATACGTTGTCCTTTAGGAATCCTTAAAGGTGGAAAAATAGTATATGCCATAACCATTATCTGTCCAGTGTAGTCAGCATCAATTAATCCAGGCAGCACAAATAATCCAGCAAGACTAGCTGATGATCTTCCTATCAGCAGTGCACCAAACACTTGTTTGTTTATTATTAAAGGTCCATAAATCCCGGTGGGAATCTTTTGAGGTTGGGTGGATAACAAAGTAACTTCTACTGCTGTTGCCAAATCCAATCCGAGGCTGCCGGCTGTGGCAGGTTGTAATCCGAAAGCATTGGCTGAGGCTGTGGTTGTAGCAGGTTGCAGCTGTTCTCCTGTCCGTGGAATGGATTGTTCGGTGAAAAGTTGCTGGCTGGGGTTATCTGTGCTGCAGCGACGATTTGTGTCTTGGCGCGGCCACTGCTGTATCTCGCGCTCCGCCGTGAGTTTCCCGAACGGCTCCGACAAACAGAAGTGTTGTGGGTGGAGTTCTGACACTGCTGGCACCAAATTCCTGTTGCTCGGCACTCCCTTCTGAAGTGTCCAGTAGCTCTGCATCGATAACACTTTGATCGAGTTTTTCCATCTGTGGAGTTATTAGCCTTTCCCTGGAGGGGTGCAAGAGCTGCTAACACTTGAATTTGGGAATTTTGAGCCTGTTCTTTAAGCTCCTTAACTAAGTCCTGAGTCTGTTCTTTAAGCCCTTTAGTAAAATCCTGAATAGCATTGACTAAAAATGCATTCTCTCCTGTTGGTATTTGCAATACTTTGTCTAATAATTCTTCTATAGTCCAATAAGGACCCAATGTATTTATTACTTGTTTAACCATTGAGTTAGCATTTTGCAAAACACACTGCTTTAGCATGGTTCCCTTCATATAATCTGGGACCCCAGCTTTTGTGATAGCAGCTGTTAACTTGTCAACATATTCACCAAAAGATTCATTCCTTCCCTGTTTTAAGCTCATATATAATGGCACTCCTCCTGGCTCCTTGACCCTATTTAATGCTTTCCTTACAAGGTCCATGGCTTCTCTAATTTTATCTGCCCCAATGTGTACTTGTGCTTCGGTTCGTGAATATGGACCTGTTCCCATTAGTTCGTCTGCTGTAACGCCGTGTAAAGGATCCCCCGGTTGCCTGATCACAGCAACACTTTCATTAACATATGCTTGCCAATAAGCATTAAACAAAAGTTGCTGATGTTCTGTAAGTATCATTCTCGAAATGGAACGGAGATCTGAGGGTAGTAAAAGTTGAGTAGCCCAGAAATAATCTAACATTTGTTTAACAGGTTCTCCATGCAAACCAAATTCACTTACAGTGCTCCGCAGTTGTGCCAAAAGTTTCCAATCTAATGGAGTTATAGTGGCATTTAGCCCTCCCCCTGGCATTTGATTATAAATAACTGGAAATGCCATGCCCTCTGCCCCCTGCAATTCTTCTGACAGGCAATGTTTAGCAATCGCTGCCCATGTATCTCTCCTCTCCTTGGCTATGGCCCCCGCCGGGTCAGTGCTTGCCCCAGGGACAGGCATCACAGCATCTAAAGCAGGAGGAGGGGGTGCTGGTGGCTCCAGCAATGGATCAGCGTTATTGCTTAAAGGTTCTGCAGGGGCAGGAGGGTCAGGAGGGGTTGCAGAAGGGGGAGCCGTATTTTCATTAGGAGGGGGGGCAGACGGCTGTGCTGGGAGCATAACTGATTGAAATGCAGGGGGAGTCGGGGAAATAGAGAACCAGTCTCTGTTGTGTTGCTGCATACCTCGAGCTTGCTCAGCAGCTCGTTTCTCTGCCTCATGTTGTAACAATGTATCATTCACAACTTTCCAAAACTTTCCCAGCTTTTTTGCAACTTTATCCTCTTCTAGAATGGCCTCACATATTTTATCTCCAAACTTTCGCCACTCTTCTAAAGAATGCACGGTATGCGGGTTGATAAAACACCCTTTTGCATACCCAAAAGCAAGCAATCCTGGTAATTCCTTTTTTAAATCTATATCTTTAATACCCTTTTTCTGCAAAAATTCAGAAAATAAACTATATGCTGCTTCCCTTTCCATTTTTTACCTATTTTTAGCGCGCTCTTGCAGCCTCCAGGGTCCGGCAGCACGTACGGTGGAACTCGTCCCAAGTGACGCTTTAAGGATCCGAAGTTGCAGTTGCCCACTTTTTGATCCGGGTCCGAAGTCGCAAATTCTGCCAACTTTTTGACCAGTTCCAGGTCCAAGTCACTCCTCAATTTGACTTTTTGACCAGCCTCGCTGCTAAGGCTCCGACACTATGCCATCCCAACCGTGGATTCCCCCGTTTCTTTAAATTATCACGTCGGAGGTCACCATTTGTTGCGGACGATGGGAAAGTATCACACGATCACAGTATTGATCATGACTAATCCAACTTTATTGCTGTAAGCTCCATGCTTATAAAGGTTAATAATTAGGCTCATTAATATTCCAAATACAAGCTCATCATTGGCTCCTAATTACCTAAGTTATATTTGCGCAAATGCTGCCTCTTTCTCATGGCTATAGTTACTTTATTTACTATTTGCTACTTTCTCTACCTTTCCCATCCTGTTGCTCTAATTTTTCTATCACGTATGCAGTTTCTTAAACAATACAGCTTCACAGCAGACAATGCAGCCTTGCAGTTTCTTAAACAATACAGCTTCACAGCAGACAATGCAGCCTTGCAGTTTCTTAAACAAAGCAGTTTCACAAACACACTAATCAGTGACCTTCTAATAGTTTTCTTGCTTTAGCGTGAGACCAGCGGTATAGAATCTTTAATGTGTCCTCTCTCTACCAACCAGGTTTCTGCAATATCTTCTACAGTGGGCCCCAGGGATTTCCTGGAGTCTGGGATGCCCCATCCTGGGATGGGCACCTTCTCCTGCCCCGTGTCCAGGCAGCTCCTGGCTTTCCATGGGGGGTTGGGATGGGCAGAGGTCGCTGCCCCCCAACCCTGATCAGAGAATTAGAGACCCCCCCCAGCCAAAGCCCTTCTCTGCTGGAGGGGAAATCCCAGCTCTTCTTAATTTTTTTGGGGGGGGGGAGTTTTCTTCTTTTCTTCCCTTTCTCACTCTGGTCCCGTTGGCATTGCAGGTTTGAGGTGTGGGGTGGGGGGCCCTGTGGGTACCTCGATGACGGATGGATCAGCTCATCCCTGTGCCACACGGAGAAGAACTGGATCTGCAGCCGCCCCGACGACTATGAACTCTGGAAGGGGAAAACAGGAGACCCCAAACCAGGACTTTCAACCTAAATCTCTGACCAGATGGGGGAGCTTCACCCCAGCACTGCAACTGAAATATTCGGGGTGAATCTAAAAAATCAGGTATAAGGAGCTGGTTAGGGACTTACCAGGAGAATAGGCATAGCTCAGACCGGTGCTTCTCTTGGCCCTCCATTTCGGTGGGAGGTAAATCAGCCTCTTTTCACGCTTTTTTTCAGCCTTATTTCAAGCTTTTTCCGCGTTGACCACGGTTTGAGGGCAGTTTTGGGGTGAGAAAAGAGCCTTTTAGTGTCCGTTCTTACCCTCCTGTTACTTCCGCATCACTCCCGCTCTTCTCACCCTCGGCGCGTGCTGATTGGCCGATTAAACTGCGCCCCCTCACTCCCATTGGACGCTCCTCCCCACGCTCTGCCCCCTCCCTTTCCCCGCCCTCAGGGCGGACCTGGGTGGGAACTGCGCCCCCCCGCGGGCAGCGCGGGAAAGGCGGGGTGCGGACCTGGTTGAGGACTGCGAGAGCGGGGTCGGGGGTGTCCGTTTTAAGTAGAAAAAGGCGGATTTTGGGGCCAGTTTTGCAACGTTTCGCATTAATAAAGAGCGGGTGTTTATAAAACTGAAGCTTGAAAGGTGCTTTTTAAAATCGTTGCTTTGTTATACACAAAAAACCAACCAGTTTGGGTGTATTGTCAATGATTTGTGATGCCCCCAAACCACCAATTATTAATTGTGAACTAATAACTGTGTGCTAATCATTGTGTTAATAACTGATTTTTATATCCCAAACCCACCATTTGGGGTGAATTGATGACTAATTTAATATACCCCAAACAATGGGGAGAACCCCCCAAAATCCTCTGGGGAGTGGGTGCAGACTCCAAGCAGGACCTGGTTGACCAAAACAACCTCAGTTTTGGGTGAGATCTCCATTTTTGACCTTTTATTCTGCAAAATAACCTTTCAGCACCGCGAGCAGTGGTGACAGAACAACGCTCAGCTGGGGCACCAAACACCTAAAATAACGAGGGGAACCCCCCCAAAACTTTTTCAGGAGCAGGTGCCAACTCCGAGCAGGAGCCACAGGTGGGAATTCTGAGGCGGAATTTCCGTTTTCGACCTTTTATTCTGCAAAACCACCTTTGGCCCCCATTATGGAATGGCCTCTGGAAACCAAAGAACCAAGCCCCCACCATGTGACAGTTCAACCCCATCCGTGTGCCAAGGGCTCCTTTGTGGTGTCACAGCCTGTCCTCTCCATTCCGGAATGGGCCCTGGCAACCAAAGAACCAACGCCCTACAACCCCAAAGTGAAGCCCCACCCCTGTGCCATGGGCCCCTTTGTGATGTCACGGCCTATCCCCTCCATTCCAGAATGGCTGCTGGAAACCAAAACACCAATGTCTCACAGCCCCTAGTGCAGCCCAACCCCTGTGCCATGGGCCCCTTTGTGATGTCACAGCCTGTCCTCTCCATTCTGGAATAGCCCCTGGAAACCAAAGAACCAACACCTCACACCCCCACAGTGCAGCCCCACCTATCTGCCACGGGACTCTTTGGGATGTCACGGCCTTTCCCCCAGGAAAGAAAGCCTGGAACCTTCAGGTTTCAGATGCAGTTGGGGGGCCACCCTGGGAACTCCATGGGCAGCAAGAGCTTTCTGTCCTGGCACTTTTTTGTCTGGCAGGAATCTCCAGCTGTGTTCAGTTTGGGCAGTCAGACTGGCAATTTCAGCTCAGGGCTCCTGCAAGTGAACGACAGCCCTTCCCTCCAGGAAAGAAACCCCTTACCCTCAGTCTCTTCTCCTGTTCCTTAAAACACAACCTGCAGGGGAGCTTTCTGGGATCTCTTCTCTTGGGAATTGGGAAGATAGACCCACTCCCATGTTTAACCCCTCAGGCAAAACCACCCTTTTAACACCTTTCCCAACCCTCCCCAACCTTTCCCAAAGCCCAGATTTTACAGGTGTCCTGTAATTATGGCCCAATCTCACCAAGCCCACAAACCATGACAGAAACCTCTCAGCCTCACGCTGCGTCCTTCCCATTGCTGTGCCTTATGTGCAGGCAAAAGGCCTTAAAATCAAGGACCCAAAATTCATGGCCTGTTCTTTTTCCCAGAAAAGAAGGCGTGGTGAACTCTCCAGACCAGGGAATTGGAAGATCTCCTCAAAACTCCTTTGGTACACGCTGCAGGGCCAACGATTCCTCTGCTCTGCCCTGTCGGCGCTGCTTTGTCTCATCTGGGTCCCCAGAAACTGTCAGTGAAAGCTGGGGAATAAAATCTCTGAGCAGTTGGTTGGGTTCCAGAGGTGACCCTACTTCATTCAGCACTGAAGGGACACAGGAATTGCTCTCTAACACATGTACATCAGTTCTCAAAACTCTTAACTATTTCTACATGTTAGCAGACAAAGGAATTCCTGTCCATTGGCTTACCACTTCTCTGCAGGAATTCTTATTCTCTCTTCTATTGGCTCTCGATTTCTCACTTTGCATGATACTTAGTCCACAATTTTTGTCCTTTTCTTGTCTTTTCCCTGGATAAAGAGAGCCTCAGTAACTGTCTGTGTTAGTTTTGTCTTTGTCTCTGGTTTCTCTAAGGGTCTTTGTGGTTTAGAAATTCTGCCTTCTTGGTGTCCAGGTCTCAAAAATAGATTTCTCTGCCAGGTCTACGACCACTGAAGTATGGTAGACCTTAAACTTTTACTTTGTTTTTCTAACAAATGGCCATGGCCCAGAACTTGTCCATCATCCATTGTCTATTACCCCCATTCAGTCTCCTACCAGCAGTTTCTCCCCACTGCTGGGTGGGCTCCTTTGTCAAGCACTAGAACTTGTTGGGTAACAGGTCCAGTCCTGTTGCCTATTTTCGTGGGGATGTGCAGGAGGGCATTGAGTCTTCCAGGAGCAAATTGTCAGAGGACCCCAAGCTGGCTTGCAGTGTGGATGTGCTGGAGGGCAGGAAGGCTGTGCAGAGGGACCTGGCCAGGCTGGACCTCTGGGCCGAGCCCGTGGGCATGAGGTTCAAGAGTGCCTTTGGTGCCTTTGGGGCCTCTGGCCACAAGAACCCCCTGCAGCTCCAGGCCGGGGGCAGAGGAGCTGCAAAGGGTCCCCGTGGGAGAGGCCCTGGGGGTGCTGGTGGACAGAGGCTGAACCTGAGCCAGTGGGTGCCCGGGTGGGCAAGAAGGCCAAGGGCAGGCTGGCCTGGATCAGAAAGAGTGTGGCAGCAGGAGCAGGGCAGTGATGCTTCTGCTGGACTGGGCACTGGTGAGGCCACCCCTGGAGTGCTGTGTCCAGCTCTGGGCCCCTCAGTTCAGGGAGAACCTTGAGGGGCTGGAGTGGGTGGAGAGCAGGGCAATGGAGCTGGGCAAGGGTCTGCAGTGCATATCCTGTGAGGAGCAGCTGAGGGAGCTGGGCTTCTCCAACCTGGAGAAGAGGAGGCTCGGGGCTGACCTTCTCCCTATCCACAACTTCCTGACAGGAGGCTGGAGCCAGGTGGGGGTCAGCCGCTTCTCCGAGGCAACAGGCGATAAGACAAGAGGACACGAGGACCTGCCTGTCAGGGGCTGTTTGTCAGGGACAGGAGCAGGACTTTTTGGAGAGAAACAGGGATTAGGTATTGAAATGGGCTGCCCAGGGAGGTGGTGGAGTCACCATCCCTGGAGGTGTTTAAGCAAAGACTGGCCATGGCACTGAGTGCCGTGGTCTGCTTGACGTGCTGGGGATGGGGCGTAGGCTGGACGCCGGTTGATCTCACAAGTCTCTGCCAACCTCAGGGACTCTGGGCTTCTGTGCCACCCCAGCCTTTGGGGACAGCGTGCTGGTGGCTCAGAGGCTCCGTCCTTGCCTTGCCTTGCCCATCTCCTGGCTGCCAGGCAAGGGCCTTGTGACATCACAGCCTCTGTGGAACAGCGTGGTGGCTGAAAACTGTCAGCGCTGCGTCCCCGTGCCCAGAGCCTGGGCAGAAGTCGTCTGGCAGGGACGGGCAGAGACTGTGCAGAGGTGTCAGCTCGTCCCGCAGCAGCACGATGCCCAGCCAGGGCATCTCCTGGCTCCTCAGGCTCTCGGTGCTCCTGCTCTTGCCTGGCCCACTCGAGCCTTGCAGCCGTGCCACAGGTGCCATTGCTGAGAACCGGGGTTTTCCTTGGATGGTCCCTTGCCAGAAAGAGCAGGAGAGGCTGGAGAGAGGGGAAGGAGGGGGGTCAGGCCGCTGGGATGGTGCCGGCGGGCCGTGAGCCCGAAGCCAGCAAGGCCTTGGGCCCACACGGTGTCAGGGGAGGACTGAGAGCCCCCAGGGAGGAGGAAAGCTGGGCAGGCCCCAAGGCTGCTGGGCCTCTTCCTTGCCAGCCCTTTGGCCAAGGCCCCGAGGCAGAGGTGGGGCTCAGCCCCTGCACAGCAATGGGGCACAGGCTGAGCCCCAGGGACACCAGAGCCAGGCGGCCTGAGCTCTTCTTCCTGCAGCGTCTGCCTGGGGCAGCCCAGCCAGGCCTGAGTCTCTGCAGGAGAGGCCAAGCCCAGCCAGAGAGGGCTCAGCCCTCTGAGCCTGCACTCACTGCAAAGGGAACAAAACATTGGCCCAGAGGACATCCTGCCCCCAAAGGGAGAACTGGAAAGGTCAAGAATAAAAAATGTCACCCCCCTCCATTAGTCAAGAAATGTTCAGACCTCTTTCCTAAAAGCATCCAGGACTCGGGTCACCCAGTTTTCTCTCTGACAAGGCTTTGCAGGGGCAGCTTGGGAAAGGGAAGCCCTGGGGCCCCAGTGCAGATGGGTGGGGCTGCACTCTGGGGGGGTCGGCCTTTGGCTCTTGGCTTCCAGGGGCCCCCAGGAGTCAGTGAGCCGGGCTGGGGACGAGGGGCAGGACTGGCTGGGATTGCCTCTGGGGCCTGGCCCAGAAAATGGAAGTGTCCCCATGGGGGCAGCTGGAAATGGCCCAGGAAGGAAATGCTGCCCCAGCGCAGGCTGTGGGCCAGCTCTCTGCAAGAGAAGATGAGGGCTCTGAGGCAGAGAGGGGATGTGAGCCGGGTCCAGGCTTGGGAATTGCCGGGAGGGGAAAGGGATGTCTAAGAACAAGTCCCTCAGGAGAGGGAAGCAGAGAGGCTGTGTTTTGACCCCAGCTCAAGAGTCTGCAGGGCAGAGCAGAGAATATCCCCCACGTGAGATTGTTGTGCATCCCTCCTTGCAGTTCTGACAGGCACTTCTCTTCAGAGGTCGTTCTGTGAGCGTCTTCTTGTTCTTTCCAGGTGGGATGCAAGCGGTGGGTGGGCTTTGGGCACTGGGGGGCAGAGGAGCCAGGTGAGCATTTTCCTGCCAGTCTGAATCAGATGTTAATTCTGGTGGGCTGTATCTTTGGTGAATCTAAGCACATCCCTTGGCATTTGGGTTTTTTCTGGTGGTACACAACCTGAGAAGCATCAGCAGAATGGGAAGGAGGTCCTTGCAGGAAGAGGTCAGTGTAAAGGAAGCTGAGAGGGGAGCTTTGGTGAGAATGTTGCACTCTGAGGGCATCCCTCAGTTTGTGCCTTTGCCTCTGTGATTGTATGGTCTTTGTTAACCTCTTCTTTTTCTTCTAGTTCCTGCACAATGTGTTTGTGGTCTGTAAATTCTGCATTCCTTGTGTCCAGTTTCAGCAATCCATCTCTCTCCCCAGGCTTTGTTCACTGAAGCAGATCAGGGCTAGTTTAGCAAAACTCAGAGTTGCAATAATTTTCCCAAGCCTGTTCCCACAAGAGCAGGTGATGACAAACTTTGCTAAGTGCTGGCTAAGAGTGACTTAGCTGTTTAGGATGAATATTCTGGATATGATTCACTAAAGCAATTAACTAACAAGTTAATGAACACCATTAATTTAAAAGAATCAGAAAATGATCTCGTTCCCAGCAGCAGCACCGAGTGCCCGGAGCCGATGTGTGCAAGTGCTGGGCTGGAGCAGAGACGTGCTGGAGGGGCAGATGGCAATGGGACAGCCCAGAAAGGGGAAACGCTTCCCCCCAGGCCAGGGAAAAGCTGGGTTGGTCTCTGCAGCCCTGGCAGGAGAGGCCTTTGCTGTCGGGGGGGTCTCTGCAGCCCCTGAGGGGCTGTGCTGGAGGAGAAGCTGATCTCAAGGCAGGACAGAGATGCTGAAAATGTCTTTGGGTGGACACATCCCGTGATTCAGGAACTCTGACAATCATCCCACAGAGCCTTGGTTGAATCATCAGGTGGGTGATGAAGGGACAGAAGGGCCTGCAAAGCCTGGGAGCAGGTCCCCCATTCCATTGCAAGTGGAAACACCGTGGGATCTTCTGGCAGGGCAGCAGGGCTGGGTACAGGCAAGCCAGGAGATGCTGGAGGCTGTGGCAGACAGCTCTGGGCCCCAGACAATCCCTGG
Organism: Pseudopipra pipra; assembly: GCF_036250125.1. Taxonomy (NCBI): domain Eukaryota; kingdom Metazoa; phylum Chordata; class Aves; order Passeriformes; family Pipridae; genus Pseudopipra; species Pseudopipra pipra. The sequence continues at coordinate 3,350,864 of NC_087580.1, forward strand.
GCTGCCCAGGGCTGCTCTCTTGCTGCCAGACAAGGGGGTCTGGCTGGGCAGGGGAAGGCTGAGGGAGCCAGGGCTGCAGGGAGCAGGGAATGGTGGAGCTGCAGGACAAGGAGCAGAATGGCCCTGCAGGGCTGCAGCAGAGCTGATTGCAGGGAGCTGCCTTCAGGGCAGGGATTCTGCCCCTGGGCTCGGCCCTGCTGAGGCCACCCCTCGAGTGCTGTGCCCAGTTCTGGGCCCCTCACTTTGGGGAAGATGTTGAGGTGCTGGAGCGTGTCTGGAGAAGGGCACCGGGGCTGCTGAAGGCTCTGGAGCACAAGTGCTGTGAGGAGCAGCTGAGGGAGCTGGGCTTGCTGAGCCTGGGCAGAAGGAGGCTCAGGGGGGACCTTCTCACTCTCTACAACTCCCTGACAGGAGGGGGGACCCGGGGGGGTCGGTCTCTTCTCCCAGGCAACCAGCAGTGGGACAAGAGGGCACAGCCGAAAGCTGCACCAGGGGAGGTTTAGGTCAGACAGGAGGCTCAAGTTCTTCCCAGAAGGGGTGACTGGGTGTTGCAATGGACTGCCCAGGGAGGGGGTGGAGTCACCATCCCTGGAGGTGTTTCAGAAAAGACTGGATGTGGCTCTCAGGGCTATGGTCTAGTTGACAGGGTGGGGTTGGGTCATGGCTTGGACTCCATGAGCTCAGAGGTCTTTTCCCACCTCGTTGATTCTGTGATTCTGGAATGGCCCCTTGGTTCCATGAAGTTTTGCAGTGTCACAGTGGCCCTTTGATTCCATGAGGTTCCGCAGGGTCACAAAGGCCACTGGATTCCATGAGGGTACCAAAGGTCTAAGGGTTCCTTTGATTCCATGAGGCCCCACATGTCACACTGACAACTTGGTTCCATGAGGCTCCACAGTGGCCCCTGGGTTCCTTTAATTCCATGAGGTCCCGCAGTGTCACGATGGTCCCTTGATCCCATGAGGTTCCGCAGTGTCCCAGGGTTCCTTTGGCTCCATAAGGCTGATCTCGGGCTCTGAGACACAACTGAACCAGCAGTGGTTGTCCAGAATGTGCCCTAGAAAATATCTGTGTAACCAACTGCAATGGAGAGAAACCAGCCAAGGAAAGGAAAGAAACAATCAGGGAAGGAACTCGTGGTTCACAGAAGCAGCAAAGCAGGCAAAGGTGGGGTGTTACAGAATCCCAGAATAAAAGAATATGTGAGTTGGAAGGGACCCCAGAGGGATCATCAAGTCCAACCCTCAGCCCTGCCCAGGCCCATCCCCAAGAGTCACAGCCTGTGCCCCAGAGGATCATCCAAACTCTCCTGGAGCTCTGTCAGCCTTGGTGCTGTGCCCACTGCCCTGGGGAGCCTGTTCAGTGCCAACCACCCTGGGGGGGAAGAACCTCTTTCTAACATCCAACCTGAGCCTGCCCTGACACAACTCAAGGCCATTCCCTGGGGGCTGTCCTTGGTCCCCCCAGAGCAGAGCTCAGGGCCTGCCCCTCCTCTGCCCCTCCTGAGGAAGTTGGAACTGCCATGAGGTCTCCCCTCAGTCTCCTCTTGTGCAGCTGAACACCCCAAGTGCCCTGAGCTGCTCCTCCTAAGGCTTCCCCTGCAGAGCCTTCCCCATCCTGGTGGCCTCCTTTGGACACTCTCTACTGGTTCCATCTCTTCCTTCCATTGTGTCCCCCCAGAGTGCCCCAATATTGAGGTGAGGTCGCCCCAGGGCAGAGCAGAGCGGGACAATCCCCTCCCTGGCCCGGCCATGCTGGGCCTGATGCCCCCAGGACAGGGTTGTCCCTCCTGGCTGCCAGGGCACTGCTGACTCCTGGCCAAGTGGGCACCCCCCAGGACCCCCAGGGCCCTTTCCCAGCACTGCTCTCCAGCCTCTCATTCCCACTCTGTCCCCACATCTGGGGTTGCCCCATCCCAGGGGCAGAATCCGGCACTGGCCCCTGTTGAACTTCCATGGGTGGTGATTCCCAGCCCTGGCATCTGTCCAGGTCTCTCTGCAGGGCCTCCCTGCCCTCCAGGGACTCAGCAGCTCCTCCCAGGTTGGGGTCATCTGCAAACTTGCTCCGTGTCCCTTCCAGTGCTGTGCCCAAGTCATGGATGGAGATGTTGGAGAGCACAGGGCCCAGATGGAGCCCTGGGGAACCCCCCTAGTGACCCCCATCTGATGTCCCCCCAGTCACTGCCACCCTCTGTGCCCGACCCGGGAGCCCATTGCTGGCCCAGCACAGGGTGTGTTTATCCAGCTCTGGGCTGGACACTTTGTCCAGAGGGATCTGGGCACAGACACTATGAGAAGCTTCACTGAAACCCAAAAAGGTCCCATCCACTGGCTTCCCTTGATCAGTCAGGGGGTGATGATGTCATAAAGTAACTCAGGTTTGATCAGCAGGCCTTTCCTCTGGGGAAGCCGTGCTGGCTGTGATACCCCACAGCAGGGTGGGAATTCAGGGGTCACCCCAGACCCCCTTTTCCCACCTTTTCCCTTGGGGCCATTGCAGCACCGGCTGTTGGGTGGAGGGGAACCCCCCATCAGCCCCCCAGGATGAACAGGGGGGTTGGGGACCCCCCCAGTGCAGATCCAACCCCCCCAGAGCACCAGGGAACTGCTCCAGGGCTCAAGTGATGGGGACACCAAGGGACCCCCATGGGACTCCTCTTCCTGCTGTCCCAGCCCCCTTTTCAGCCCCTCTCCCACCCCTTTCCTATGGTCCCCACAACCCCCACATCCCCCCTGCACTCAGTTTGGGGTTCCCACCCCCCTCCCAATAACTTTGGGGTCCCAACACCCCTCACACTCAGTTTTGGGGGTCTCAGCCCAACACTTTTCCTTTCTTTCCCACCCCTTTCCTATTGTCCCACTAAACCACAGCTTCCCTGTGCTCCCTTTGGGGGTCCCACTCCTTTGGCCCCTCAGCTGAAGGGGTCCCACCCCCCCTTTTTCCCACCTTTTCTCCCCTTTCCTGCTCCCTTTCCCCCATCCCCCCTGTGGCAGGGGGAGTTCAAGGCTTAGACAAAGTTGATTGGAGAAGTCCTGCCCTGGAGTCCCGAGGTGCAGAACGGACTCCCTGGCTTTCTAAACTCCTGCTCCCAGAGGAGCCTGGGGGCAGCTGGATCCAATCTCAGCCTTGGGTTATGCCAATGCTTTGAATTTAAGGAATTATAGAGATGGGATTGAACCAGTTTTGTCCAACAGGTTTTAATGATGGAAAAGCAGATATATTTATATCAATGAACTACTTATTCTTAATAATGATCAGACAAAAGGACTAAACCAGAATTATTTACTACACAACATACACAGTAAAACTACCAGTAGTACAGGATAAGATAGGACAGGGCACTACACTAAAGCAATTGTTGAAGCAATTCTACTGAAGGTGGCAAACAAGCAAGAATTCTTAATTAGAGATGGATGGAACTCCCCCAGAGCAGCGCTCGTGGGGAGATCTCTGCTCTCAACCTCCAGCAGTGACCTTGGGGGGTTCCCCAGCCAAGGCAGGAATCTCCACACACCCCCAAGAAGGGTTCTGTTGGAAGAACCTGCCCCTGGGAAAGGGGACTGGCCCTTTCTGGTGGAAACCCATGGACTGACAGTCCTTGGACTCCAGGGGTTCCCTCACCATCAGGGGCTTCATTTGGGGTCAAACCAGTCTGGGTTCCAACATCTCCTGCCTTGTCCCGGCCCCCTCTCAGCTCAGCACTGACCCCTTTGCAAATGGGGCATTGTCTTGGTGCCATTGCAGGGGGGATGTCCTGCCCCAGTGTCCCAGTGTTCCTTTAATTGCCAGAGGCCCTGCAGTGTCCCAGTGGCCCCTTGATTCCATGACCTTCTGAAACACCTCAGGCTTCCTTTGGTTCCATGAGGCCCCCCTGTCACAAAGGCCCCTGGATTCCATGAATTCCGCAGTGTCACAAGGTTCCTTTTTTTCCATAGGGCCCTGCAGTGTCCCAATTGTGCCTTGATTCCAGGAGTACCCAAATTCTCCCAGGGTTCCTTTGGTTTCAGGAGGTCCCGCAGTGTCCCAGCGGCCCCTTCATTCCAGGCAGGCCCAGGGAGACGAAGGCAAAGACGGAGCCCCGACCCCCGTCAGCATCTTGGGGGGCGGGGGGGCAGGACCCGGGAAACGGCGGCGGCTGCTGGGAAGGGACTGGATGGACTGGGATGGACTGGGATGGACTGGGACGGACTGGGATGGACCGGGATGGACTGGGACAGACTGGGATGGACTGGGATGGACTGGGATGGACTGGGATGGACTGGGACACCAGGATACACCGGGACCAGGACTGGGACCCAGCAGGACCCCCCGGGAGCAGGATCTGAGCACACTGGGTCCCTCCAGGACCAGAACTAAGGCAACAGGGATCATACTGGGAGCAACTGGGACCACACTGAGGGCTACTGGGAGCAACTGGAGGCCACATAGGATATAGTGGGAGTGCCTTGGAGTCACTGGGATCCTACTGGTGGAAACTGGAATGTTACTGGGGCATCTGGGAGTGACTGGGAAGGACTACGAGCATGCTGAGGGCTCTACTGGGATATACTGGGAGTGTCTGCAACCATAGTGGGGGTAACTGGGACTGTACTGGGAGTGACTGGGACTACATGAAGGGGAATTAGGACCAGGCTGGGGGCAACTGGAAGGAACTGTGAGTGACTGGATTTACAATAGAAGCAACTGGGATTGACTGGGACTGTCAGGAGGGAAGACTGGTATCGTACTTGGAGTGACTGGATCTGTGCTAGGGGCAACTGGGAGCAACTGGGACCATACTGGGATCACAGTGGGAGCAGCTTGGCCCATGCTGGGAGCAACTGAGACCACACTGAGGGTGACTGGGGTCATACTGGGATCATACCAGGAGTGAGTGGGATCATGCAGGAGGTGATTGGGATCATACTGGGAGCAACTGGGAGTGCACTGGGGATGACTGAAAGTGGTTGTGAGCAACTGGGATCATGCTGGAAGCTTCTGGGGGCAACTGGGAATGAGTGGGACCACATGGAGGAAACTGGGAGCAACTGGGAGAGACCAGGAGGGACTGGGATCATCCTGGGACTGACTGGGCGCTGAATCCGAAAAATCGGTCCGAGAAACTGCTCAGAGACTTTTTTATCTTTAAGCAGCAAGGTATTTGTTTATTCAACGTTGGGAGCAAGCCAGCTCGCGCTGGACAAACTTGCTCCAAGGCTTCACACAAAATCAGCATTTTTGTACAATCTTCAGCTGTGATTAAATGCATATTCAAGTGATTCCAACATCTATCTCTGCATATCAATAATAGGTGGAGTATAGGTGGAGCTCAGGCGGGGCTTGGGGCGGTGCTTCTCTTGGCCCTCAATCCTGAGGGGACTTCCACTCTTCCTCCATGGCTCTGGGGGCTTCAACTCATCTTCCTCAGCTTGACCTTCCTTCTCTTCCATTGTTCTTGACCCGCTCCCTGAAGCTTGGAAAAAGCCCTGGCTCCCGGCCTATTCCTCCTATTCCAATGTCTCCCTGATCCTGCTGTCTCTCTAATTTATCCCCTCTAGGCCTAGGACATGTTCCTGTACTATTCTCTGAAGCTTTGCTCCAGTAAGTAGAACAGAACGAGCACAGATGGTCTTGGCTGTTGGGAGCTTGTTAGCAGGCCCAAATTTCTTAGTGAACTCTTTTGGGCCTGGCCTCCTGTTTCACCAGGGACACAGCCCGGGCCCGGGTGTTCCCATTCCCATTCCACGGGTTTGCATTCCTGTTCCAGGTGTTCCCATCCCATTGCTATTGTCCCCATCCCATTCCAGGTGTCCCCATTCCCATTCCAGGAGTTCCCATTCCCATTCCAGGTGTTCCCATTCCCATTCCAGGTGTTCCAATTCCCTTTCCAGGTGTTCCATCCCATTCTAGGTGTCCCCATTCCCATTCCTATTGTCCCTCCTCCCATTCCTGGTGTTCCCATCCCACATCTGGTTTCCCCATTCCCAGTTCTTGGTGTTCCCATTCCCATTCCAGGCGTCTCCATTCCCATTCCTATTGTCCCCATTCCCATTCCAGGTGTTCCCATCCCACCTCTGTTTTCCCTATTCTAATTCCAGGTGTCCCCATTACAATCCCAGATGTTCCCATTCCCATTCCTGGTGTCCCCAACCTGCTCCCAATGTTCCCATTCCCAATGTTCCCATTCTTAGCCCAGGTACCCCATTCCCATTCCAGGTGTCCCCATTCCCATTCCAGGTGTTCCCATTCCAGGTGTTCCGATTCCAGGTGTCTCCATTCCAATTCCAGGTGTTCTCATTCCCATTCCTGGTGTCCCCATTTCCATTCCAGGTGTCTCCATTTCAATTCCAGGGGTTCCCATTTCCATTCCTGGTGTTCCCATTCCAGGTGTCTCCGTTCCAATTCCAGGTGTTCCCATTTCCATTCCTGGTGTCCCCATTTCCATTCCAGGTGTCTCCATTCCCATTCCAGGTGTTCCCATTCCAGGTGTCTCCATTCCAATTCCAGGTGTTCCCATTTCCATTCCTGGTGTCCCCATTTCCATTCCAGGGGTTCCCATTCCCATTCCAGGTGTTCCCTCCCCATTCCACGTGTCCCCACTCCCATTCCTGCTGCCCCCATTCCCATTCCTAGTGTCCCCAGTCTGCTCCCAATGTCCCCATTCCCATTCCAGGTCTTCCCATTTCCATTCCTGGTGTTCCCATCCCATTGCTACTGTCCCCATCCCATTCTTAATGCCCCCATTCCCATTCCAGGCATTCTCATTCCCTTTCCAGGTGTTCCATCCCATTCCAGGTGTCACCACTGTCATTTCTCCTGCTGGTTTACCTTAAAACCAGCACACCAGGTCTGTGCCCAACGGGGGTCCCTGTGGATCATCCAACGCGGGTCCTCCCATGGCTGATGGAGTTGGAGCAGCGGCCGAAGCTCTTCCCGCAGTCGGGGCACTCGGGGCTTCTCTTACCGGTGGGTCCGTTGGTGGGAGGTCAAGGAAGAGCTCTGCGTGAAGCTCTTCCCACACTCCCCACAGTGGAAGGGCCTCTCCCTGATGTGGAGGCGACGGTGGGTGTAGAGGGTGGAGCTGTCCCACATTCCCTACACGTGTAGGGCTGTTCCCCAGTGTGGATGTGCTGGTGGCTGAGCAGCTTGGTGCTTGTGCTGAAGCTCTTCCCCCATTCCAAGCACTTGTAGGGCCATTCCCTGGTGTGGATGCAACGGTGTTTGCAAAGGCTGGAGCTGTCCCTGAAGCTCTTCCCACACTCTGCACACGTGTAGGGCCTTCCCCACTGTGGATCATCTGGTGTCGGAGCAGGTGGGAGATCCGAGTGAAGCTCTTCCCACATTCCCCACACGTGTAGGGCCGTTCCCCACTGTGGAGGATCTGGTGTCGGAGCAGGTGGGAGCTCTGATTGAAGCTCTTCCCACATTCCTCACACATGTAGGGCCTTTCCCCACTGTGGATCATCTGGTGTTGGAGCAGGTGGGAGCTCTGATTGAAGTTCTTCCCACACTCCCCACACGTGTAGGGCCGTTCCCCACTGTGGATGCGACGGTGGGTGCGGAGGGTGGAGCTATGCCTGAAGCTTTTCCCACACTCCCCACATTTGTAGGGCCGTTCCCCACTGTGGATGTTCTGGTGGCTGAGGAGATGGGTGCTCCTGCTAAAGCTCTTCCTACATTCCAAACACCTGAAGGGTTTCTCCCTGCTGGGAGGCTGCTCAGGGACCACCAGCTCGCAGCTCCGCCTCAAGCTCCGTCCGCCTTCCCGGCACACGCTGGCTCTTTCCTCCTCACAGCCCCCTGGGCTGGCTTTGCAGCCCCTCCTGCGGGAGCATCTCCGGCCCTTTTCCTCCCCGCTGCCTTCCTGCGCTAGGGAGCCCTTCAAAACGGCCTCTCCCACCAGGCTCTGCCGCCGGGATTTGTCCTCCGCGCTCTCCGGCCTCACCTCGGGGCCTGGGGCAGGAAGCAACAAGGACACGCAGGGGATTTGCCTCCGGCCCACAGGGAAGCCCAAGGACATCCCCCCAACTCCGGCCCCAGCAGGACGGCCACAAAAGACAAAAGACCGACCCAAAGGGGCACTGACTTCCTCCTCACCTGCCTGGGCAGCCCGCGGCATCTTCCTCTTCCCTGCAGCCTCTTCCTCTATCCACCCAAGCTTTGGGAAGCAGAAATCCTGATGGGGAGAAAAACAAGGGGTGAGCGCATTGCCTTGGGAGTTCCTCCTGCCCAAGTCTAGCTCTAGGACTCACCGGGCATCTTGTGTCCATAAAAACCCCAAAAACACCAACATTCAGCCCAAAATCCCCTCCCAGGAGTTCCCTCTCTCTGCTCTCTGGGGTTAGGGGGGTCCCCCCTGTCTGGCCTGATGGCACTTCTGCCTGCATTGGGGGTCCCCCTTCTCTGGGCTGCCAGAAGTTCCGCGGCTCCGGGGGGTTCCCACTCTCTGGGGTCCCCATTAGTGTTGCCAGGGGGGTCCCAGGGCTCACTTCTCCCCACTCTGCCTCCCGGGGCCGGCCGGCCCTCCTCTCTCGCCTCCCACCCTCGCAAACCTCTTGGCGCTCTCGGCTCCCACCCCGCCTCAAGGCCCCCCCTCCTCTCCACACTCCAAGGCCTTCCCCCTCTCCAGGACCCCCGCTTAACGGGCCCGGCGCTCCCTCTCTGCTCCCCCCCCTCCAGCATTCCGGGGGTCCCCCAGCTCCGGGATCGCCCCTCTCTGCTCTCCCCACTCCGCAGCTACCGGGGTTCCCCCCGGCTCTCACGGGGGCCCCCAAACCGCTCTCGCCCCCCCGCCATTGCCGAGCGACTGCCAGGACCTTTTGGCTGCTCTTCTTTGTGCTCCCGCTCGGCTCCTCCCTCGGCTGGGCCGCCGCTTTTGGCGGGTTTCCTCCTCCAGGATCTGCCCCCTGCAGCCCTTCCCCCCCTGGCCCAGCCCCCTTGGGCCCCCCTTGAGCCCTCTTGGGCCCCCCTTGCCCAATAAGTCTGATTATACAGACAAGCAATTGGTTTTAATCCACAAAAACCAAATGTAGAACCCAGCACCCTGGGCCATGAACAAAGTGCTGTTCCTTGGGCCCCCCCCGAGTCCAAAGGAAAGGGAGAGGAAAATACCTGCTGGTGGGAGAGCTGTTGCAGTCTGGTCAAAAGTGGGGATTGCAGTCCAGTTGAGGATGGTGGTCTCAGGCTAATTGAGAGCGGTGAGCTGCAGTCCTCCTCTGGATCCCACGAGTGGTAAAAAGGTTCCGAAACTCCAGGTTTATATATTCTCCAGTTCAGGCAGGAATGCCCAGTCCTCCCCTCAGAGCAGGGAATTCCATAAAAGGATGCTTCGTTCTTCCCTCAGAGTGGGGAATTCCATAAAAGGCTATGAGGATGCTCAGTCCAAAAAAGGATATGAGGATGCTCAGTCCATAAAAAGGTATGAGGGTGCTCAGGACATCCCCCCCACCTCGCAGGCCTCTCCTGACAACAGTTCCTGGGAAAATGGCATGGAAGGCCACAGAATACACAGTTTTCATCACCCATCCAGTGAGGAATCTGTCCCAGCTGTTCTAACTAGGACACTGTGTCCCTCATCGCTGCCATCATCATCATCATCGGCCTCGTGGGAGTCGGTGTCTGGAAGCTCCGATCCGGTAACTCCCGGGATGGGGGTCGGGAAGGGGCCCGGATCCGCCCGGCAGCATTCCGGGGATCCTGTGCCACGGGTGCTGATCCCGCTTTCTTTCCATAGGGAAGAGGGAGGGGAATGGATACGACCCCGCGCCCACCAGTGAGTCCCAGCAGCGTGTGTGGATCCAGATCCTCTGGGCAGGGATCCCAGGACGGATGCCGGGATTCCAGAGGGGAATGGGGGCCTAATGGCTGGAGCGGGATTGGAAGGGGATTCCAGCTCAGGGCAGGATTCCAGAGTGGGATCAGGTGCAATTGGGGACTGGGATCAGGGCTGGATTCTGGAGTGGGATTGGCGTGGGATGGATGGAGTGGGATTGGGGTGGGATGGACGGAGCAGGATCAGGAGGGAATCCAGCGCAGTTCCTACTTTCCCTGGGCTCCACAGCCGGCTCCATCCCCTGGGATGGGAACAGGGACATGGTGACTCCTTTCCCTGCTCTCATCCCGGCAGGAATCACAGCCTGAGCGATCCCGGAGCTGGATCCACCCCTTCCCTCTCCCTGTGGAAAGGCAGGAGCTGCTGGCAGAGCTCATCCCGCTGCTCCCACCCACCCCGGCCCCCCTGCGGCTCTTCCCGATGGATCAACTTCCTGCTTTTTCCCGTGTGGAACCCAGGACCACAATTATTCCTGAGGCTTTAATTTGGGTGTGAAAATCTCCTGCTTTGGGCAATAAATCCTGGCTCCCTCCTCCGGCATCCGGCAGTTCCTCTGTGGGAACCAGGAATAGGAATGGGGACAGGGGGGCTTGGATGGGGACACTGGGAGCAGGTTAGGGACAGCAGGAATGGGAATGGGAACTCCAGGAATGGGAATGGGGACATTGGGAGCAGGTTGGAGTTACCAGGAATGGGAATGGGGACACCGTGAGACAATGGGGAAAGGGATGGGGACACCAGGAGCAGGATGGGAAGACCAGGGGAAGGTTGGGGACACTGGAGCAGGCTGGGGACATCAGGAATGGGATGGAGACGCCAGGAATAGCAATGGAGACATTGGGAGCAGGTTGGGGACAGCAGGAACTGGGAATGGGGACACCAGGAATGGGAACGGGGACATTGGCAGCAGGTTGGAGACACCAGGGACTGGGAATGGGGACATCAGGAATGGGATGGTCGCACTGGGAATGAGAGCACCAGGAATGGAGTGGGAACATGAGGGACAAGGATGGGGACACTGGGAACTGATGAAGAGGAACAGAGACCCCAGACTCACCTAAACCCCTCTGAGCATTGAGGGCCAAGAGAAGCTCTGCCTGAGCTCTGCCCATTATTAATACGTATAGACAGATGTAATTGCATGAATATGATTTATCACATTTAATCACATATGAAACTTGTATAAAACCTCTGATTTTCTGTGAGCCCTTTGAGCAAGTTCTCTGTGGTGCAAACCACGCTCGCTCCCGACGTTGGCAATAAATCCCTTTGCTGTTCAAAAGATCCAAAACTCTCTGAGCAGTTCTTTGGACCGGGTTTTTCAGCATCACAGAGGCAAAGGCACAAACTTAGGGATGCCCTCAGAGTGCAACATTCTCACCAAAGCTCCCCTCTCAGCTTCCTTTACACTGACCTCTTCCTGCAAGGACCTCCTTCCCATTCTGCTGATGCTTCTCAGGTTGTGTACCACCAGAAAAAAACCAAATGCCAAGGGATGTGCTTAGATTCACCAAGGATACAGCCCACCAGAATTAACATCTGATTCAGACTGGCAGGAAAATGCTCACCTGGCTCCTCTGCCCCCCAGTGCCCAAAGCCCACCCCACAGCTTGCATCCCACCTGGAAAGAACAAAAAGACGCTCACAGAACGACCTTTGAAGAGAAGTGCCTGTCAGAACTGCAAGGAGGGATGCACAACAATCTCACGTGGGGGATATTCTCTGCTCTGCCCTGCAGACCCATGTGCTGGGGTCAAAACACAGCCTCTCTGCTTCCCTCTCCTGAGGGACTTGTTCTTAGACATCCCTTTCCCCTCCCAGCAATTCCCAAGCCTGGACCCGGCTCTTATCCCCTCTCTGGCTCAGAGCCCTCAACTTCTCTTGCAGAGAGCTGGGCCTGTCAACCCACCTGCCAAAAGCACGGCCCTTGGGCTGCCTCGGAGGTTCCTGCAGTCGCCCCAGGCCCTGCCCAAGGCCCTCCCATCAGGGGCTGGGCCCTGGGGGCCGGGGGAGAACCCACCCGCGGCTTGGCCGTTCTTGCCCAGCCCTGCTCTGGCCCAGCCTCCTCCCCCTGCACACTCCCCACTGCCACAGCCTGTGCTGGGGCAGCAGTTCCTTCCTGGGCCCTTTCCAGCTGCCCCCATGAGGACACTTCCATTTTCTGGGCCAGGCCCCAGAGGCAATCCCAGCCAGTCCTGCCCCTCGTCCCCAGCCCGGCTCACTGACTCCTGGGGGCCCCTGGAAGCCAAGAGCCAAAGGCCGACCCCCCCAGAGTGCAGCCCCACCCATCTGCACTGGGGCCCCAGGGCTTCCCTTTCCCAAGCAGCCCCTGCAAAGCCTTGTCAGAGAGAAAACTGGGTGACCCGAGTCCTGGATGCTTTTAGGAAAGAGGTCTTAACATTTCTTGAAGAATGGAGGGGGGTGACTTTTTTATTCTTGACCTTTCCAGTTCTCCATTTGGGGGCAGGATGTCCTCTGGGCCAAGGTTTTGTTCCCTTTGCAGTGAGTGCAGCCTCAGAGGGCTGAGCCCTCTCTGGCTGGGCTTGGCCTCTCCTGCAGAGACTCAGGCCTGGCTGGGCTGCCCCAGGCAGACGCTGCAGGAAGAAGAGCTCAGGCCGCCTGGCTCTGGTGTCCCTTGGGCTCAGCCTGTGCCCCATTGCTGGGCAATGGCTGAGCCCCACCTCTGCCTCGGGGCCTTGGCCAAAGGGCTGGCAAGGAAGAGGCCCAGCAGCCTTGGGGCCTGCCCAGCTTTCCTCCTCCCTGGGGGCTCTCAGTCCTCCCCTGACACCGTGTGGGCCCAAGGCCTTGCTGGCTTCGGGCTCACGGCCCGCCGGCCCCATCCCAGCGGCCTGACCCCCCTCCTTCCCCTCTCTCCAGCCTCTCCTGCCTTTTCTGGCAAGGGGCCATCCAAGGAAAACCCCGGTTCTCAGCAATGGCACCTGTGGCACGGCTGCAAGGCTCGAGTGGGCCAGGCAAGAGCAGGAGCACCGAGAGCCTGAGGAGCCAGGAGATGCCCTGGCTGGGCATCTTGCTGCTGCGGGACGAGCTGACACCTCTGCACAGTCTCTGCCCGTCCCTGCCAGCCGACTTCTGCCCAGGCTCTGGGCACGGGGACGCAGCGCTGACAGTTTTCAGCCACCGCGCTGTTCCACAGAGGCTGTGATGTCACAAGGCCCTTGCCTGGCAGCCAGGAGATGGGCAAGGCAAGGCAAGGACGGAGCCTCGGAGCCACCAGCACGCTGTCCCCAAAGGCTGGGCTGGCACAGAAGCCCAGAGTCCATGAGCTTGGCAGAGACTTGTGAGATCAACCGGGGTCCAGCCTACGCCCCATCCCCAGCACGTCAAGCAGACCACGGCACTCAGTGCCATGGCCAGTCTTTGCTTAAACACCTCCAGGGATGGTGACTCCACCACCTCCCTGGGCAGCCCATTTCAATACCCAATCCCTGTTTCTCTCCAAAAAGTCCTGCTCCTGTCCCTGACAAACAGCCCCTGACAGGCAGCTCCTTGTGTCCTCTTGTCTTATTGCCTGTTTCACAGCAATGGGAAGGACGCAGCGTGAGGCTGAGAGGTTTCTGTCATGGTTTGTGGGCTTGGGTGAGATTGGGCCAGAATTACAGGACACCAGTAAAATCTGGGCTTTGGGAAAGGTTGGGGAGGGTTGGGAAAGGTGTTCAAAGGGTGGTTTTGCCTGAGGTGTTAAACATGGGAGCGGGTCTATCTTCCCAATTCCCAAGAGAAGAGATCCCAGAAAGCTCCCCTGCAGGTTGTGTTTTAAGGAACAGGAGAAGAGACCGAGGGTAAGGGGTTTCTTTCCTGGAGGGCAGGGCTGTCGTTCATATGCAGGAGCCCGGCACTGAAATTGCCAGTCCCACTCCCCGAATTGAATAGGGACAAAGATTCCTGCCAGACAAAAAGGGCCAGGACAGAAAGCTCTTGCTGCCCATGGAGTGCCCAGGGTGGCCCCCAACTGCATGTGAAACCCAAAGGTTCCAAGCTTTCTTTCCTGGGGGAAAGGCCGTGACATCCCAAAGAGTCCCGTGGCAGACAGGTGGGGCTGCACTGTGGGGGTGTGAGGTGTTGGTTCTTTGGTTTCCAGGGGCTATTCCAGAATGGAGAGGACAGGCTGTGACTCCACAAAGGGGCCCATGGCACAGGGGTTGGGCGGCACTAGGGGCTGTGAGACATTGGTGTTTTGGCTTCCAGCAGCCATTCTGGAATGGAGAGGACAGTCTGTGACATCACAAGATGGCCCATGGCACAAAGGTGGGGCTTCACTTTGGGGTTGTAGGGTGGTGGTTCTTTGGTTGCCAGGGCCCATTCCAGAATGGAGAGGATAGGCCGGAATGGATAGGACAACAAAAGGGCCCAAAGCACATGGGTTGGTCTGCACTATGGTGTGGGGTGTTGGTTCTTTGGTTGCCAGGGCCTATTGTGGAATGGAGAGGACAGGCTGTGACAAGAAGTGCCTGTCAGAACTGCAAAGACGGGCGCACAAGAATCTTATGTGGGCATATTCTCTGCTCTGCCCTGCACATCTCTGTTCTGGGGTCAAAGCTCAGCCTCTCTGCTTCCCTCTCCTGAGGGACTTGTTCTTAGACATCCCTTTCCCCTACGCTCCTTTCAAAAGCCCTCCTGGCAATTCCCAAGCCTGTACCCAGCTCTCATCCTCTCTCTGTCGTCTTCCCAATCGCCTGGTCAATCCCAACATCCCAGGACAGGGATCCCAGTTGCCTGGCTGCACTCCCACCTAGTTCCATATGCTGGGCCATGATATTCCAGCACTGGAGCAGCCAGGTCAGCAGGGGCGCTCCCAGCTGGAGGCTGAAATCTTTTCACATCTCTCACAGCTCAGCCGGGGATGGGGATCGGGTGATTATCTCTGGCCCTGCCTCTTGCTCCTGTTCTGAGGGCTCTGCTTCCCCTTCATCCCTCACTCACTGAGCTGATTTGGTCTTGGATTTCTTCTGTAGAGGGGCAGCTGCTACTGGCACAGGTTGTTCCTCTGCAGTTTGAGTGGCCACGGCACCTCTTGGTCTCCTTTCCTCCTCCTCCCCCTGAGGGCACTGGGTCTTAGTTAAACAAGATTACAATTTAGAAATTAAGAGACTTCAGGTGGAAGTGTGGAAAAGGAAAAGAAGCAGCTTTTTAATAACAAAATCTGAATAAACAACAAAGGGTGCTACCAAAAACTTTGAGAAGAAACAAAACAAAGTCTGAAATCCCCAGGTGGGGGGGAGAAACTGTCCCGGCAGTTCAAAGCTCTCGCAGCCTTGTGTGCTCACACCCAGCAGTGAAGGAGTCCCTTTTCCCTGGGGCAGTCCCCAAAGCAGAACACCTCGCTCCCAGATGGGTCGGGCTCTCTCTCTCTCTCTCTCTCTCCCTCTCTCTCTCTCTCTCTCTCTCTCGGTCGCTCTCCACGAGGTGTCCCGTGGGGAAAAAACTTCCTCTCAGGAAAAGAGAACTCGGTGGCCAAAATCAGCTCCCGCTCTGTCCGGTCCCGGACAAACCCCAAAAGCCCCCGAACAAAGGACCCCCCGCCCTCCCCGCGGCCACCGCGGTGTCCCCGAGAGCCGCCCTCCCCCCACTGCCCCTGCCCAGCGCCTGCGGCTCCGCTCCAACCCACCCCATCCTGGGAGACACAGATGGGAATGGGGGGGACACTGGGAAACAATTCCAACACCTCTTTTCAAACCTCTGACACCTGGTTCCCAGACATTCCCAAAGAAGGGGCTTCCCGTGGCCTCGAGCCAGGGACCGACCTTTGTATTGAACCAACTCCTGGAGAGACACGTTCCCATCCCTGTCCCCATTCCCATTCCAGGGGTTCCCATCCCTGTCCCCATTCCAATTCCGGGGGTTCCCATCCCTCTCCCCATTCCCACTTCCTGGGGTTCCCATCCCTCTCCCCATTCAAATTCCTGGGGTTCCCATCCCTGTCCCCATTCCCACTTCCTGCTGTGCCAACCTGCTCTCAGTGTCCTTGTTCCTGTCCCCACTATCCCTATCCTGGTCTCCCATGTCCCCATTCCCATTCCCGGTATCCCAATTCCCATTCCTGGTGACTCCAACCTGCTCCCAATGTCCCCATTCCCATTCCTGGAGTTCCAATTCCTGGTGTCCCCAACCTGCTCCCAGTGTCCCCATCCCAGTCCCCCCTGTCCCCATTCCTATTCCTGGTTCCCACAGAGGAACTGCCAGAGGCCGGAGGAGGGAGTAAGGATTTGTTGCCCAAAGCAGGAGATTTTCACACCCAAATTAAAGCCTCAGGAATAATTGTGGTCCTGGGTTTCACACGGGAAAAAGCAGGAAGTTGATCCATCGGGAAGAGCCGCAGGGGGGCCGGGGTGGGTGGGAGCAGCGGGATGAGCTCTGCCAGCAGCTCCTGCCTTTCCGCAGGGAGAGGGAAGGGGCGGATCCAGCTCCAGGATTGCTCAGGCCGTGATTCCTGCCGGGATGAGAGCGGGGAAAGGAGTCACCATGTCCCTGTTCCCATCCCAGGGGATGGAGCCGGCTGTGGAGCCAAGGGAGAGCAGGAACTGCTCTGGATTCCCTCCTGATCCTGCTCCGTCCATCCCACCCCAATCCCACTCCATCCATCCCACGCCAATCCCACTCCAGAATCCAGCCCTGATCCCAGTCCCCAGTTGCACCTGATCCCACTCTGGAATCCTGCCCTGAGCTGGAATCCCCTTCCAATCCCGCTCCAGCCATTAGGCCCCCCTTCCCCTCTGGAATCCCGGCATCCATCCTGGGATCCCTGCCCAGAGGATCTGGATCCACACACGCTGCTGCGACTCACTGGTGGGCGCGGGGTCGTATCCATTCCCCTTCCTCTTCCCTATGGAAAGAAAGTGGGATCAGCACCCGTGGCACAGGATCCCCGGAATGCTGCCAGGCGGATCCGTGCCCCTTCCTGACCCCCATCCCGGGAGTTACCGGATCGGAGCTTCCAGACACCGACTCCCACGAGGCCGATGATGATGATGATGGCAGCGATGACGGACACAGTGTCCTATTGGAACAGCTGGGACCGATTCCTCACTGGATGGGTGTAGCCCAAAACTGTGGATTCTATGGCCTTCCATGCCATTTTCCCAGGAACTGTTGTCAGGAGAGGCCTGCGAGGTGGGGGGGATGTCCTGAGCACCCTCATAGCCTTTTATGGACTGAACATCCTCATAGCCTTTTATGGAATTCCCCGCTCTGAGGGAAGAACTAAGCATCCTTTTATGGAATTGCCCGCTCTGAGGGGAGGACTGGGCATTCCTACCTGAACTGGAGAATATATAAACCTGGAGTTTCAGAACCTTTTTACCACTTGTGGGATCCAGAGGAGGACTGCAGCTCACCGCTCTCATCCAGCCTGAGACCACCCCCCTCAACTGGACTGCAATCCCCACTTTTGACCAGACTCCAGCAGCTCTCCCACCAGCAGGTACTCTTCCCCTCTCCCTTTCCTTTGGACTCGGGGGGGGCCCAAGGAACAGCACTTTGTTCATGGCCCAGGGTGCTGGGTTCTATATTTGGGTTGTGTGGATAAAAACCAATTGCTTGTCTGTATAATCAGACTTATTGGGCAAGGGGGGGCCAAGGGAGGCGCAAGGGGGCTGGGCAAGGGGGGGAAGGGCTGCAGGGGGCGGATCCCGGAGGAGGAAACCCACCAAAAGCGGCGGCCCAGCCGAGGGAGGAGCCGAGCGGGAGCACAAAGAAGAGCAGCCAAAAGGTCCTGGCGGTCGCTCGGCAATGGCGGGGGGGGCGAGAGCGGTTTGGGGGCCCCCCGTGAGAGCCGGGGGGGAACCCCGGTAGCCGCGGAGTGGGGAGAGCAGAGAGGGGCGATCCCGGAGCTGCGGGACCCCCGGAATGCTGGAGGGGGGGGAGCAGAGAGGGAGCGCCGGGCCCCTTAAGCGGGGGTCCCACAGAGGGGGAAGGCCTTGGAGTGTGGAGAGGAGGGGGGGCCTTGAGGCGGGGTGGGAGCCGAGAGCGCCAAGAGGTTTGCGAGGGTGGGAGGCGAGAGAGGAGGGCCGGCCGGCCCCGGGAGGCAGAGTGGGGAGAAGTGAGCCCTGGGACCCCCCTGGCAACACTAAAGGGGACCCCGGAGAGTGGGAACCCCCCGGAACTGCGGGACCCCCGGCAGCCCGGAGAAGGGGGACCCCCAATGCAGGCAGAAGTGCCATCAGGCCAGACAGGGGGGACCCCCCTAACCCCAGAGAGCAGAGATGGGGAATTCTGGGAGGGGATTTTTGGCTGAATTTTGTTGTTTTGGGGGTTTTTATGGGCACAAGTTGCCCGGTGAGTCCTAGAGCTGGACTTGGGCAGGAGGAACCCCCAAGGCAACGCGCTCACCCCTTGTTTTTCCCCCCCCATCAGGATTTCTGCTTCCCAAAGCTTGGGCGGATGGAGGAGGAGGCTGCGAGGAAGAGGAAGATGCCGCGGGCCGCCCAGGCAGGTGAGGAGTAAGTCAGTGCCCCTTTGGGTCGGTCTTTTGTCTTTTGTGGCCGTCCTGCTGGGGCCGGAGTTGGGGGGATGTCCTTGGGCCTCCCTGTGGGCTGGAGGCAAATCCCCTGCCTGTCCTTGTTGCTTCCTGCCCCAGGCCCCGAGGTGAGGCCGGAGAGCGCGGAGGACAAATCCCGGCGGCAGAGCCTGGTGGGAGAGGCCGTTTTGAAGGGCTCCCCAGCGCAGGAAGGCAGCGGGGAGGAAAAGGGCCGGAGATGCCCCCGCAGGAGGGGCTCCAAAGCCAGCCCAGGGGGCTGTGGGGAGGAAAGAGCCAGCGTGTGCCGGGAAGGCGGCCGGAGCTTGAGGCGGACCTGCGAGCTGGTGGTCCCTGAGCAGCCTCCCAGCAGGGAAAAACCCTTCAGGTGTTTGGAATGTGGAAAGAGCTTCAGTAAGAGAACCAACCTCCTGAGGCACCAGCACATCCACAGTGGGGAACGGCCCTACATGTGTGGGGAGTGTGGGAAGAGCTTCAAACGGAGCTCCCACCTGCTCCAACACCAGATGACCCACAGTGGGGAAAGTCCCTACATGTGTGAGGAGTGTGGGAAGAGCTTCAGTGACCAGTCCACCCTCCGCAACCACCGTCGCATCCACAGTGGGGAACGGCCTTACACGTGTGGGGAGTGTGGGAAGAGCTTCAAACGGAGCTCCCACCTGCTCCGACACCAGATGATCCACAGTGGGGAAAGGCCCTACATGTGTGAGGAATGTGGGAAGAGCTTCAATCAGAGCTCCAACCTGCTCCAACACCAGATGATTCACAGTGGGGAAAGGCCCTACATGTGTGAGGAATGTGGGAAGAGCTTCAATCAGAGCTCCAACCTGCTCCGACACCAGATGATCCACAGTGGGGAAGGCCCTACACGTGTGCGGAGTGTGGGAAGAGCTTCCGGGACAGTTCCAGCCTTTGCAAACACCGTTGCATCCACACCAGGGAATGGCCCTTCAGGTGCTTGGAATGTGGGAAGAGCTTCAGCACAAGCACCAAGCTGCTCAGCCAGCAGCACATCCACACTGGGGAACAGCCCTACACGTGTAGGGAATGTGGGACAGCTACACCCACCGTCGCCTCCACATCAGGGAGAGGCCCTTCCACTGTGGGGAGTGTGGGAAGAGCTTCACGCAGAGCTCTTCCTTGACCTCCCACCAACGGACCCACCGGTAAGAGAAGCCCCAAGTGCCCCGACTGCGGGAAGAGCTTCGGCCGCTGCTCCAACTCCATCAGCCATCGGAGGACCCGCGTTGGATGATCCACAGGGACCCCCGTTGGGCACAGACCTGGTGTGCTGGTTTTAAGGTAAAC